>NC_092713.1:138086755-138402595 GCF_047496885.1 Scyliorhinus torazame
GTAGCGGGGCTTTGCACTGGTCTGTGGTCTCCTGATAGGCGACATCAGCCATGACTGCAGTGGATAATCCCTGTTGCCCAGGAGCCAATCCCCAGCCGGTTTGGCACCTCGAAGAGGCCAGGAACCATTGAGTGTGTCAGGATGAAGGCATCATGTACATTGCCCCGATATCGAGCACAGACGTGCATGATGCGCATCTGATGGTCACATACCAGCTGCACGTTCATCGAGTGGAATCCATTTTGGTTGGTGTACAGTGGCCTGTCATCTGCAGGTGCTCGTAGGTCAACATGCATCCTGTCGATCACCCCCTGGACCTGGGGCATCTCGGCAGGGGCTGTGAATCCCGCTGCCCAGGCATCCTGGTGGTCTCGGTCCACATTAAAATGGATGTATTGTGCCGATCGGGCATATTGGGCCTTCATGAAGGCGCGGATGCACCTGTGCACTGAGCTCTGTGAGGTTCTTGACAGATCCTCACTCGGCGCCTGGGGTGGCCCCGTGGCACAGAAGTTCAGGGCGACCGTCACCTTGATGGCCACCGGGAGGAGTTGTTCTCCCCCATAACCCTCCGGTGCCAAGTGCATCATGATGTGGCAGATATATCACAAGGCCCCCTGCTCAGCCGGAGTCTTCGACGACATGCCCGGTCCAGCAGGTCCTCGAATGACAGGCGCTGCCGGTACACACAAGGCCTCATGCGGCGCCTACTTTTCACATCCTCATCTTCCTTGGCCTGTTGTGCGGCCGGCTCTCCATCCTCACCGGCTGCTTCCTGTTCCTCTGGGGCAGGCTCTGCCACTGCAGGGTCCTCCACAAGCAACTCCAGTTCGTACAGTCTCAAGGCATCCTCCAGATCTGTGGCGACTAGGATGAAAGCCACAATTGCTTGTTGAATTCCAATATCCGCTGTCTGCAAGGGTTGAAAGGCCACATGTTCCCCCCCGCCCCGCCCATCTTCGCACCCCAGTCTACGTCGGTGCCTGGCACCCTGGGGCTCTCTGGCTCTGGCACCCATCCCTGCTGCTGGGCGTACGGTCAGCTGCCGCTGCCCTTGCCTGTGGTATTCCCCACGGTAGGTGGTCAGTGGGGTGTGCAGTAAGATGGCTGCCTTGCAGGCTGCGGCAATGGCGGTCCATGCTTGGACACCCAATCCCATGGGGGGTCACCCCAGCCACATGGCCCATCCCCTAATCACCCCCTGCCACGCCCCCATCCCGGCCGACGGTCACGCCTCTGCATGTCCTACCTCCTCTCCCTCCCTCATCAGCCATGGTGCCTGTTTCCCGATATTCAAAACACAACTGAACCTCGCTTTTGGAAATTCCCCTGTTGGAGGCGGAGAACTGCGGAGGGTAAAGAGAACACTGGGTCAGGCACGCTAATGATATGCAAATGTTGTTTACTGGACATGCAGAGTGGAACGCATTGGCGCCGTTGTCGAGGCTCCGGAGAATGGTGATTTGGCATGAAACCGGCACCTGCCACGATTTCAGCGATGTTGGAATCACGAAACGTGATTGGACGACGGAGAATCCCGTCCATAATGTTTATCTTCACAGGATAAAGAGGTTTTAGGTGCTTGCAATTTATATCATTCATATATTAATGGGAGTAGTAAAAAGGAGTTCTTTTCTGAGTAATTGGAAAATTATCAATGAATGAATGTATTTTTAGTGCTTTTGTTTAACAGTTTCTATTCTAACTGGGACGTAACCCCGCAGCATTGAGACACACCTATTGGCCAGTCTGCCTCCACTGCCAGCAGCCACTGTGGTGCCTCTGAAACATTTCCCAGGTCACCCCGTCCCCCCACCGCCCGCAATTAAAATCATGCCCTTGCGGGCACTTTCTCTTGCCCTTGCGAGAGGGCGGAGCCGAAGGTTTTCCCAACTCTCGTTACCAGTTGCGCCTTTGAAAATAAAGCGTGAAGCCTCCACAGGGTGGGGTTTCACCGACAAAAAGGAGCTTGTTCTGGGCAGCACGGTGACACAGTGGGTTAGCCCTGCAGCTGCACGGCGCCGAGGTCCCAGGTTCGATCCCGGCTCTGGGTCACTGTCCGTGTGGAGTTTGCACATTCTCCCTGTGTTTGCGTGGGTTTCGTCCCACAACCCAAAGATGTGCAGGCTAGGTGGATAGGCCACGCTAAATTGCCCCTTAATTGGAAAAAATGAATTGGGTATTCTAAATTATTTTTTTTTTAAATGAGCTTGTTCGGCGACTCCCACTGTGGGATAAAACAGGGCCTCACGAGGTACCAGCCCCCCTACTGTTGAGGCAGCAGACTGGGTTTAATGGTAAGAGAAGCCTTGCAAGAACATTCCCTCAGTGTAAAGCTTGGGTTTCAAACCATTGCTGAGTTAACCCAGCATAATGGGGCTCTCAGCTTTGAAGAAGTTGGTAACCTTGCGTCAAAAGATTTTTCAAAGGCACAAGTGCAGAGGAAAATTGGCCAATCCCTCAGCCTGTGGGCAGAATTATTTGAAATTGAAATGTAACATTTTGGACTGCACAGAAAGATTCCATTTTTAATTTACTTCAGTAAAATATTTGTTTTAAAATCGGACTGTTTAACAGGAGCAAGTTGTAAGGTGTGGCTCACTTGCTTGCACTGTTTGCTTTGGGAAATGCAAACTTGTATTTAGGCAAAGGAAATAAAGAACCACTGTAGATGGGCTTCCTGTTTCTCACCATCAACACCTCAGGGGCAGTGTCGGTGAAGATGACGCCATTCAATCTCCATTGACCTCATTAAGTGAGTTACCTCAGTCCTTACCCAGATGAGAGATAAACTAATAGTCTCGCCTGGGTAGGGAAGCTGGCCTAGTTCATCTAGATGTGGAAACAAAAAATAAGCTCAACCAACCATGGAGGCAGCTCTGTTCATGGTACTATAAAGGATTTATGGAAGAGCTTCCCCAGACTTTTTCCGAGTGTGACCCCATTTTATTGCCTCAGACTTTGTGAAGCCCTGGGTGGGTGTGGTAAACCACGGTATTGCATTGTATGGCATTGTGATGTGTTGTACATGCCTGGGCTTGTCCTGGCTGGCTCCGCCTGTGGCTCCTCCCCTTGGGCTTATGTATAAAGGTGGCAAGTCTCCGCCTCCGACCCAGTTCGGGTCCAGAGGCAGGAGGCTAGCTGTTTAGTGTATTAAAGCCTCAGTTACATTCATCACTCATCGTGTGTTTATTAATGGTGTATCAATTTAATACACTAAACTTCTCAAGATGAACTCATCACTCAAGCCCGATCGCTTGGAGCTGGACCCACAGGCAGCCGACGCCACAGAAATGTTTGAGCACTGGCTACGCTGCTTCAAAGCGTACCTCGCATCCTTCACCGAAGACGTCACAGACCTCCAGAAGAAGCAGATCCTCCACGCCCGGGTGAGCCCAAGAGTCTTTCTCCTCATCAGGGACACCCCCTCATATGGGAGGCAATAACGCTGCTGAAGGGACAATATGTGAAATCCGTTAACGAGGTGCATGTGAGGCACCTCCTCGCCACGAGACGACAACGCCCTGGGGAATCACTTGCAGAGTTCCTGCGTGCCTTGCGTATACTCTGCCGGAACTATGATTTCCGGGTGATATCGGCTTCCCAACACGCGGAGCTGCTGATCAGGGACGCTTATGTCGCGGGCATGAACTCTAACTATATCCGCCAGCAATTACTAGAAGGGGGGACACTCGGCCTCCCAGAGACACTGCAACTCTCCAACTCGCTGGAGGTGGCCTCCCAGAACATGGGGACCTACACCTCCGACCGCGCGGCACCCTCGTGGGCCTCGTGGGCGCAGCCATCAACCGACCCGGGTGCGACGCAAGCCGGTGCCGCGCAGCGGCCCACCAACGCCAGAGCCCCGAGGTGCTACGTTTACGGCCAGAGTAATCACCCCAGATAACGCTGCCCGGCACGGAACGTAACTTGCAATGGATGTGGGAGGAAGGGCCACTTTGCAACAGCCTGCCAGGCCTGATCTCCCGCTAAAACTTCTAGGCCCAGCAGCGCTGCCTGCTGCCTGTCGGGGCCGCCCCCAGCTGCCGCTCCACCCGCCATGTGCGACCCGTGGGCACCGCCATCTTCAATTTCGGCTGCCACGTGCGATCCATGGGGGCCGCCACCTTTAACGCATCCTCCAACCGCCACGCGCGACCCACGGGAGCAGCCATCTTGGACGCCATGGGGGCCGCCACCTTGGACGCCATCGCCAATGCCACCCGCCACGCGCGACTCATGGGGGCCGCCATCTTGGGACCACTCCACAGCCTCCCGGGAGCCCAGCTCACCCGACCATACACTGGCCGCCACTACCTCCGACCGGCCTATCAACCGCCTTACGAAGCTCGCCTCCATCACGTTCGACCAGTCCCGACTGCACCACCTCGCGAAGTCCGGATCAACGGGCACGAGACGGCCTGCCTTTTCGACTCCGGGAGCACAGACAGCTTCATACACCCAGATACGGTAAGGCACTGATCCCTCCCGAACCTACCCGCGACTCAGAAAGTTTCTTTGGCTTCCGGATCCCATGCAGTAGAAATCCGGGGGTACTGAGTCGCGACCCTTACTGTACAAGGCGTAGAGCACGCTAACTTCAAACTCTATGTCCTTCCCCATCTCTGCGCCGCCCTATTACTGGGGCTTGACTTCCAGTGCCGCCTCCAGAGCCTTACTTTAAAGTTTGGCGGACCCCTGCCCCCCCATCACCATCTGTAGCCTTGCGACCCTTAAGGTCGCCCCACCCTCCCTCTTCGCAAATCCTGTCGCTACCAGGAGCAGACGCTACAGTGCCCGGGACAGGGCCTTTATCAGGTCAGAGGTCCAGCCACTCCTGCGAGAGAGGATCATTGAGGCTAGTACCAGGCCCTGGAGAGACCAAGTGGTGGTTGTCAAGACTGGGGAGAAGCACTGGATGGTCATCGATTACAGCCAGCTCATCAACCGGTATACGCAGCTCGCTGCGTAACCACTTCCCCGCATATCTGACATGGTCAATCAAATTGCGCAGTATCGAGTCTTCTCCACAGTTGACTTGACGTCCGCGTGCCACCAGTTCCCTATCCGCCCGGAGGACCGCCAATACACTGCCTTCGAGGCAGATGGCCGCCTCTACCACTTCCTCAGGGTCCCCTTAGGCGTCACCAACAGGGTCTCGGTCTTCCAAAGAGAAATGGACCGAATGGTTGACCAGTACGGGATGCAGGCCACGTTCCCATACTTCGACAATGTCACCATCTGCGGCCATGACCAGCAGGACCATGACGAGAACCTCCGGCACTTCCTCCACACTGCTAAACTCCTGAACCTCAACTATAATAGAGAAAAATGCGTCTTCCGCACAACCCGCCTAGCCATCCTTGGCTACGTCGTGGAACATGGAGTCCTAGGGCCCGACCGCATGCGCCCCCTCCTGGAACTACCCCTCCCCCACTGCCCCAAGGCCCTGAAGAGATGCCTGGGGTTCATCTCATACTACGCCCACTGGGTCCCCAACTATGCGGACAATGCCCATCCACTGATCAAATCCACCATTTTCCACCTGAAGGCTGAGGCCCCACTGGCCTTCCATTGCATCAAGGCAGATATTGCCAAAGCCGCGATGCATGCTGTGGACGAGTCCATCCCATTCCAGGTGGAGAGCGATGCGTCGGACTTTGCTCTGGCCGCTACCCTCAATCAGGCGGGCAGGCCCGTGGCTTTCTTCTCCCATACCCTCCATGCCTCCGAAATTCAACACTCCTCCGTCGAAAAGGAAGACCAAGCCATCGTAGAAGCTGTGCGACATTGGAGGCATTACTTGGCCGGCAGGCGATTTACTCTCCTCACTGACTAACTGTCGGTTGCCTTCATGTTCAATAACACACAGCGGAGTAAGATTAAGAATGACAAGATTCTGAGTTGGAGGATCGAGCTCTCCACCTACAGCTATGATAACTTGTATCGACGCGGGAAGCTCAATGAGCCCCCAGATGCCCTGTCCCGCGGTACATGTGCCAGTGCACAGGTAGATCGACTCCGGGCCCTCCACAATGACCTCTGTCACCTGGGGGTCACCCGTTTTTTTCACTTCATCAAGGCTCACAACCTGCCTTACTCCATCGAGGAAGTCAGGACCGTGATCAGGGACTGCCAGGTCGGCGCATAGTGCAAACCACACTTCTATTGGCCAGACAGAGCACACCTGGTGAAGGCCTCCCGCCCCTTTGAGCGCCTCAGCATCGACTTCAAAGGGCCCCTCCTCTCCACTGACCGTAACGTGTACTTCCTCAACATCATTGACGAGTACTCAAGATTCCCCTTTGCCATCCCGTGCCCTGACATGACCTCTGCCACCGTCATCAAGGCCCTGTACAGTCTTTTCACCCTGTTCGGGTTACCCGCCTACATCCACAGTGATCAGGGTTCCTCCTTTATGAGCGACGAATTGCGTCAGTTCCTGCTCAGCAAGGGCATCGCCTCCAGCAGGACGACCAGCTGTAACCCCCGGGGAAACGGGCAGGTGGAGAGGGGGAACACGAGGGTCTGGAAGGCCTTCCTTCTGGCCCTACGGTCTAGAAATCTCCCAGTCCCCCGCTGGCAGGAGGTCCTCTCCGACGCGTTCCACTCCATCCGGTCGCTCCTGTGTACAGCCACCAATGAGACTCCTCATGAACGGATGTTTGCTTTCCCAGGAAGTCCACCTCAGGGGTCTCGCTCCCGCCCTGGCTGGCAGTCCCGGGGCCCATCCTTCTCCGGAAGCATGCGAGGAGCCATAAAACCGACCCCCTCGTCGAGAAGGTCCTGCTCCTCCTTGCAAACCCACAACATGCCTACGTGGCACACCAGGACGGGCAACAGGACACAGTCGTTCCCCAGCGACGATCACCACCACCCCCAACCCTACACTGTCTTCCCCCCATCCCCCCCCCCCCCACACCTACCTCATGAACTAGCATCCGCAGGCCCACCGGCGACAATCACCACCATCTCCGCCCACACACCGCCCCTCCCTTTACCGACTCAATATCTGGGTGAAGAAGAAGACAACACGCCCACGGACACGCAGGTCTCGACACCGGTGCCCACACCATAGCCGGGACTGAGGAAATCACGGCGGAAGGTCAAGGCCCCCGACAGACTTGACCTTTAAGACTATTTCACCCCCGCCGGACTCTTTTTTTAAACAGGGGGTGAATGTGGTAAACCACGGGATTGCATTGTTTGACATTGTGTTGTGTTGTACATGCCTGGGCTTGTCCAGGCTGGCTCCGCCAGTGTCTCCTCCCCTCGGGCTTATGTATAAAGGTGGCAAGTCTCTGTCTCCGAACCAGTTCGGGTCCAGAGGCAGGAGGCTAGCTGTTTAGTGTATTAAAGCCTCAGTTACGTTCATCACTCGTCATGTGTTTATTGATGGCATATCAGTGGGCTGGGCGCTAGCTTCAGCTACTCACCGGGGAGAGGGTGGGGAGAGGTGCAACGGCAGGGAGGAGTTCAAAGTGGTAGGAAATGTTCAAACTGCGAGGTTTAAAAAAAAGTAAACTTCAAAAGTGCTTCCTTGCCTGCAAAGTATTTGTGATGTCCTGAGCTCATGAAGAGCACTATTCATATAGTTCGTCCTTGCATTTCACAGGGTTTTTTTCAGCAGCACTCAGGCCTCAAACGTCTGCCCGTCTGCCCATTAGGCCACAACCACCAGTGGAAAAGAAGGCAAAGATTTAAAGGAGCCTCGCAGGTGTTGGCATTCACTCCGAGCTCCAAGACAACCAACCATTGCTTCCTTGGAGCTCGCAATCACAAAATCTCATTGCTTGACCCCGCAGTTTTGGAAGCTCTGGTTAATGGCTGTGGTGATTGTTTTGTTATGCTCTTGACATAGCATAAGCTGCTTCCTTGATGTGCACGCTGACAGAGGAAGGTTCAGACTTGGAGATAGCTTTAACACGTTTATTACTGTTAAGATTCTCCTCCTTGGATTCGACTCTACTGTTAATACTGCTATAGCTACTCAGACTGAAGAACCAGTCTGCTACAATCCACGTGGTGGGTGTGATGTTCAATCAACCCTGTGTCTGTACTCACTGAGTGTCTCCACTGGAAAGAGGAAGATCATGTGTGTGTGTCCTTATATATGGGTCGGTGTAATGCCCCTCTGTGGTAGTGTCACCTCTGTGTGTATTGTGAATGCCCATTGGTCGTGTCCTATCTTACTGACCTATTGGTTGAATGTCTGTGTGTCATGTCACTGGTGCTCCCTCTAGTGTCTATCTAGTCTACTTGTATTTACATTAACCCCTTGTGTACTTACAGTGATGCAGAGCACCACATCCCCTTTTTTTCGCGTTACATATTTTCTGTACAGTGTTAAAGAAAATTGAACAAAAAACAGGTAGATAGGTGACAAGTTATGATAACAGTGATCATTAAACAATAAGTCCAAATCATATGTATGAGTCCAAAATCCATTAATTATTATGGTTGAGTGTCTTTCTTGTTTGGTTGGTGAGTTGGTGATGTTGATGGTGGCATGTCCTTGTGAACGCCATCAGTGTCCCTGTGCGTAAGGAACCAAGAAGTGGTCAAATCACTTCATTGTCTGATTTTGAATCTTTTTTTTCTTCCGATGCTTGTGGTTGCGATGTATGCAATCTGTCCTGAAAGCCATGTTGCTTGTTGGTCGTGCAGCAAACGTGAATTGGTAAGATGCATCGTCCTGCTATGGTATGTCATTGTACTGAGCTGAGCAGTAACAGTGTCCCTCATTAGCTGAGTTGTACCATGTCGTACCAGTCGTTGTTCCATTGGTGTTGTTTTTGTCGTGCTTGTTGGCAACGCTGTTGCCTTTGGTACGTTTCTTGCTATTGTCTTTGATGTTGTTTGTGTGTTGGTTGGTTTTGTTGTCGTGTTTGCTGCGCTCAAGGACCACACTCTGTGGATAATACGAGTCCTTCACACAGTTACTTGTGTCAGCGTGCTTTGTGGCATCTGCGGTTTTCTTGAGCATGCCGTCAATGAGTTCGCGGCGCTCCCCGTCTGGAGTCATGTCCCGCTTACGTGAATCAGCTTTGGCTTGTCGATTCTCCCTGTCTGGAGTCTGGTCTGTTTCACCTGAGTCAGTTTTGGCTTGTTGATGCTCCCCGTCTGGAGCCCTTTCTGGTTCACTTGCATCTTCTGAGGCTTCTTGATGCTCCACGTCCGGAGTCAAAACGTTCAGGAATGCATTTGCTTGTGGAGAGGCTCGAGCGAATGAGGTTTGAATTAACGTGGTGTCACTGGAGTCACCAGTAGTCTCACTGTGATTGTCGAGTGCCTCTGTACACACTAGCTGAGGTCCGTTACGTTGCACATCTGGTATGGGAAGTGGGATGCCGTCGTCACTTGTCTCACATACAGTGGGAAGAGCCTCAGTGTCTTCTTGTCATTCACTTGAGCTGGGTAGACTGTCAGACTCTTCTTCTGGTGGCTCAAACAATCTGGATGGACTGTCATAGTCGCTTTGCTGTTCACGTGAGCGTGGGAGACTTGCATCGCCTGCTGCTGGTTGCTCAGAGGAGGTTGCTGGACCCTCATGGTCTTTTTCATGCAAGGACTGGGCTCTAGAGTCTTGCGTTGCATCTATCGTGGAGGCTGTCCACGAGCTCGCTGTGGAAGCTTCTGCCACTCGAGTCACTTCTTGTTCATGCATGGACTGCGCTGTGGAGTCTTGCGTTGCTTCTATCGTGGAGTCAAACCACGAGCTCGCTGTGGAGGCTTGTGTCACTGGAGTCACTTCTTGTGTAGAGACATGCAGTTGTCTCGCTGTGAAATCTTTCATCGATTTCTGTGTGGAGTCAGGGACCCTTCACGGTGCATGGACCACTCTCTGTGTGGCAGCAGGCCGCTCTCTGTGGGCTTGTACAGCTCTCTGCCTCTTGGTGTCAGGCCGCAGCATAATCCTGCACTCACGAGTCGGGATGTCATATATGCTGGGCTGAAGATCCTCAAATCCGAAGAACACATCCGCATCTGTGTCGGATTTTTCACCGTGGAACACATCTCGTTGCAGTTCGGATTTGGTACTGGGGTCGCCATCTACAATGATGAAATCATCGTCTGAGTCGCAGTCTTCTAGGACCATATCATCACGTTTTGTGTCGGAGCTGGCATTGGGCTTGCGATGTCCAAAGAAGAATTCAAGGTCTGAGTCATTGTCTTCAAGGACTGTATTATCTCTTTGGGCGGTGCTAACTGCTTGTTGCAGGATTCTGCGGAGATTACTTTCAGCTACTTGTCGAATTTCAGGCATTGTGCTGTCGTTCCAGGTGAAAGAATCTGGTTTTGAGGCTTTACATTTTTTTTTTGTGTTTTGGGACATTTTCACTTTAAGTGGACGTGGTCCGGGGCCTCTGATGTCACGCAGCATGTGACGTAGTGCATAGGAAGCGATTGCGCATGCGCAGATCTCTGTTCCTTTACTTGGGGCCTTTTTCGCAATTGCGCATGTGCGGCTTCTTGTGCATTCGCAAACGGCCCTTCCTGTTCGGTGCGCTCTTCGCGCAACTGCGTATGTGCGGCTCCTTTTCCAATATGGCTGCAAATCAAAACTGCCGTTTTCTGCACTGGACAGCTTACCTTTGCCTCGTGGTCAGGATTGGCGCCTCTTTTACCGTTGATCCTTGTATTTTCCTCGCAGAATTCTTGGAATTTGTCCAGGACTGCCTAGAAGTCACTCTTGTTTTGCCCCTTTGAGTATTTGAAGGTCTGGAAGATTTCAGCTGCTTCTGGACCTGCGATGGTAAGTAGAAGCTTTATTTTCTCTGCATCCACCACACCATCTAAGTCGGACGCTACCAGGTAGATCTCGAATCTCTGCCTGAACCAATGCCAGTTTTCACTGAGATTGCCTTGGTACCTGAGCTGCTGTGGAACCGGAATCCCGAACATCATCTTGCCTGGCTTCTGTTGCTGGTTGTCTCTGTTTGCTGAGTTGTAACTATATGGATTGAAACAGGTCACTCCTGAGTACCATGTTTTGTTATGCTCTTGACATAGCATAAGCTGCTTCCTTGATGTACACTCTGACAAAGGAAGGTTCAGACTTGGAGATAGCTTTAACACATTCATTACTGTTAATGGTTCTCCAGACATTTCGCTGCGGTGTGCCAGGCCCGGTCGATCGTTGCTGTATCCAGGCCCATTGTTCCTGCACCCCCCACGTGTGACCCGTGGGCGCCGCCATTTTCCCCCCATCAGACCTCGTGCGGCCCGTGGGCGCCGCCATTTTTAATGCCACCCGCCATGTGCCCCGTGAGCACCGCCATCTTCGGCGCCATTTTGGACGGTGCCTCAGGACCCCTGCTCGTCGGGCAACTCATTTGGCCGCTCATCGCCCGCCACCGCCGCCGACCAGCCCGGGGCCCACCAACACCAGCCGCAGCTCGCCTCCATCACACTCGACCAGTCCCGGCCGCACAACCTCGCAACCGCGACGACGACGGTGAAAGTCGATGGCCACAAGACACCTTGCCTTCTCGACTCCGGGAGCACGGAGAGCTTTATCCACCCCTCTACGGTAAGGCGCTGCTCCCTTGCGGTACACCCCGTTACCCAGAGAATCTCCCTGGCCTCCAGATCCCACTTTGTGACGATCCGGGGGTACTGCATCACCGCCCTCACCGTCCAGGATGTAGAGTTCAGCTACTTCCAGCTGTATGTCCTCTGCACTGCCCTGTTACTCGGCCTGGACTTCCAGTGCAACCTCCAAAGTCTAACTCTAAAATTCGACAGACCCCTACCACCCCTCACCGTTTGCAGCCTCACGACCCTCAAGGTCGACCCACCTTCCCTGTTTGCAAACCTCACCCCGGATTGCAAACCAGTCGCCACCAGGAGCTGATGGTACAGTGTCGCCCAGGACAGGACTTTCATCAGGTCAGAGGTCCAGCGGCTGCTGCGGGAAGGTATTATCATGGCCAGCAACAGCCCCTGGAGAGCCCAAGTGGTCGTTGTAAAGACTGGGGAGAAACACAGGATGGTCGTTGACTACAGTTAGACCATCAATCGGTACACGCAGCTCGACGCGTACCCCCTCCCACGCATATCTGATATGGTCAATCGGGTTGCACAGTACTGGGTCATTTCTACAGTGGACCTGAAATCTGCCTACCACCAGCTCTCCATCCGCAAGGCGAACCGCCAGTACACTACTTTCGAAACTGACGGCCACCTTTACCACTTCCTTAGGGTTCCTTTCGGCATCACTAATGGGGTTTCGGTCTTCCAACGGGTGATGGACCGAATGGTTGACCGGTACGGGCTACGGGCCACCTTCCCGCACCTAGATAACGTCACCATCTGCGGCCATGACCAGCAGGAACACGACGCTAAACTTTTCAAATTTCTCCACACCGCCAAACTCCTGAACCTCACGTATAACAAGGAGAAGTGCATGTTCAGCACCAACCGCTTAGCCATCTGTGTGCAAAATGGAGTTCTAGGGCCCGACCCCGACCGCATGCGCCCCCTCATGGAACTCCCACTCCCCCACTGCCCCAAGGCCCTCAAACGATGCCTGGGGTTCTTCTCCTATTATGCCCAGTGGGTCCCTAACTATGCAGACAAGGCCCGCCCACTCATCCACTCCACAGTTTCCCCCTGACGGCTGAGGCCCACCAGGTCTTCAACCGTATCAAGGCTGACATCGCCAAGGCCGCGATGCATGCGGTCGACGAGACCCTCCCCTTTCAGGTCGAGAGCGATGCATCAACCGTCGCTCTGGCCGCCACTCTCAACCAGGCAGGCAGACCCGTGGCATTCTTTTCCCGCACCCTCCATGCCTCCGAATTTCGGCACTCCTCTGTCGAAAAGGAGGCCCAATCCATCATAGAAGCTGTACGGCATTGGAGGCATTACCTGGCCGGCAGGAGATTCACTCTCCTCACTGACCAATGGTCGGTTGCCTTCATGTTCAATAATACAGAGCGGGGCAAGTTAAAAAATGATGAAATCTTAAGGTGGAGGATCGCGTCTCCACCTATAATTACGAGATTTTGTATCTCCCCGGTAAGCTCAACGAGCCCGCCGGTGCCCTATCCCGAGGTACATGTGCCAGCGCACAAGTGGACCGATTCCGGGCCCTACACGATGGTCTCTGTCACCCAGGGGTCACCCGGTTCTTTCACTTCATAAAGGCCCTCAACCTGCCCTACTCGATTGCGGAAGTCAGGGCGGTCACCAAAGACTGCCAGGTCTGCGCGGAGTGCAAACCGCACTTCTACCGGCCAGACCGTGTGCACCTCATGAAGGCCTCCCGTCCCTTTGAACGCCTCAGCAGGGCCCCTCCCCTCCTCCGACCGAAACACGTACTTTCTGAACGTGGTCGATGAATACTCCAGATTCCCCTTCGCCATCCCATGCCCCGAAATGACATCTGCCACAGTCACCAAAGCCCTCAGTAGCATCTTCACCCTGTTCGGTTTCCCCGCTTACATCCCCAGCGACCTAGGATCCTCTGAGTGATGAGCTGATCAGTTCCTGCTCAGCAAGGACATTGCCTCGAGCAGGGCAACCAGCTATAATCACTGGGGAAACGGGCAGGTGGAGAGGGATAACGGGACAGTCGGGAAGGCTGTCCTGCTGGCCCTACGGTCTAAAGATCTCCTGGTCTCCCGCCGGCAGGAGGTCCTCCCCGACGCGCTCCACTCCATCCACTTTGCACTGCGACTAATGAAACCCCCCATGAACGTCTCCTTGCCTTCCCTAGGAAGTCCACCTCCGGGGTTTTGCTCCCAACATGGCTGGCAGCTCCAGGACCCGTCCTCCTCCGCAGCAGGTGCGGCTTCACAAGGTGGACCTGTTGGTCGAAAGGGTACAGCTGCTGTATGCAAACCCGCAGTACGCCTATGTGGCGTACTCCGACGGCCGCCAGGACACAGTCTCCCTCAGGGACCTGGCACCAGCTGGTTCCCCAAGCCCCTCCGATTGCCCCGGCGCCACTCATCCTCCCCCCAGCGTACCTCGGTACAACCCCTGCCCCAGGACGATCCGTCCTCCCATTGGTTCCACCCGGGATGAAGATGACGACTACACGCTCCCTGAGTCACAGGCGACCAAGCCGGCGCCTGCAGCACCCCCGGGACTGCGGCGCTCATAGCGGAGGATCAAGGCACCCGACAGGCTAAATTTGTAAACTTCCACTAAACTGTACACTTTAAAAATTCTCACATACATGTAAATAGTTTTTCCACCACCCCCCGCAGGACTCTTTTTTAACGGGGTGAATGTGGTAGTCACCACTGTTTGTATAATACGTGCATTCGAGGTGATACGGTAAGGCTCCTGTACTACAGGTGCGGGGGTAGATCCCTGCCTGCTGGCTCCGCCCAGTAGGCGGAGTATAAATGTGTGTGCTCACCGAGCTGCTGCCATTTCGGTAGCAGCTGCAGGAGGCAACACATCTCTGCTTATTAAAGCTTCAGTTACTCTCTACTCTCATCTCGTCGTAATTGACAGTGCATCAATGGCCTTGACTGCTCCTGCTGGCGAAGGAGGTGGTATCAGAGAGCATGTCAAGAAGCAAGGGAAGAACTGACATTTATATAGTGCGATTCGTGAGCTCAGGACATCATAGATTATCATAGAATTTACAGTGCAGAAGGAAGCCATTCGGCCCATCGAGTCTGCACCGGCTCCTGGAAAGAGCACCCCACCCAAGGTCAACACCTCCACCCTATCCCCATAACCCAGTAACCCCACCCAACACTAAGGGCAATCTTTGGACACTAAGGGCAATTTATCATCGCCAATCCACCTAACCTGCACATCTTTGGACTGTGGGAGGAAACCGGAGCACCCGGAGGAAACCCACGCACACACGGGGAGGACGTGCAGACTCCGCACAGACAGTGACCCAAGCCAGAATCGAACCTGGGACCCTGGAGCTGTGAAGCAATTGTGCTATCCACAATGCTACCATGCATCTCAAAGTATTTTACAGGCAAGGAAGTGCTTTTTGTAGTTGAGTGCTTCTTGTAATGTAGGAAGCACAGCAGTTAATTTAGGCACAGCAAAATCCCACACATACCTTTAACTGTGTGAGAAATGTGATAATCACCAGGTCATTTGTTTTCTTCTTTTTTAATAACATACAGTGCAGAAGGAGGCCATTCGGCCCATCAAGTCTGCACCGACCCACTTAAGCCCTCATTTCCACCCTAACCCCTCCTAACCTTTTTTGGATACTAAGGGCAATTTAGCAAGGCCAGTCCACCTAACCTGCACGTCTTTGGACTGTGGGAGGAAACCAGTGAGGAATTGAACTAAAGAAAAAGCATTGGACTGGGATGACCAGTTCGGATAGTGTAGAAGTATGCCCTAATATAGGAAAGCAGAGAAATAGGATAGGGCATTATAGACATTAATTCGTGTTGCAGGGAGTGAACAAAGAGATGGGCAAAGCATGGCGAGAGGGGATGGGTAGCTATTAGGACCGGTTCTTTGCACAAAGGATGCTGCAAAGGATGCTGGGAGAAAGAGGCCCCAGGGAAGGAATGTGTAATGGGCCTATCAGGACCAGTGGAAGTGAAGGTTAGATTATATGGCCAGGTCAAGGAATGTGGGAAAAGGGCCTATAAGAATCTTGTATTCGTTTATGTGGAACTTGATACTGCATGAATGTATATGAGACCACATGTTTTGCCTCCCTTTGTCTCACTCGCTCTGGAAATTTCAAGAGACATGTTGTGTCCTGCCTTTTTCTCAGAGTGAGTGGAGCTTGCAAGCCGGGTGAACTAAAAAAAAATAATATCTATCATCCGAACTCAGCCTTTTGATTGAGACCAGACTGTGGACAGAAAGAACCCAATTGCATCACCGGAGCACCCGGAGGAAACCCACGCAGACACGGGAAGAACGTGCAGACTCCGCACAGACAGTGACCCAGCGGGGAATCAAACCTGTGACCCTGGTGCTGTGAAGCCACAGTGCTAGCCACTTGTGCCACCGTGCTGCCCACTGCTCTTGGTTGAGGGAAATATATTGTCCAGGACATTGGGGAGAACTCCTTGCTCTTCAAATGATCACCACGGGGTTTTTTTTTTTGCATTCAGCTGAGTTGGCTAGACACCACATTCGAAAGGTGTCACTGGTAACAGTGTAGAACTCCTCAAGAACTGCAGAGGGGTGCCAATCAGAAACAGAGGTTAGCAACATGACACTCCCTGCTGATTCGAACATATGCAAGCTGAACTGCTTGCAAAAAGAGCAAGTCAGACAATTCAAGATTCATGCACAAAAAAATAATTTGACCCGGTATAATTACTTTTGTCTTTCGATTGCAATGGAAACATAATTTTGCTCTATGCTCGATCTCTTCTATTTGGCAAAGGGACTGTCAATTTATTGATTTGATGGCGAAATATGCAGTGCGTTCAAACTGCACTGCTGGAGAACGAGTGGCTCAGCAACCACAAAGCGATGAAGGTAACTCCATGATGTCACCTCAGTGTCAGTGTGCACTGTTTCTCATTGGGTTGTGGAAAGTTATTGTCCCTGGAAGCTTTATTCTAATTCTTTCAAGTATCATGGTGACCATCTTATTGTTAGAACCAAACTGGCATGCTTATGTAGTGGATAGAGCTTTGTACATGAAATCTAGAACACATTTCAACACTTCTGATCGTAGCGAATATGCTTCATCATTTTATTTGATTTGTTTTAAGAAAGGTTGGAGAGATAAGCCAGGGAACTGCAGACCAGTGAGTCTCACGTCAGTGGTAGGGAAACTATTGGAGAATTCTGAAGGCGAGAATCTATCTCCAGTTGGAGAGGCATGGCTTCATCAGGAATAGTCAACATGGCTTTGTCAGAGGGAGGTCATGCCCAACAAATTTGATTACATTTTCTGAGCATGTGACAGGTGTATAGATGAGAGTAGCGCAGTTGATGTAGTTTACATGGATCTTAGCAAAGCTTTTGACAGGGTCCCACATTGGAGACTAAAGGAGACAGAGGGTGATGACTGATGGCTGCTTTAGTGACTGGAAGCCAGTGTCCAGTTGAGTACTGATGTGTTGGGTGTTCTGGATCAGAAACAGGTCACCAACACTGGAAGTGCTGCAACTCTATTTTATTATAAGGTTAACTATATTAACATACTTGAACTGTGGGTAAATGCAATACCAGCTTTAACTGTTGACCCTTGCCTAGTCCTAACCAGGTGATGCACTCAGCACATGGTGAATATCTGTGTAACAGGCTGTGAGATATGTGCTCCGAGCTGACTGCTACTAGAATGAATGGGAACTCTCCTGTCCCCTGTCTTTATAGTGCGTGTGCTCTCACTGGTGATTGGCCCCACTGCATGTCCATCAGTGTGTGTGTGTGTGTGTCTGCACCATGATATACTGGTGTATATTATGACATCCCCCCCTTTTATATAAAGAATATGTGCCTGCGTGACAATAAATATTGTGTAGTGAATGTACCTGACGATGTGTGTGCGTGTTATTTAGATGACTATGTACATGAGGCTAATCTATTTACACGGGAAGGTGCCTGGTGCAGAGAAATAGGGTGTCACACCAACAGCGAAATGAACATTATATACAAACTACTAGAACGATGAAACAGGATAACAGAACAAATCAATGAGTCCAACATTGTAAAACTCATAAGTCAGGTCTCTGAGGTGGGCGACGAATTCTGGTTGACCGCCTCAAGGGTGGGTCAGGAGCCACCGGCTGAGGAACGGACTGGGCCACGGCAGAGTGAGGAGGATGCAGAGTATTCAGAATCTCCACATAGTCCAGGTTGGGGGCAACAGGAGGGCGTGGTACCGGTGGAGGATCACGTAGCGAGCGTGGAACGAGACGAAGGGCACGCCGATTGCGGCGGCGAATGGATCCATCTGGCAGACGAACCAGGAATGAGCGGGGAGACACCTGCCGAAGAACCACAGCAGTTGCAGACCAGCCACCCTCTGGAAGATGGATGCGGACGTTGTCATCTGGCGCCAGAGCAGGGAGATCAGTCGCCTGAGCGTCATGCGCCGCCTTGTGTTGTGCACAAGACTGTTGCATCCGCTGAAGGACCGGAACGTGGTCGAGGTCTGGGACGTGAATGGACGGCACGGTGATCCTGAGGGTGCGACCCACGAGCAGCTGGGCTGGCAACAGGCCCATGGAGAGTGGGGCCGAACGATAGGCCAGCAAGGCGAGGTAGAAGTCGGATCCTGCACCGTCAGCCTTGCAGAGGTGCCGTTTGACGATGTGGACACCCTTTTCCGCTTTGCCATTGGATTGGGGGTGCAGGGGACTGGATGTCACATGCACAAAGTTGTACCTGCTGGCAAAGTTGGACCATTCCTGGCTCGCGAAGCAGCGGTCCAGCTTCAGGAGGACACCATCGACTACTGCCAGATCATCTCTGATATTGTAGAACTGCGGGCATTGGCCCTTGAGCCACCTGTCCGTCATGTGATGCATGACATGCTGTAGTAGGGGGTCAGCCGCAGTCTCGCTGCAAATGTGGATAAGGCGTTCATCCGTGGCCGGCAGATTGGAGGCCGTGAAGGCCACATGGGTGTCAACCTGGCAGACGAACCCCTCTCGGTCACATGGGGTGTTGACTGCCCTGGACAGAGCGTCGGCTATGATCAGGTCCTTGCCCGGGGTGTATAGGAGCTGGAAATCGTACCGCCGGAGTTTAAGCAGAATGTGCTGGAGGCGAGGGGTCATATCATTCAGGTCTTTTTGTATAATGTTGACCAGCGGGCGATGGTCGGTCTCGACAGTGAATTGGGGGAGGCCGTACACGTAATCATGAAATTTGTCGACCCCAGTCAACAGGCCCAGGCACTCCTTTTCGATCTGCGCGTAGCGCTGTTCCGTGGGGGTCATGGCACGTGACGCATATGCAATGGGGGCCCATAATGAGGGCTCATCGCGTTGCAGGAGCACCGCTCCAATGCCGGATTGGCTGGCATCCGTTGAAATTTTTGTTTCCATCGTGGGATCAAAAAATGCCAATACCGGGGCCGTGGTCAGCTTGGTCTTAAGCTCCTCCCATTCGCGCTCGTGGGCGGGAAGCCATTGGAAGTCTGTCGTCTTCCTGACCAGGTTCCGGAGGGCTGTGGTATGGGAGGTGAGGTTGGGAATGAACTCCCCCAAGAAGTTGACCATGCCCAAAATTCGGAGGACTGCCTTCTTATCCGCTGGCTTCTGCATGGCCGTGATGGCTGCCACCTTGTCCGCATCCGGCCACACACCCAACCGGGAGATGTGGTCCCCTAGGAACTTGAGCTGAAGGAACATTTGGCTCTGTTGAGACGAAGGCCTTGGTCCCGTATTCGTTTGAAAACACGCTGGATGCGACTGATATGATCCAGACCAAATGATGATGTCGTCAACCAACATAGACGCGCACACCCTCAATGCCTTCCATCATTTTCTCCATGATCCGGTGGAATACTTCTGATGCCGATATAATCCCAAACGGCATCCTGTTGGAGCAGTATCTGCCAAACGGGGTGTTAAAGGTACACGGCTTTCTGCTGGACCTGTCTAGTTGAATTTGCCAGAATCCTTTCGAAGCGTCAAGTTTGGCGAAGATGTTGGCCTGAGCCATCTTGCACGTGATCTCCTCGCGCTTGGGGATAAGGTAATGCTCCCTCGTTATGTTGCGATTCAAATCCTTTGGGTCAATGCAGATCCGGAGCTCGCCGGAGGGTTTCTTTACGCATACCATGGAACTGACCCAGTCGGTTGGTTCTGTCACTCTGGAGAGCACTCCTTGGTCCTGGAGGACCTGCAGCTGCTGCCTGAGGCGGTCCTTGAGGGGTGCTGGGACTCTGCGAGGTGCATGAACCACAGGCGTGGCGTCTTGTTTGAGCAGGATTTTGTAAGTGTATGGAAGCGTGCCCATGCCTTCGAAAACGTCGCAGTGCTGGTCGATGATGACATTGAGTTGCGCCCTGAAGTTTGCATCCTGGAAGGCAGACGTGTCCTCTGGAGAGAGAGAGTGTATTCGTTGAACGAGGTTTAGGAGTTTGCACGCCTTTGCGCCTAGCACAGAGTCCTTTGAGGAGCCTACGATCTCGAAGGGAAGGATGGCTTTTCGCGAGTTGTGCATCACTTCGAGTTGGCATGAACCGGTAGCAGGAATGACGTTGCCATTGTAGTCCACTAGTTGGCAGGTTGACGGAAGAATGGTTGGTTTAACCCCAAGGGTCTGAAAGGCTGGCCACGCTAGGATATTAGCAGAAGCACCAGTGTCCAGGCGGAATCATATCTGGGATCGGTTGACCGTCAGGGTGGCACACCACTCGTCGTCTGGATCAGTGCTGTTCACCGACAGCTGCTGGTGGTTTGATTCGGGGACAGCCTGTTCTTTGCTATAACAGCGACTCGAAAAGGCTCCCTCGGGTCCTCGGTGTCACTGGTCTGCGGGAAGTCGGAATCGGACGCGGTTTGGGGATAGGTAACTGCTTGTTGCAGGGTTCTTCGGAGGTTTATTTCATTTCCTGGTTCAATTTGAGGCATTGTGCTGTCATGCCAGGTGAAGGAAGGTTGTTTTACAGCTTTAAAAGATTTTTTCTTTGATTTGGGACGTTTCCCCTTTAAATGGGCGTGGTCCGGGGCCTCTGACATCATGACGTGCATGACATAGCACGTAGGAGGCGTTTGCACATGCGCAGATCGTGGTTCCTTTACCGATGGCCGTTTTCATGATCGCGCAACTGCGCAAGTGCAGTCCCTTTAGAAAGATGGCCGCCGACCAAAATCGTTCTCTGCTCCGGGATTTCGGCTTCGAGGTGAGTACTGGCGCTTCTCTTACCTTTCCTTGCTGGTTCGAGTGTGTTTTCCTCACAGTATTTGACGAATTTGTCCAGGACTGCCTGGACGAACTTGAATTTTTAAAAGATTTCTTCTGCTCTCGCACCAGCGATGGTGAGGAGAAGCTCTGTGTTATAACCTGCCTACGTACCATTGGCTGGGGACTAATGACAATCCCACAATCCTGTGGGAGTATGAGCTTCCCCAATGAGGGGGGCGGAGAAACCATTAGTAAACTCCTAGTATAAATAAAGCTGGCCAGTTCAAGAACCAGCAGGAAGGAGTATGCAGCAAGGGAAGTTACTGCTACTGTTATATATATATATATGTTATTGTAAATAAATGTTATTACTTTGTATCCTTAAAACTCGTGCTGGATTCCTCGTGGCCCTCACAAAACCGGCGACGAGGATGGGATTTCTTGGACTTTGGGGGGGAGGGATGTTATAACCTGCCTACGTACCATTGGCTGGGCACTAATGACAATCCCACAATCCTGTATGAGTATGTGCTTCCCCAATGAGGGGGGTGGAGAAACCATTAGTAAACTCCTAGTATAAATAAAGCTGGCCAGTTCAGGAACCAGCAGGATGGAGTATGCAGCAAGGGAAGTTACTGATACTGTTATATATATATGTTATTGTAAATAAATGTTATTACTATGCATCCTTAAAACTCGTGCTGGATTCCTCGTGGCCCTCACAAAACTCTGTTTTTTCAGGATCAGCCAGGTCTTCTAGTTCGGCTGCCAGCAGGAAGATTTCAAACTTTTGCCGGAATGCCCGTCAGTTTTCGCGGAGATCGCCGTGGCACTGGAGCTGCTGCGGAACCCGGATCTCGAACATCTTGCCTGGGTATCGTTGCTGGTTGTCACTGTACGCTGAGGTATGGCTATCTGGACTGAACCAGTTCACTCCTTGTACCATGATGTGTTGGATGTTCTGGATCACAAACAGGTCACCAACACTGG
The DNA here is from genome assembly GCF_047496885.1 of Scyliorhinus torazame. Taxonomy (NCBI): domain Eukaryota; kingdom Metazoa; phylum Chordata; class Chondrichthyes; order Carcharhiniformes; family Scyliorhinidae; genus Scyliorhinus; species Scyliorhinus torazame. The sequence goes on from NC_092713.1 coordinate 138,108,518, forward strand.
AAGTGGTGCAACTCTATTTTATTATAAGGGCTAGCCATATTAACATACTTGTACTGTGGGTAAATGCAATACCAGCTTTAACTGTTGACCCTTGCCTTGTCCTAACCAGGTAATGCACTCAGCACATGGTGAATGTCTGTGTTGCAGGCTGTGAGCTCTGTGCTCTGAGCTGGCTGCTACTAGAATGAGTGGGAACTCTCCTGTCCCCTGTCTTTATAGTGCGTGTGCTCTCACTGGTGATTGGCTGCGGTGTTGTGTATGCAGATTGGTCCCACTGCATGTCCATCAGTGTGTGTGTGTGTGTGTCTGCACCATGATATACGGGTGTATATTATGACAAGTACCACAGGGATCTGTGCTGGGTTCCCTATTTTTTGTCATTTATATAAATGACTTAGATGACTCTGTGTGGGGTAGGATCAGTGAGTTTGCAGGTGACGTAAAAATTGGCCGGGGTTGTTAACAGTGAGGTTGAGTGTCTAGTGTTGTAGGGAGATATAGACGGGATGGTCAAATGGGCAGAAAAGTGGCTGATGGAATTTAACCCTGAAAAGCATGAGGTGGTGCACTTTGGAAGGAGTAATTTGACAAGGAAGGAGTCAATGAATGGTCTGACACTGGGTTCTGAGGAACAAAGGGATCTTGGCATGTTTGTCCATGGATCTCTGAAGGCAGTAGGGCAGGTTAATAGGGTGGTGAAAAAGGCATGTGGGACACTTGCCTTTATCAATCGAGGCATAGTTTACAAAAGCAGGGAGGTCATGTTGAAATTGTATAGAACTTTGGTGAGGCTACAGACTGGAGTATTGTGTGCAATTCTGATCGCCACATATGTGATTGCACTGGAGGGGGTGCAGAGGCGATTCACCAGGATGTTGCCTGGGATGGAACACTTAAGTTACGAAGAGAGGTTGGATAGGCTTGGGTTGTTTTCACTGGAGCAGAGAAGATTGGGGGGGTAACCAAATCAAGGTGTGCAAGGTTATGAGGGACAGGGACAGGGTGGATAGGGAGCAGTTGTTCCCCTTAGTTGAAGGGTCAGCTACAAGGGGACACAAGTTGAAGGTGAGGGTCAAGAGGATTAGGGAAGATTTGAGGAAAAGCTGTTTTACCCAGTGCGTGTATTAGTCTGGAATGCACTGCCTGGGAGGGTGGTAGAGGCGGGTTGCCTCACATCCTTCAAAATGTATCTGGATGAGCACTTGGCACGTCTTAACATTCAAGGCCATGGGCCAAACGCTGGCGAATGTGATTAGGTCGGCAGGTCAGGTGTTTCTCGTATATCAGTGCAGACTTGATGGGCTGAAGGGCCTCTTCTGTGCTGTATTATTCTTTGATTCTGTTGTTCAAAATAGTAGCTGTATCATTTCAGACATGCCGGGATGCTGCTGCTGGAACAACATCGATTTCAATGGAATGGCTGCAATCTGGATGCATCTTGCTTTAGCCAACATCTTGTCTATAATTAGCTGACCTTCTCCTCTTCTACTCCATGTGCTCAAAGCCAGCTCACTGCTATTTCCATTCTATCATTGGCATCCCCCGTCCAGCGCTGCTGCCATCCCCCGTCCAACCCTACTGCCACCCCCTGTCCAGCGCTGCTGCCATCCCCTGTCCAGCGCTGCTGCCAACCCCCGTCCAGCGCTGCTGCCATCCCCCGTCCAGCGCTGCTGCCATCCCCCGTCCAGCGCTGCTGCCATCCCCCAGCCAACTCTGCTGCCATCCCCCGTCCAACTCTGCTGCCATCCCCCGTCCAACTTTGCTGCCATCCCCCGTCCAACTCTGCTGCCATCCCCCGTCCAGCGCTGCCGCCATCCCCCAGCCAACCCTACTGCCATCCCCTGTCCAGCGCTGCTGCCATCCCCTGTCCAGCCCTTCTGCCATCCCCTGTCCAGTGCTGCTGCCATCACCCGTCCAACTCTGCTGTCATCCCCTGTCCAACTCTGCTGCCATCCCCCGTCCAACGCTGCTGCCATCCCCTGTCCAGCGCTGCTGCCATCCCCCATCCAACCCTGCTGCCATCCCCCGTCCAAATCTGCTGCCATCCCCCGTCCAGCCCTGCTGCCATCCCCCATCCAGCGCTGCTGCCATCCCCCATCCAGCGCTGCTGCCATCCCACGGCCAACTCTGCTGCCATCCCCCGTCCAAACCTGCTGTCATCCCCCGTCCAGCCCTGCTGCCATCTCCCGTCCAACTCTGTTGCCAACCCCCGTCCAGCGCTCCTGCCATCCCACGGCCAACTCTGCTGCCATCCCCCATCCAACTCTGCTGCCATCCCCCATCCATCTCTGCTGCCATCCCCGGCCAGCGCTGCTGTCATCCCACGGCCAACGTTGCTGCCATCCCCCGTCCAGCGCTGCTGCCATCCCACGGCCAACGTTGCTGCCATCCCCTGTCCAACTCTGCTGCCATCCCCCGTCCAAACCTGCTGTCATCCCCCGTCCAGCCCTGCTGCCATCTCCCGTCCAACTCTGTTGCCAACCCCCGTCCAGCGCTCCTGCCATCCCACGGCCAACTCTGCTGCCATCCCCCGTCCAACTCTGCTGCCATCCCCCATCCATCTCTGCTGCCATCTCCCGTCCAGCGCTGCTGTCATCCCACATCCAGCTCTGCTGCCATCCCCCGTCCAGCGCTGCTGCCTTCACTCATCCAACTCTGCTGCCCACCCTGGTCCAACCCTTCTGATTTGTTGGTGCTTGCCACCTGCCTCATTGGATCAGCTGCTATTTTCCAAATCTGAGACGTCTCGAGGAGAAACAGTAAACTGCTGTTTGAGAAGCAAAGAATCTGCAGGCCCGAGCAGTAGACCAGGCTTCTGTTGGAGTAAGTACATCATGACATCTGATACAAATGTGCTTCTGTGCACCACTCGCCCCTTACAGATTGTGGCTTGAGAGGTAATGAGAAGTCTTTTAATTGGGATCAACCACAACACTGTCTGTGAATCATTGACTTATTAGAATAAGGATATTATTGGCTAAAAGCAAATTACTGCGGACGCTGGAATCCGAAATGAAAGAGAAAATGCTGGAAAATCTCAGCAGGTCTGGCAGCATCTGTAGGGAGAGAAAAGAGTGAACGTTTCGAGTCCAGATGACTATTTGTCAAAGGATATTATTGGCCCTTAACTTTCTCAAAGTGACAATCTCTGGCAAATTGCCACTCTCAATGGACTTGCCCACACTGAGATGCTGAAGCTCCTGTCTCACCCAACCTTCCTCACTCAGGCTGGGTGAGGCTGCATCGACGAGGAGTAACTGGGGTGCTGAGAGGGAAGTCACTCCTTTTTACGGCAGCAGCTGCCTGATGCCGGGGGGGAAGGGGCGCAGGGAGGAGGCAGTCCAGAGAGGGGGGGTCAGTCTGGGAGAGGGGGGGGTTCATACCGGAAGGGGGGTGTCAGTTTGGGAGGGGGGTCAGGCTGTTGGGATGGGGTTGTCAGTTCGGGCTAGGAAGGGGTTTGGGGTCGGTTTGGGTCGCGAGGGGGTTGGGGTTGGGAGATGGGGGTTGGGTCAGGAGGGAGGGGGTTGGATCTAGGCAGTGGGGGTGTAGTGGGTCACCTGGAGGGTTACCTGTGTGAGGGTGGGTCTGGGTTTTTAAATGGTGATTTTTTTTTCCCCCTCTATCCCTTTCAGAGTAACAACAACAATATGTTGTTCATATTGGCTGTCCCAGGGGCTGTTTAGCACAGGGCTAAATCGCTGGCTTTGAAAGCAGACCAAGGCAGACCAGCAGCATGGTTCAATTCCCGTAACAGCCTCCCCGAACAGGCGCTGGAATGTGGTGACTAGGGGCTTTTCACAGTAACTTCATTTGAAGCCTACTTGTGACAATAAGTGATTTTCATTCATTTCATTTCATCCAAGCAGGGATCCGGCTATTTTGGATTTGGTAATGTGTAGGTTTAATAAACAATCTCAGAATGACCATAAACAATCTCAGAATGACCATAAAATTTAGCATTCAATTTAAGAGTGAGAAACTTGGGTCAGAAACAAATGTGCTAAACTTAAATAAGGGTAATTATGAAGGGAATGAGGGCAGAATTGGCTGGAGTGGACTGGGAAAATAGTGAAGCAGGAAAGACAGTTGGTCAGTAATGGCAGTCGATTTTGAAAATAATTCATGATTCACAACAAAAATATAACCCAGTGAGGAAGAAGGATTCTAGGAAGGGGATAAATCTACTCTGGTTAACCAAGGAAATGAAGGACAACATTAAACGGAAAGATAAAACATAGGAAACTTCTCTATTCCTGAGTGTGTTGATGCTGGATCAGGATAAATGGAGTTCTACGATAGCAAAACTGGCGCTGCACCTGCACCGATTCAGTGACCGTTGAGGGGCTAGCATCGGCGACACATGGAACACAATCGATTCCAATGAGAAACGGTACGGGATTCGCCGGGTTTGCGATTGATACCCAGGAGGCTGACAAGCTAAACATAAGAACATAAGAACATAAGAACTAGGAGCAGGAGTAGGCCATCTGGCCCCTCAAGCCTGCTCCGCCATTCAATGAGATCATGGCTGATCTTTTGTGGACTCAGCTCCACTTTCCGGCCCGAACACCATAACCCTTAATCCCTTTATTCTTCAAAAAACTATCTATCTTTATCTTAAAAACATTTAATGAAGGAGCCTCTACTGCTTCACTGGGCAAGGAATTCCATAGATTCACAACCCTTTGGGTGAAGAAGTTCCTCCTAAACTCAGTCCTAAATCTACTTCCCCTTATTTTGAGGCTATGCCCCCTAGTTCTGCTTTCACCCGCCAGTGGAAACAACCTGCCCGCATCTATCCTATCGATTCCCTTCATAATTTTATATGTTTCTATAAGATCCCCCCCTCATCCTTCTAAATTCCAACGAGTACAGTCCTAGTCTACTCAACCTCTCCTCGTAATCCAACCCCTTCAGCTCTGGGATTAACCTAGTGAATCTCCTCTGCACACCCTCCAGTGCCAGTACGTCCTTTCTCAAGTAAGGAGACCAAAACTGAACACAATACTCCAGGTGTGGCCTAACACCTGAGACAATTGCAGCATAACCCCCCTAGTCTTAAACTCCATCCCTCTAGCAATGAAGGACAAAATTCCATTTGCCTTCTTAATCACCTGTTGCATCTGAAAACCAACTTTCTGCGACTCATGCACGAGCACACCCAGGTCTCTCTGCACAGCAGCATGTTTTAATATTTTATCATTTAAATAATAATCCCTTTTGCCGTTATTCTTACCAAAATGGATAACCTCACATTTGTCAACATTGTATTCCATCTGCCAGACCCTAGCCCATTCACTTAGCCTGTCCAAATCCCTCTGCAGACTTCCAGTATCATCTGCACTTTTTGCTTTACCACTTATCTTAGTGTCGTCTGCAAACTTGGACACATTGCCCTTGGTCCCCAACTCCAAATCATCTATGTAAATTGTGAACAGTTGTGGGCCCAACACTGATCCCTGAGGGACACCACTAGCTACTGATTGCCAACCAGAGAAACACCCATTAATCCCCACTCTTTGCTTTCTATTAATTAACCAATCCTCTATCCATGCTCCTACTTTCCCCTTAATGCCATGCATCTTTATCTTATGCAACAACCTTTTGTGTGGCACCTTGTCAAAGGAAATCCAAATATACCACATCCATTGGCTCCCCGTTATCTACCGCACTGTTAATGTCCTCAAAAAATTCCACTAAATTAGTTAGGCACGACCTGCCCTTTATGAACCCATGCTGCGTCTGTCCAATGGGACAATTTCCATCCAGATGCCTCGCTATTTCTTCCTTGATGATAGATTCCAGCATCTTCCCTACTACCGAAGTTAAGCTCACTGGCCTATAATTACCCACTTTCTGCTTACCTCCTTTTTTAAACAGTGGTGTCACGTTTGCTAATTTCCAATCCGCCGGGACCACCCCAGAGTCTAGTGAATTTTGGTAAATTATCACTAGTGCATTTGCAATTTCCCTAGCCATCTCTTTTAGCACTCTGGGATGCATTCCATCAGGGCCAGGAGACTTGTCTACCTTTAGCCCCATTAGCTTGCCCATCACTACCTCCTTGGTGATATCAATCCTCTCAAGGTCCTCACCTGTCATAGCCTCATTTCCATCAGTCACTGGCATGTTATTTGTGTCTTCCACTGTGAAGACCGACCCAAAAAACCTGTTCAGTTCCTCAGCCATTTCCTCATCTCCCATTATTAAATCTCCCTTCTCATCCTCTAAAGGACCAATATTTACCTTAGCCACTCTTTTTTGTTTTATGTATTTGTAGAAACTTTTACTATCTAAAGCCGCATATATACTCTGCACTCCCCACACATATCCCAGCCATAAAAATTGTACCGAGGAGAGCGGCACCCGTTTTATGAACGGCGAGCTTGAGACCCTGCTAGACGCTGTGGAGGAACATAGAACATACTGTGCAGCAGGAGGCCATTCGGCCCATTGAGTCTGCACCAACCCACTTAAACCCTCACTTCCACCCTATCCCCTAACCCAATAAGCCCTCCTAACCTTTTTGGTCACTAAGGGCAATTTAGCATGGCCAATCCACCTAACCTGCACGTCTTTGGACTGTGGGAGGAAACCGGAGCACGCGGAGGAAACCCACACAGACACGGGGAGAACGTGCAGAATCCGCACAGACAGTGACCCAGCAGGGAATCGAACCTGGGACCCTGGCGCTGTGAAGCCACAGTGCTAATCACTTGTGCTGCTGTGCTGCCCACACACCCTGTGGTGAGAAGAGGCGGGTGACCCTGTACCCTGGCTCGGGAAGGAGGCTGCCAGCCACCACCATTCACTGTGCCTGGGAGCAGGCAGCAAGTGCCATGAGCAACACCATCCGGACCAGCCAGCAGTACCATAAGAAACTGCACAACCTCCTCAGGGTGGCCAGGGTGAGTAGGCAGCATTGTGCCCCTGGCACCAAACTCCATCCCACACACCCATTACCGTAACCCCCCCTACCCGGAGGGCATCCGAACCCCCACCTTGCACCACATGCCAGCACCCATACTGGCCGCCATGGCCAGATGCCCATAACTGGAAGGAGTGGGAAAAGATTGCAGCGAACCGCTGGCTCTGTGGTCCCGCACTGCGGTGTAGCAGAGGGCACTGGACGCGGTTGGTGGGCCTGGGAAATGGGCAGTCGCCAGGCTGGAGATCAGCGTCGGGTGAGGAAGTGAGACCCCGCTGAATTGCGGTTCCCCATGACGTGTGTCAACCCCCCCAACACGACCCCCACCTTCACAAAATGTTCACCCCCACATCACCCTCACCCCCACACCACCCTCACCACCCCTCATTCTGCCCCACTGCCCCCAGCCTACGGTCTTATCATGCATCTTGTCTTGTGTCTTGCAGGAGCTGCTGGTGATGGGGTGGGTCCTTCTGGTGTCCCCCAACCCTAGTCACAGCCACAGTCAGAGCCCAGATGCTGGCCAGCGACAAGAACACCAACATGGATGTGAGCCACAGACCCGAGACATAGGACACCCCGGAGCTCGAGTCGGAATGACACGGATTTCCCGTTACAGCTGTCTCCAACACCCCCCACCATCCCAGAGATACCTCGGTTGGGCATGTTAGTGAAGACGCTCCTGAGACATTCTCTGGTGCGCACCACACATGCTCCGGTACAGTAGGTGGAGGTAGAGACTCCTGAGGGAGCAGACGGTCGGAGTGCAGGCCAACCCAGGGACAACATGAGGTGTTGTCGACGAGCCTTCAGCACCTGCAGGCGCAGGTGGAGGAGTCCAAATGCGTGCAGGAGCAGGTGTTGGTGCTGACCATGTCTGTCACCCAGGCCAAAGCCTCAAGCATGGTGTCCACGGTGGAGGCCTTGGGGGGTGCGGATTTTGGTTATGAATCAGCATGTCCATGGTCTGTGTAGGGGGCATCCGGGACCCAGGAGAGTAATGGCAGTCCATGCCTGGACATCACCCCAGTCCCGTTGGGGGGAGGGGGGTGGGGGTTCACCCCAGCCATTCGGCCCATCCCCTGGTCACCCCTCCCCACCCAGCCCTGGCAGGGCACCCCGGCCAGTGTTCAGCCTGGCAGCTCACAGTCGTGCCTCTCCATGCCCTATCTCCTCTCTCTCCCTCATCAGCCACAACGTTTCTTTGTCAATTTTTAAAAGCACAAGTGAAACCTGCCATCGGGAATTCCCCCCAGTGCAGTCGGACAATCGTGGAGGCCCGGAGAATACCTAGTCAGGCCCGCTAATGATATGCCAATGGCTTACTGTACATACGGAGTGGGACACATTGACGCCGCTGTAGAGGCACTGTAGAATTCCGATGTGGCGTGAACCTGGCGCCGGCCACGATTTCGGCATCAGGTCCGATTGTCCACCCAATCGCCTTTCCCAATTCCGCCGTTGGCTGACGGAAAATCCCACCCATAATGTGGCAAAGATTCATGGGAAGCCAGAGGATTGGGAAAGTTTTAAAAACCAACAAAAGATGAAAAAACCAATAAAAGATTACTAAAAAAATTAAGAGGAAGATAAACTAGCAAGTAATATAAAAATGGACATCAAGAGTTTCTTCAAATATATAAAAAGGACAAAAGAGGACAAAGTAAATATAGACCCCTTAGAGAAATAGACTGGGAAAAGAATAATGGGGAGCCAGGAAATGGCAGAGGAGTTAAACAAATACTTTGCATCAATCTTCATGGTGGAAGACACTAATAACATTCCAAAAATAAATAATCGGGGGGGGAATAAATACAATAACTGTCACTGGGGAAAACATACGAGGGAAACTAATAATAATAAGTTCATTAGTATCACAAGTCAGCTTCCATTAACACTGCAATGAAGTTACTGTGAAAATCTCCCAGTTGCCACACCCCAGCACCTGTTCGGGTACACATAGGGAGAATTCAGAATGTCCAATTCACCTGGCTAATGGGGATGAAGGCCAAGTCCCCTGGACCTAATGGGCTGCATCCCAGGATATTAAAGAAAGTGGGTACAGAGATAATGGATACGCTGTTCGTAATCTTCCACAAATTGTTAAATTCTGGAATAGTCCCAGAGGATTGGAAAACTGCTGATGTAATATCCGTATTCAAAATAGGAAAGAGACAAAAAGCAAGTAACTATAGGCCAGTTAGCTTAACTTCTGCCATTGGAAAAATGTTCGAGTCCATTATATAGGATGCGATAGCAGAGCATTTAGAAATGCATAACATAATCAAGCAAAGAACAAAGAAAAATTACAGCACAGGAACAGGCCCTTCGGCCCTCCAAGCCTGCGCCAATCCAGATCCTCTATCTAAAACTGTCGCCTATTTTCTAAGGATCTGTATCCCTCTGCTCCCTGCCCATTCATGTATCTGCCTAGATACATCTTATCAAGCAGGGTCAGCATGGCTTCATGAAGGGGAGATCAGTGCCTGACAAGTTTATTAGAATTCTTTGAGGTGGTAAGGAGCATGGTAGATGAAGAGAAAGCAGCAGACGTAATGTACTTCGATTTTTAAAAATACCCTTAGATAAGGTACCACACAAAAGGCTAATTAATAAGACAAGAAAGAGCTCATGGTGTTGAGGGAAATATATTAGCATGGATAGAGGATTGGCTAACTGATCATAGAATCCCTACAGTGCAGAAGGAGGCCATTCGGCCCATCATGTTTGTACCGACCCTCCAAATGACACTCCACCTATGTCCCGCCTGTCATGGTTTGTATACTGGCCAAAGTGAACGATGAACTACAGAAGATCTAGTTTAAAACATTTATGAAACAACTGCGTGTTAAGATAAGTAGGATAAATAAAATAATAAACTACAAACACTAAATAACTATAGTAGAGCTACTGCAAAATACGTCTATCCTTCACCATGACCTATTCCCAATTCCCCAGCCACAGGGTCACGTGGTGGGTTTATACCGCCACCTAGTGGTCAGAGGTCATGCATAACATTATGTACAAACTTGCTTTATTTATATCATCACAACGCCCTATCACTGCAATCCCATAACCTAACTTCCCCGTGACACTAAGGAGCAGTTTATCATGGCCAATCCACCTACCCCATACATTTTTTGACTGTGGGAGGAAATCAAAACTTTCAGAGGAAACCCATACAGACAAGGGGAAAATGTACAAACTCCACACAGACAGTGACCCAAGGCCGGAATTGAACCCGGGTCCCTGGCACTGTGAGGCAGCAATGCGAACCACTGTGCTCCCGTGCCACCCTGATAGAAGACAGAGAGTTGGGATATGAGGAGCATTTTGAGGATGGTAATTTGTGACTAGTGGAGTGCCATAGGGAGTCAATATATTTCCAATATATATTAATGACTTGGATGAGGGAAGTGAATACATTATTGCTAAGTTTACAGATAACATAAAAATAGGTGGGTAGGCAAATGGTGAGGATGACGCAAAGAGTCCTCAGAGGGCTATGGACAGGTTAGGTGTGGGGCAAAAACTTGGCAGATGGAATATACTGTAGGAAAATGTGAAGTTATGCACTTTGTTAGGAAGAATAAAGGAGCTGATTATCATTTAAATGGAGAAAGACTGTAGAAAGCTGCAGCATAGAGGGATCTGGGTGTCTCTGTGCTTAAATCACAAAAGGCTAGCATACAATTTTAGCAGTTAACTGGGAAGGCAAATGGAATATTAGCCTTTGTTTCAAAGGGCATGGAATAGAAAATGGGGAAGTCCTGCTTAAACTATACCAGTCACTAGTTCGACAACACCTGGAATACTGTGAACAGTTTTGGCCCCCTTATCTAAGGAAAGATATACTGGCATTGGAGGGAAGCCAGAGAAGGTTCACTCGGTTGATCCCGGGTACGGAGGGATTTTCTTATGAGGAGAGATTGAATTGATTGGGCCTGTACTCAGAATCACAGAATAATAGAGCGCAGAAGAGGCTGTTCGGCCCATCGAGTCTGCACCGATGTATGAAAAACACCTGACCTGCCAACCTAATCCCATTTGCCAGCACTTGGCCCATAGCCTTGAATGTTAGGACGTGCCAAGTGCTCATCCAGGTACTTTTTAAAGGATGTGAGGCACTCGCCTCTACCACCCTCCCAGGTAGTGCATTCCAGACTGTCACCACCTTCTGGATAAAAAGGATTTTCCTCAAAACCCCCCTAAACCTCCTGCCCCTCGCCTTCAACTTTGTGTCCCCTCATGACTTACCCTTTAACTAAGGGGAACAGCTGCTCCTTATCCACCCTGTCCATGCCCCCATAATCCTATACACTTTGATCACGTTGCTCCTCAGTCTTTTCTGCTCCAGCGAAACCAACCCAAGCCTATCCAACCTCTCTTCATAATTTAAGTGTTCCATCCCAGGCAACATCTTGGTGAAATGCCTCTGCTCCCCCTCCAGTGCAATCACACCCTTCCTACAATGTGGTGACCAGAATTGCACACAGTACTCCAGCTGTGTCCTTGATGATTTCGAGTTCTTTTTGCCCTCAGTCTGGTCTCAGTAAAATTACCAAGTTGGATTTGTAGGTAATAATCTATTTTATTCCAAGCAGCTTGCAAGCTACACTCACTCTGATAACAGCAGGACCAACACAGTGCCTGAGATCCCCAGAGCAAGTGAGTGAAAACAAAGCACATGGTATCTTATACACATGAACATAGAATCAAGTTTCACACACGACCAAATAAGGCAATGGTGGCAAATGCAAAGCTCCCATAGGCTTTCGCCGCATTCCTTAACCCTGAGGCCCCTTTCACCAGTATCTTCCCCAACAGGCCGACTCAGTGACTACCCATCCCCCTCATTATGCCTTGAATCCCACTTACAGGCAATTGGACTGCTACCCATTTTCTCCAGCCTAAGCTAGAGCTGTTTAAAAGTCCGCTAACCTAATCCTCTAATCACCTGTATTAGTATCTACTCCTAACTTTACCTAACTACTTATAGCTACTTATCCCCTTTCTAGTACCTTGCTCTTTTGCTGCATTCCTCATCCTCACCAAAGTTCTATACAATTTCAACATGACCTCCCTGCTTTTGTAATTTATGCCTCGATTGATAAAGGTAATAGTCCCATATGCGTCGGAATGTGGCGACTAGGGGCTTTTCACAGTAACTTCATTTGAAGCCTACTTGTGACAATAAGCGATTTTCATTCATTTTCATTTCATTTCATTTCATATGCCTTTTTCACCATCCTAATAACCTGCCCTTCTGTCTTCAGAGATCTATGGACAAACACACCAAGGTCCCTTTGTTCCTCAGAACCCAGTGTCCAGCCCTTCATGGAATACTTCCTTGTCACATTACTCCATCCAAAGTGTATCAGCTCACACGTTTTAGGGTAAAATCCCATCTGCTACTTTTCTGCCTATTTGACCATCCCGTTTACATCTTCCTATAACGCAAGACACTCAACCTCACTGTTAACTACCCAGCTAATCTTTGTGTCATCCGCAAACTTACTGATCCTACTCCCCACACAGTAATCTATGTCGCTTATATAAATGACCCAGCACAGAGGCCTGTGGTACACCACTCATTGGAGTTTATAAGAATGAGATGCGACCTTACTGAGGCATCTAGGATTCTTAGGGGGCTTAACAGGGTAGCTGCTGAGAGAATGTTTCCTGTTCGACTATAAGACCATAAAATGTATGAGCAGAAGCAGTCCATTCGGACCATTGAGTCTGCTGCACCATTCAATGAGATCATGGCTGATCTGATATAATCCCCAACTCCACATTCCTGCTTTATCCCATAACCCTCGATTCCCTTACTGATTAAAAACTGACTATCTCAGCCTTGAAAATAACTTTTAAAAAATAAATTTAGAGTACCAAATTCTCTTTTTTTTTAACGTGACCAATCTACCTACCCTGAACATCTTTGGGTTTGTGGGGGTGAGATACAAGCAGACATGGAGAGAATGTGCAAACTCCACACTGACAGTGACCCGGGATCGATCCAGGTCCTTGGAGCCGTGAGGCAGCAGTGATAACCATTGCGCCACCGTGCCAAGAGAGACCGTATAGGCTGGCGTTGTTTTTTTTTGGAGCGGCGAAGGCTGAGTGGGAACCTGATTGAGGTGTATTAAAGTATGAGAGGCATAGATAATGTGGATAGGAAGGAACATTTCCCTTGGAGGAGGGGGCATTAACCAGCATTTCCACATGTTCCCACCTTTTCTGGCAATACTCCTTCCAAACTACATGTCACCTTATCTCTCACCATTAAAGATTGACTTGATCCTGTATCCCTTCAGATCTTAATCTACTTAGTTACTCTACCTTGGACGCACTAGTAAACTTTGCCCTCACAAATAAAGTCCTTAAAAAGTGCTGGTACTTTCCACTAACCTCTGAACAGGCTGTGCACTCAGTTGCACCTCTTCTACTGGGATAATGTTTTTTCTTCCCACTTTGATAAACCACACTGGCTTCTCCTGTTTTTTTAAAATTTAGAGTATCCAATTATTGTTTTCCAATTAAGGGGCAATTTAGCATGGCCAATCCACCTACCTGCACATCTTTGGGTTGAGGGGGTGAAACCCACGCAGGGACAGGGAGAACGTGCAAACTCCGCATGGACAGTCACCCGGGGCCGGGATCGAACCTGGGTCCACAGCGCTGTAGGCAGCAGTGCTAACCACTGCACCAACGTGCCACCCCGGCTTCTCCTGTTTTACCAAATCTGCCTTCCCAATTCTTCTCTTAAGCCACCAACAATGCGATGTCACCTGCCCAACTTCATTACAATGAGAACATTTAGGTTTTCTTACCTCTCTTTCACTATCATAGGTTTCCTTTATAACCTGTGACACACTCTCCTTAACAATCTCCTTTGCATTGACCACCTGTGAATGTCTCATTTCCCCAGTTGCTATCCTTCACAGACCAAAATTGATGTAGAAAACTAAACTTTGCTTTATGAACCAATACAAAATCATTGGCCATTCCTGCTGCCTGTCCAGCAGTTTTAACTCTTTGTTCTTCCACATGAGTTCTACTAATGCAAGAAGTGAACTGTTGAATTCCTCCAAAATAATTATTTCCCTCAGCGCGTCATACGTTCGGTCTATTTTTAATGCTCTTATCCACCAATCAAAATTATTTTGTTTAATTCTTTTGAATTCTATATATGTCTAACCTGGTTCTTTTTGTAGATTTATAAACCTCTGTCTGTAGGCTTCTGGCATTAGATCATATGTTCCCGTATCAGCCTCCCTGAACAGGTGCCGGAATGTGGCGACTAGAGGCTTTTCACAGTAACTTCATTTGAAGCCTCCTTGTGACAATAAGCGATTTTCATTTTTTCTTTTCATATGTCCTTAATATGGTTTTCCTCACCATAATCTCTGGATACCTCCTCTGATAGTGATGCAAACACTTCATGAGCTCTATGTATCAACTTTGTTTGAACCAAAACTACCCATATGGTTTTTGGCCAATTCAATTGTTTAGCCACTTTCTCAAATGCGATGAAAAAGGTGTCCACATCTTTCTCATCAAATCTTCGTAATACTTGAAATATTTAAACATATCCCAACTCTGATTATCTGGCGCTGGTTTAGCACACGGCTAAATCGCTGGCTTTGAAAGCAGACCAAGGCAGGCCAGCAGCACGGTTCAATTCCCGTACCAGCCTCCCTGAACAGGCGCTGGAATGTGGCGACTAGGGGCTTTTCACTGTAATTTCATTTGAAGCCTACTTGTGACAATAAGCGATTTTCATTTCACTAAGTTTTTGCCTGGGAAATATTTCTTCTTCTTCTTCTACTAGACCTTCCTCAGCTTCTGCTATAAGTCCAATCATCTAAGTTGGCTTGCAGTGCCAGTTCCGGAAGTTCAAATTCTCTCTCTCTCTCTTTTGTTATTCCTTTCTTCCTTTGCTAAACTTTCAATTTCTACCTCAATCTTCTTCCTTTCCATTTCCTTTTGAAAAGCCCCTTCCTTTTCTTCTGCCATTGTCAATCTCTCCTTTATAATTGCTTTTGCCATTGCCAATCTATTCGTTTGCTTCTATTTCCAATTTCTTCACTTTTATTTGATTCTAATTCTAATGATTCAGGCTGTGTTCCTGGCAAATTTAAATATTGAGCTATGGCTTATATTATCTCTACTTTCCCCATCCCTTTAGATAAGGTTATCTGCAGCTTCTGCGCCAAACCTAAAGGTTTCGCTTTAGCCTCCCATTGTAAATCATTCTGAGTAACCGCTTCCACACCTAGGAAACATTTTGAAACAGAAAGATCCATCTCCAATCACTCCCTAATTAAATTTCAAAACCTGAAAGAACGTAATCATTCCACACACACTCACTGACTTTAATTTCAATAACCCAAGCCAAACATGGAATTATCCTGGACCCGAACTCCCAATTTTATTACAAACCTAGACCAGACCGCAACAGTGGATAGGATATTGGATCAAAATCCCACTATTTCAGTTTATTTGTAAGACTGTGTGGAAAGAATGATTCACTCCAGGAGTGACTGCATGAAGAAATAAGGATTTGGTAATTTTAAAACAAAACTTTATTAGGAATACAATATTAAACTCTTTTACTTACAATTACCCCTTAAACACTACTGCTCAATTCCCCATTCAACAACAAGAAAAGAAACATACATCTCTCAATGCATCTTAAAATCAGCATGGCTAGAATAATACCTGCTTTACAGACATGGCTTGTTAGAACTCCTTCAGACTCTGGCTCAATATCTTCCAAAAGCTGGTTCACCTGCCGAGTTTCATCTTCTTCCCAGTCCTCAGACAAGACAATGTTGTCGAGGAGAATACTGAGATTCAGGCTACTAGACTAGAAGGGCTTGAGGTTCATAAGGAGGAGGTGTTAACAATTCTGGAAAGGGTGAAAATAGATAAGTCCCCTGGGCCGGATGGGATTTATCCTAGGATTATCTGAGAAGCTAGGGAGGAGATTGCTGAGCCTATGGCTTTGATCTTTAAGTCATCTTTGTCAACAGGAATAGTGCCAGAAGACTGGAGGATAGCAAATGTTGTCCCCTTGTTCAAGAAGGGGAGTAGAGACAACCCCGGTAACTATAGACCAGAGAGCCTTACTTCTGTTGTGGGAAAAATCTTGGAAAGGTTTATAAGAGATAGGTTGTATAATCATCTGGAAAGGAATAATTTGATTAGACATAGTCAACACGGTTTCGTGAAGGGTAGGTCATGTCTCACAAACCTTATTGTGTTCTTTGAGAAGGTGACCAAACAGGTGGATGAGGGTAAAGCAGTTGATGTGGTGTATATAGATTTCAGTAAAGCGTTTGATAAGGTTCCCCACAGTAGGCTACTGCAGAAAATACGGAAGCATGGGATTCAGGGAGATTTAGCAGTTTGGATCAGAAATTGGCTAGCTGGAAGAAGACAAAGGGTGGTGGTTGATGGGAAGTGTTCAGACTGGAGTCCAGTTACTAGTGGTGTACCAGAAGGATCTGTTTTGGGGCCACTGCTGTTTGTCATTTTTATAAATGACCTAGAGGAGGGCGTAGAAGGATGGGTGAGTAAATTTGCAGGTGACACTAAAGTCGGTGGAGTTGTCGACAGTGCGGAAGGATGTTACAAGTTACAGAGGGACATAGATAAGCTGCAGTGCTGGGCTGAGAGGTGGCAAATGGAGTTTAATGCAGAAAAGTGTGAGGTGATTCATTTTGGAAGGAATAACAGGAAGACAGAGTACTGGGCTAATGGTAAGATTCTTGGCAGTGTGGATGAGCAGAGAGATCTCGGTGTCCATGTACATAGATCCCTGAAAGTTGCCACTCAGGTTGAGAGGGTTGTTAAGAAGGCGTACGGTGTGTTAGCTTTTATTGGTAGAGGGATTGAGTTTCGGAGCTGTGAGGTCATGTTGCAGCTGTACAAAACTCTGGTGCGGCCGCATTTGGAGTATTGCGTGCAATTCTGGTCGCCGCATTACAGGAAGGATGTGGAAGCATTGGAAAGGGTGCAAAGGAGATTTACCAGAATGTTGCCTGGTATGGAGGGAAGATCTTATGAGGAAAGGCTGAGGGACTTGAGGCTGTTTTCGTTAGAGAGAAGAAGGTTAAGAGGTGACTTAATTGAGGCATAGAAGATGATCAGAGGATTGGATGGGGTGGACAGTGAGAGCCTTTTTCCTCGGATGGTGATGTCTAGCACGAGGGGACATAGCTTTAAATTGAGGGGAGATAGATATAAGACAGATGTCAGAGGTAGGTTCTTTACTCAGAGAGTAGTCAGGGCGTGGAATGCCCTGCCTGCAACAGTAGTGGACTCGCCAACACTAAGGGTATTCAAATGGTCATTGGATAGACATATGGACGATAAGGGAATAGTGTAGATGGGCTTTAGAGTGGTTTCACAGGTCGGTGCAACATCGAGGGCCGAAGGTCCTGTACTGCGCTGTAATGTTCTATGTTCTAAGACTGCTCTGCTTTAAATATTATTACTCTTGTGCTAATCATCCTACTGTGATAGAATTGTAGACTCGGTGTCAGACAGATTAGACAACTCCTCTCCAAAGCTTTCCCAAAATGTCTCTCCATTCCATGGCTCCACCCAGCAATGACATCATCTCCCCACACTGAAAACCAACTTAGCCCTCCAGGCTGAAAACAAATTAACTTTCCAGGGACTTTCCCCAGTCAAACCATCATGCATTAGCCCAGACTAAAAACCACATTCCTCTGGTCAGTTTCATCTTCTGGCTCCTAAAAGCTCCCAGGACCTGCAAAACAAATCTCCTTTAATAAAACATGATCACTGCAGACAAACACACCATAGCCCCAGGCATTTACTCCTTAAAATGTCCCAATATTTAGAAGCAAATATTACTGAAATCCTCCATTCATCACACCAGGGGGGATAGTTTCAAGGTAATGGGCAGGAGATTTAGAACAGATGTGAGGAAAATCTTTCACCGAGAGGGTGGTAGGAATCTGGAACTCACTGCCTAAAAGGGTGGTAGACTTGGGACCCTCACAACATCTAAGAAGTGTTTAGATGAGCACTTGAAATGCCATTGCTGGAACCAAGTGCTGGAAAATGGGATTAAGGTAGGTGGGTGCTTCATGACCGGTGTGGACACAATAGGTTGAAGTGCTATAAAACCTCTACGGGCGCGATCTACAGGCCTCGTCAAGATGTCTCATGAGATTCATCCAATTCGCATGAGATGTTGCTTATTTGACTATGATTGCACCGTATTGTCCCAGAGCCCGGGACCTAATGGCCTCGCCAGTGATACCTGGACCAGCCGCTGTTTAGTACTGGTCCACACAAACCTGGACCAGGTGTAACGGTACCTGGGGGTCCCCCATGCCTTTGGAGACCCTTGGGTGGCCATGGACAGGGCAGGGTGGCCCCCTAGCTCCACTTCTGGCACCGGGGCACGTCTACACTGCCAACCCAGCATTTTGGCACTGTCATCCTGACACCTTGTCACTGAAACCTTAGCATTGCCAAGGTGCTTGGCTGGGACTGCTAAGCTAACAGGGCATTGCCAGGCTGCCAGTGCCAGTATGCTCGGGTGCCAGGTGACACTGCCAAATGTCTGGGCCTGAGCCCCCCCCACCCACTCTGTATTGTAATCCTCCTCTGTACTGTACCCAAGGTCTTGACACCCTTCCTAAAGTATAGTAAATGGAACTGCACACAATAATATGGCTGAGGCCTAAACAGTGATTAAGGTTTAGCCAAGTTTGATTTAATATTCAATTCCCTGATTTACAAAGCCAAGTAATCCCATACATTTCTTAACTGCCTTTTCAACTTGCCCTGAAACCTTTAACACAGTGAGCTTTGCGCACGAATAGTGGGAGAGAGGCCACATCCAGATTGAGTCCACAGGCAGAATGAGCTTTAAGATTTTAACATAGGAACTTGAAGCAGAGTGGGGATTCAGTGCAGAGCGGGAAGAGGTGGTCTTTACTCTTTCTCCTTGCTTTATAATTTTTAAGTCTTCAGAGAGTGGTCTTGCCCCGCTGCAGCTGAGGCTACAAGGGAGAGAGCTGATCAGTAAGTAGTGGACAAGGATGGTAAGTCTTTCCAACTTTCATCAATTATAGTTTGAAAATAAGTTTTGTGGTTTATAATCTGTAAGGACTCTAATTTATGTTAACGAGGACAAGCAAAGAAGGGCCACAGAAAAATGGATTGGATTGGATTTGTTTATTGTCACGTGTACCGAGGTACAGTGAAAAGTATTTTTCTGCGAGCAGCTCAACAGATCATTAAGTACATGAGAAGAAAAGGGAATAAAAGAAAATACATAATAGGGCAACATAACATATACAATGTAACTACATAAGCACTGGCATCGGATGAAGCATACAGGGTGTAGTGTTAATGAAGTCAGTCCATAAGAGGGTCATTTAGGAGTCTGGTGACAGTGGGGAAGAAGCTGTTTTTGAGTCTGTTTGTGCATGTTCTCAGACTTCTGTATCTCCTGCCCGATGGAAGAAGTTGGAAGAGTGAGTGAGCCGGGTGGGAGGGATCTTTGATTATACTGCCCACTTTCCCCAGGCAGCGGGAGGTGTAGATGGAGTCAATGGATGGGAGGCAGGTTCGTGTGATGGACTGGGATGTGTTCACGACTCTCTGAAGTTTCTTGCGGTCCTGGGCCGAGCAGTTGCCATACCAGGCTGTGATGCAGCCTGATAGGATTGAATCTAATATCATGCATCTTTGAAAGCTTTAATTTAAAAGTGTAAGTCATGGCAGGGAACTCAAAGCCTTGGTTTGCTCCTCTTACTGCATGTGGGAGACCAGGAACATTTCCAGGGCCAGCAGGTGTGCAGGAAGTGCCCCCAGCCATAGGTCCTGGAAGTCTGCATTTTGGAGCTGGAGCAGCGGCTGGGGACACTGTGGAGCACCCATGAGGCAGAGTGTGTCATGGATAGCACGTATAGAGAAGTGGTCATATCACAGGCTCAGACTCCACAGGCAGGAAGGGAATGGGTGACCACCAGGCAGACCAAAGAGCTAGGCAGGCAGTGCAGGAATCGCCTGTAGCCGTTCCCCTGCTGAACAGATATACTGCTTTGGATACTGCTGAGGGGAATGACCTCTCCGAGGAAAGCAGCAACAACCAAATACGTTGCACCATGGTTGGTTCTGCTGCAGAGGGGAGGAGTAAAAAGGGTGGGAAAGCAATAGTTATAGGGGATTCAATTTTAAGGGGAATGGATAGCTGTTTTTGTGGCTGCAAACGAGACTCCAGGATGGCATGTTGCCTCCCTGGTGCGAGGGTGAAGGATGCCTCGGAGCGGTTCCAGAACATTCTGGAGGGGGAGGGTGAACAACCAGTGGTTGTGGTGCACATCGGTATTAATGACATATGTAAAAAAAGGGATGAGGTCCAGAGAGCAGAATACAGGGAATTAGGAAGAATGTTGAGAAGCTGGACTTCAAAGGTAGTGATCTCAGGATTACTACCAGTGCCACATGCCAGTCAGACTAGAAATATTCGGATGTATCAGATGAATACATGACTGAAGAGATGATGTGAGGGGGAGAGTTTCAGATTCCTGGGGCATTGGGACCGGTTCTGGGGGGGGGGGGGGGGTGCCTGTACAAACTGGACGGGTTACACCTGGGCAGGACGGGGCTGATGTCCTTGGGGAAGGGTGGGGGGTACTTGCTAGAGCGGCTGGCGAGGGTTAAGTTAATATGGCAGGTTGTGGGAACCTATGTAAGGATTCAGAGCAGGGGGAATCAAGAACAAGTGAAAAAGACAGAAAGGAGAATAAGAAGGGATAGGCAGATAAATCAAGAGTCTGTATCAGATGATAACACTGTAAAAAATAGTATGGAAAGGACAGGGTGCGTTAAAAGGACTAGCCTTAAGGTTATGCACCTGAACGTGCGGAGCATTCAAAATAAAATAGATGAATTAGTTGCGCAAATAGATGTAAAGGGGTACGATATAGTTGGGATTATGGAGACATGGCTCCAAAGTGACCTAGGATGGGAACTAAACACTGAGGGCTGTCCAGCTTTTAGGAAGGACAGACAGGAAGGAAAAGGTGGTGGGTTGCATTGTTGGTTAAAGAAGCTACTGATACAATATTGAAGAAAGAAGTACAGATAATGTGGAATCTGTCTGGGTGGAGTTCAGAAACATCAAGGGGCAAAAAACATTCATAGAAACGGTATAGGAGGGGTATACAGACCACCAAACTGCAGTGGTAATATTGGGAATAGCATTATGCAGAAAATCAGAGATCCATGTGATTAAAGGAACAGTGATTTTGGGTGACTTTAACCTGCATATAGATTGGGTGACTCAAATTAGTCACAGTACAATAGAGGAGGAATTTCTGCAGTGTATACGGGATGGTTTTCTAGACCAATATGTTGAGGAACCAACAAGGGAACAGGCCATCTTGGACTGGGCATTGTGCAATGAGAAAGGATTAGTTGGCAATCTAGTTGTGAGAGAACCCTTGGGGATGAGTGGCCATAACATAGAATTCTTTATCAAGGTGAATAGTGAAGTAGTTGATTCTGAGACCAAGGTCCTGAACCTCAGTAAAGGTAACTATGATGGTATGAGGCATGAGCTGGCAATGAAAGGAAGGACAGTAGACAGGCAATGGCAGGCATTCAAGGAACAAATAGGTGATCTCCAAAAGTTGTTTATTCTTCTTTGGCACAAGAGGAGAAAGGGAACTGTGACCAAACTATGGCTTACAAGGGAAATCAGAGATTGTATTAGATTCAATGCGTAAGAAAAAGCAATAGACCTAAGGATTGGGAACAGTTTGAAATTCAGCAAAGGCAGACCAAGGGATTGATTAAGAAGGAGGAAATACAATTTGAAAGTAAACTAGTGGGGAACATAAAAATTGACTGTAAAAGTTTCTATGGGTATGTAAAGAAAAAAGATTTATTAAAAACTAATGGCCTTACCGTCAGAAACAGGGGATTCAGAACAGGGAACAAAGTAATGGCTGAGGAACTAAATTCATACTTTATGTGAATATGTGTCTGCCCTTTTTACCATTTTGATCATGTTGTCCTGAACTATTTAGTATGAAACCAATTAAACTAAATCAAACAAACTGAGGGACTAAGTAAAAGGGGACACTGCCTTAAACAAAAAGCAAATCATAAATGAGACTCAAAACATCAAACTAAAATGTAATTTATCGGCCGAGGTGAGAGAGCAAGGCGAGAAGATGAAGGAAGTGGAGGAGGCCGTGTCGCAGTACAGCGACCAGTTCACCTCGGTGAGGGACGAGCTGCGGAGGGTGGTGAAGGTCAACAGAGGACTCCGAGCAAAGCTCGAGGACTTGGAGAACCGCTCGAGGCGGCACAATTTGAGAATTGTGGGCTTGCCCGAAGGGACAGAGGGCCCAAGGCCAACAGAATACTTTGCTAAGAAGTTGGCAGAGATGATGGGGAGGGTGAGAACCCCTCCCGGTACAAGCTGGACCGAGCTCATCGGTCATTAAGGCCGAAGCCCAAAGTGAACGAGCCGCCAAGAGCAGTAATTATCTGCTTCCATAAGTACTGCATGAAGGAGAAGGTGTTAAGCTGGACGAAGCAGAAGCGCGAGGTGCAGTGGGATGGTGCTGGAGTTCGGATCTACCAGGGCTTGACGGTGGAGTTGGCAAAACAGACGAGCGGAGTTCGGGCGAGTGAAGGCGGCATTGTAAAAAAATAGGGTGCGATTTGGTATGGTATACCCGCCGAAGCTGAGGGTGACGTATAATGCCAAAGACTTTTATTTTGAGGCGGCTGAGGCGTTCTTGAGGGCAGAAGGCTTGGGACAGACGTGAGGAGCGGAGCTGGAAGAGAGACTGTGGACTGTGTTTTGGCAGCTGGAAAATTGTTAAATGCTACAACTCTCTTTTTACTGATGTGTATTGTAATTTACTTCTCTTTGCATTGTTACAGAGTTCAAGTTAATGGTTGGGTTGATTGGTGTTCTGTGTTGCGACGGTTATATCTTAGTTTAGTGAATTGTATGGGTAGGATTGTTGTTTTTGTTTTTTCTTTCTCTGGGACTGGGTGGGAGGGGACGGTATATCTTGGCGGGGGGAGCCACCCGCGCTAGCTAACTAAAGTCGGCTAGTGAACGGAGGTGAGGTGAGAGGAGGGCTGCGGACATTGGGGCCTGGATAGCAGGTTTCAATGGGCCTACGAGGTGAGTGAGAGGGGAGGGACGGGATTGATGCTGGGAGATGTTTCTTCAAGGGGTAATGTAGGGGGGGCTCTTGGGAGGGGGGGGGGAAGGAGTTCGATGGGACAGGGCCTGGTGGTATGATGATGGTGGATAAGAAGAGTGGGGGGGGGTGGTGAGAGACTCCCAGTTAGGATAGTCACGTGGAACATGAAAGGGCTAGGAGGTCCGGTCAAGGGGTCAAGGGTGCTTGCTGATGCACGATTAATTGTACAGAGACGAGAGTTGAATATAACTGAGGCTTTATTACTCTAAGATGTGTGGCCTCCTACAGCAGCTGGTGAAATGGCTGCTGTATAGGGAGCACACATATTTATACTCCGCCTACTGGGCGGAGCCAGCAGGCAGGGACTACCCCCATACCTGTAGTACAGGGCCTTACCACACATCTCCTAATATATACAACAGTGGTCATCACCACATTCACCCCCTGTTAAAATTGAGTCTGGCGGGGGTGGTGGAGAACTATATACAGAGCAAGTTTAATATACTGCAGCGAAAAAAGATATTTCTTTCTGAAGTCCAGTACAAGGTGGTTTGATAGTTTCGAACCAATTATAGATTTAGCCGGTCCGGGGCCTTGATGAGGCGTTGGGAGCGACGCAGTGGTGGCGGCGATTCCGGTGTTGGTCTGGTCCTCGGTGACTCCGGGACCATGCCAAAATCCTCTTCATCCTCGGGCGTGGGCAGGGGAAGGATGGATGGTCCTGGGGGGGTTGCTACTGGGTGCGCCGGGGGAGGGGGGTGTTGAGACGGGCCGGAGGTGTGTGTGTGTGGAACCTGCTAGTGCCAGGTCCCTGAGGGAGATAGTATCCTGGCGGCCGTCGGGGTACGCTACGTAGGCATACTGGGGGTTGGCGTGGAGTAACTAGACCCTTTCAACCAATGGGTCCGCCTTGTGGAGTCAGACGTGCCTACGGAGGAGTACGGGTCCTGGAGCTGCGAGCCAAGCCGGGAGCGACACCCCGGATGTGGACTTCCTGGGGAAGGCAAAGAGACGTTCATGGAGTGTGTCGTTAGTGGCGGTGCATAGTAGCGACCGAATGGAGTGCAGTGCGTCGGGGAGAACCTCCTGCCAGTGGGAGGCAGGGAGATTTCTCGACCGTAGGGCCAGTTGGACGGCCCTCCAGACCGTCCCGTTCTCCCTCTCCACCCACCCGCTTTCCTGGGGGTTATAGCTGGTCGTCCTGCTGGAGGCGATACCCCTGCTGAGCCGGAACTGATGCAGCTCATCGCTCATGAATGAGGATCCCCTGTCACTGTGGACGTAGGCAGGGAAGCCGAACAGAGCGAAGATTGTGTTGAGGGCTTTGATGATGGTGGCAAACGTCATATCGGGGCATGGGATGGCGAAGGGGAATCTGGAGTATTCATCGACCCCACACTGAGGAAATACGTGTTACGGTCGGTGGAGGGGAGGGGCCCTTTGAAATCCACGCTGAGGCGTTCAAAGGGGCGGGAGGCCTTCACCAGGCGCGCGAGTCCGGTAGAAGTCTGGTAGAAGTGCGGTTTGCACTCTGCGCAGACCTGGCAGACTCTGGTGATCGCCCTGACTTCCTTAGCGAAGTAGGGCAGATTGCGGGACTTTATGAAATGGTGCAACCGTGTGACTCCCGGGTGACAAAGATTGTCGTGCAGAGTCCAGAGTCGGGCCACCTGTGCGCTGGCATATGTACCTTGGGATAGGGCATCTGGGGGCACGTTGAGCTTGCCGGGGCGATACAAAATCTCATAATTATAGGTGGAGAGCTCGATCCTCCACCTCAAGATTTTATCATTTTTGATCTTACCCCGCTGTGTGTTATTGAACATGAAGGCTACCGACCGTTGGTCAGTGAGGAGAGTGAATCTCCTGTCGGCCAGGTAATGCCTCCAATGCCGCACAGCTTCAACGATGGCTTGGGCCTCTTTTTCGACGGAGGAGTGCTGAATTTTGGAGGCATGAAGGGTGCGGGAAAAGAACGCCACGGGCCTGCCTGCCTGATTGAGCGTGGCGGCTACGGCGACGTCTGGTGCGTCGCTCTTCACTTGAAAGGGCAGCGTCTCGTCTACTGCATGCATCGTGGCCTAGGCGATATCGGCTCTAATACGGTTGAAGGCATGTTGAGCCTCGACCGTCAGGGGGAAAAGGGTGGACTGGAAGAGTGGGCGGGCCTTGTCCGCGTAGTTTGGGACCCACTGGGTGTAGTATGAAAAGAACCCCAGGCAGTGTTTGAGGGCCTTGGGGCAGTGGGGAAGGGGTGCTCCATGAGGTGGCGCATGCGGTCGGGATCGGGCCCTAGAACTCCGTTCTGGACCACATAGCCGAGGATGGCTAAGCGGTTCGTGCTGAACACACACTTCTCCTTGTTGTAGGTTAGGTTTAGAAGAGTGGCGGTGTGGAGAAATTTGGCAAGGTTGGCATCGTGGTCCTGCTGATCGTGGCCGCAGATGGTGACATTGTCGAGGTACGGGAAGGTGGCCTGCAACCCGTACCGGTCGACCATTCGGTCCATCTCCCTTTGGAAGACTGAGACCCCATTGGTGATGCCGAAGGGAACCCTGAGAAAATGGTAGAGGTGGCCATCTGCCTCGAAGGCAGTGTATGGGCGGTCCGCCTTACGGATGGGGAGCTGGTGGTAGGCGGATTTGAGGTCTACCGTTGAGAAGACCCGGTACTGTGCAATCTGATTGACCATATCAGATATACGTGGGAGGGGGTATGCGTCGAGCTGCGTGTACCGATTGATTGTCTGGCTGTAGTCCATGACCATTCTGTGTTTCTCCCCAGTTTTCACCACTACCACTTGGGCCCTCCAGGGGCTGTTCCTGGCCTTGATGATGCCTTCCCGAAGCAGCCGCTGGACCTCAGACCTGATGAAGGTCCTGTCCTTGGTACTGTACCGTCTGCTCCTGGTGGCGACGGGTTTGCAATCCGGGGTTAGATTTGCGAATAGGGAAGGTGGGTCGACCTTTAGGGTCGCGAGGCCGCACACAGTAAGGGGTGGTAGGGGCCCGCCGAATTTCAAGGTTAGGCTCTGGAGGTTACACTGGAAGTCCAGGCCAAGTAGCAGGGCAGCGCAGAGGTTGGGGAGGACGTAGAGGCAGAAGCCATTGAATTCTATGGCCTGGACCATGAGTGTGACTATACAGTACCCCCGGATCGCCACAAAGTGGGATCCGGAGGCCAAGGAGATTCTTTGATTGGCGGGGTGTACCGCAAGGGAGCAGCGCCTTGCCGTATCTGGATTGATGAAGCTTTCGGTGCTCCTGGAGTCCAGCAGGCAAGAGGTCTCGTGCCCATCGATCTTCACGCTTGTGAAGGCGGTGGCTAGATTGTGCGGGCAAGACTGGTTGATCGTGACCGAGGCGAGTCGTGGCTGGTCATCGCTGGTGTCGAACGATGGGGTGCCCGGGGAGCACGGGTCCTGGAACAATGGTGGTGCCCATGTACCATGGGGACGACAAGATGGCTGCACCTGATGATCTTGGGGTGGACAAGATGGCGGCGTCCACGGGCCGCACATGGCGGGAGTTGAAAAAGATGGCGGCGCCCATGGGCCGCACGTGGTCCGAGAAGGGGAAGATGGCGGTGCCCACTGGCCGCGCGTGGTCTGAGGGGGAGAAGACGGCGGCGCCCATTGGCCACGTGTGGTCCAGGGAGATGAAGATGGCGGTGCCCATTGTCCGTACGCGAGGTGGGTCGGGGCAATAGCGGCGACTGAGCGGGCCTGGCACACTGCAGCGAAGTGCCCCTTCTTGCCGCAGGCCTTGCAAAGGGCGGTGAGGGCCGGGCAGCGTTGGCGGGAGTGTTTCTGTTGCCCGCAGAAGTAACATTGGGGGCCCCCGGGGTTGGCTGGCTGGCGCGTGGCACAGGCGTATTGACTGGGTGAGGCCCCCGGTGGGGTGGCCGTCTGTGGAGTCCACAATGTGTAGGAGGGGTGGGCCGTGCGGCTGGGGGTGTAGGCCTGAATATAGCGTGAGGCGACCGTCATCAATAGCGCCAGTTTTTTTGTTGCTGCGAGGTCGAGCGTGGCCCCCTCTAAAAGTCGCTGCCGTATGAGGTCTGACCCTATCCCTGTAACGAAGGCGTCCCGCGTGAAGAGGTTCGAATGTTCCGTGGCCGTGACGGCCTGACCGTCACAGTGTCTAACCAGAGGAATTAAAGCATGCCAGAGATCTTCTAGGGACTCACCAGGGAGTTGACTGCAAGTAGAGAGTATGTGCCTGGCGAAGAGCATGTTCGTCTGCTGGGCGTAATTCTCATTCAGTAGCGCCATGGCTTCGTCATAGTTTGGCGCGTACTGGATAAGAGGAAAGACGTTGGAGCTCAGCCGCGAGTAGAGTATCTGGATCTTCTGAGCTTCCGGGATTGGGTCTGGTGCAGACCTGATGTAAGCTTCGAATCAAGCTAGCCAGTGTTGAAAGTCCTTTTTGGCATCGATTCTTTGAAGGAGTAGAACTTGTGTATGAGCGTTGCGGGTGGTGGGGGGGGGGGGGGCTAATCACGTTCATATGTTTTGGTCCTGTCCAAAGCTGGAGGATTACTGGAAGGAGGTTTTTAGGGTAATTTCCAAGGTGGTTCACGTGAAACTGGACCCGAGTCCCCGGGAGGCCATATTCGGCGTGTCGGACCAGCCAGGATTGGAAACGGGGGCGGAGGCGGAAATCGTAGCCTTCGCCTCGTTGATCGCCCGAAGGCGGGTCCTGTTGGGATGGAGAGCAGCCTCTCCACTGTTGCTAACTTTGGTTGGCTCTTAATTCATTGCCCGCTGGGTCTTTACTTAATTTGCTCTGTTTCTATAACCTTTGCTCTAGAGACGCCAGGTATCTTTATGATACCGCCACGAGGTTCAAGTTCAAGTACTGATCAATAATTCAACACACCAATTAGTAAGATTCAAACCAAAACACATTTATTATACACAGTAAATCACTACTCATGCATAAACTCTACTTTCTAGACTATTCTCTATCACTAAAAGGCCTATACTTAGCTTCAGAATTGGCCCACCAGGTCAGGGGAACAAATGGCCTTTCGTTCGATCTGAAACTGCAGGATTCAAAAGCTGGTATGGACTGGTAGGACTAGGAGCGCCTGTCTCATAGCGAGCGTTGACTGGAGACCTACTTGGTTGATGCGGCAGTTTGGGCAGTTCACTCTCAAGGGTTGATTCGCTGCTGAGTGACCCTGCCAAGAAGGACGATTTGAACTTGGGGACTTTATTTTATAGTCCCCAGGGGCTTCCCGCCCCTTTGGGCGGACCCCGTACCTGGTTCCAAGTGGTTGGACTACATTCCGATCACTTGGATCGATTTCTCCAATACTGGAGTTGTTCCCTGATCGCTGGGTGGTCCCTGAGTGTCCTTTGGCTTTCCTTTGCCTTGGCTCCTGCTGGCGCCGAGGAGTCTGGCTTGGCCTTATTCACCTTAAATGTTTCCACTGTACCTGGGGATCGCTCATTAGTATGCAGATGGCTGTGAGTTTCAGTGCTGTCTGCGCTTTTGCAAGTTCTAATACACAGGATTTCTGCACTTGCTAGTTTTTGCCTGTGTTGGCTGAATTTCCCTGTAGTCTTTGCGGACCTCCATTTTAAGTCGGGAAGTGGCCAACCCAGGTGGCTACACCACCCTATGCCCTGGCGTGGCAGGGGGACCTGTTGGAATTCCTGACTCTTGAGAAGGTTAAGTTTGAACTGAGGGGAAGGATGGAGGGGGTCTACAATTCATGGGCATTATTCATTATGCACTTTCAAGAACTGGATAACATCGAACATTAGTTGGGGGGGATGGTTGTGGGGAGGGGGAGCTGTGTGTATTAAGGGTGACTATGGGTGATCCCTGATTCCTTTTTGTCATTTGTTTAGGTAATGTCATTAACAGGGTCAATAAGAAATCCCAGTCCCTGCAGTGCCCGACAGGCACAGAAGGCCATGAGGGTGCCAGTGGAGACTGCGTGCTCCCTCTCCAGAGACACCCGGCTGTGAATGTAGCCGCAGTAGAGGGGCAGACTATCGAGTCAGTTGCCTCCCTCAGTTGCCCGCTGCCTGGACCTGTTGATGGCAAGTTTAGCCAGGGCCAGAAACAGCTCCCATGTTGTCCTGAAGTTCCTATTATCCTGTTCATATTTACTGTATTGCCAGGTTCAGTCTCATTGCACTCCCTATCCCCGTCCAGGCTCTTATTCTGTCACGAGTAAAACAAATGTTGTTAATACTGCCCCCTGGAGGGCACCAGTCAGAAAAATATCTATTTAACATGACTATCTCTGAACCTTAGCCAATTAATTACTCATATTTCTATCGCCGATTTAATAACATATGTGTCTATTTTCCACATAATCTTATGAAGTACCTTATCAAACACCTTCTAGCAGTCAATATGCAACATATCCTGGACTCCATTCATCAACATTACTTCATCAAATAACTCAATTTAAGACTTATATTAAAAGCAGGTGCGGTATTTTTATTTCAATTTAAGAATTCCTTTTTGGCCCAACATTCCTTTAATTTGTTACATGTTAGAAAAATAAATTGTGTTCTTGTTTATGTTACCTGCAAATCCTTTCTCATATCTTTACTTTGCCTCTTCTCAGCTTCTCCAATTTCTCCCTGCATTCCTGGCACTCTGTTTTCAACTGTATTAAATCTATTTGGCTTTAATCTCCTTTTTCTGTTTTATTTTAACCTCACTTTTCTTTGTTATCCAGGGATCTCTAGCTTTGGATGTCTCACCCTTGCTTCTGATGAGAATATAGTTGCATTGCATCTGAAATATTTATACCTTGCAGCCTTGTGATTGCTCAGTTGCTGAACTCCTGGCCAACTTCTTTTTCCATTTCATGGGAGCTAAATACTTTCTCGGATCATAAAATTTGACTTCTCTCCAGTTGGTATTTTCACCTTTGACTTTCCTTTGTTTCTTTCCATAACTAATTTAAATCTAATTGTATTACGACCACAATTTCCCAGCAATCCTCTCATTGAAACCCCTCCAAGCTCCCTACTTGCCTTCGACAACACCTTGCGAACCAGCGGCCTCTACCACCTGCGAAGGGCAGTGGATGCAGGGGAACACCATTGCCTGCAAGTTCCCCTCCATTCCAGCCCCTGTTAAAGCTGGGTTTCTCTTTTAGCCAGTCTGTTGTAGCTTTTCGTAGAATCTCTACAATGCAGAAGGAGGCCATTCAGCCCATCGAGTCTATACTGAAAGAGCACCCTACCTTGGTCCACTCCCCTCTCCTATCCCTGTAACCTCATGACCTTATCTAACCTTTTGGACACAAAGGTAGAAGTAAGAATGGTCAATCCACCTAATCTGCACATCTTTGGACTGTGGCAGAAACTGGAGCACCCGGAAGAAACCCATGCAGACACAGGGAGAATATGTAAACTTTTATCTCATTATCCTAGGTTGCATTTTGTGTCTGCAACTTGGCAACCTCATTCGCAATCCTGACTCATTAACTCACATGCATTCCAATACCATATTTGTTGATTTTCCATGTTTTCTCCATGGAACCACTGCTTTTTCTATTTTCTTCTTTGCTCTATAGCTGTTGGTTGCTCTCTTAGCTTTCTGTGCACCTTGTCTCTCCTCTCTTCTGCTGTGCCTTAGTGCCCACCTACCTACCAAATTAGCTTAAAACGTTCTCCACTGTGAGGGTTAACTTCCCCGCAAGGATCTTCCCCTCAGGCCTGTTAAAATGGAAGCTGTCTAGCTTCCACAGGTCCCTCCTTCGTCAAAATTGTTCCCAGTCCGCCAGGAATCTCAAGCCCTCCTTCCTGTACCACTTCTGCAGTCACATGCTTACCTGCACTATCTTTCCTATCTCTGTAGTCACTCACACTGGGGGTATCCGGGCATTACCAGCTTTGAGACCCTGGGCACAATTCTCCCAGCCCTGCGCCGGGCCGGAGAATCGCTGCAACCGTGCCACGCCGTCCCGACGCTGGCGCGCGATTCTCCGAGGTGCGGCGAATCGGTGCCATTTGCGCCGGTGCGTTTGGCGCGGCGCCAGTCGCGGGCCGCTGTACGAGGCCGGGCCGCCGATTCTCCGAGCGGCCGTGCGGAAAAAGCAGAGTCCCGCCGGCGGCTTCCACACCTGGTCGCTGCCGGCGGGAACTCTGAGCGAAGGGTCGGGGAGCATCATGTGGGGGGGAGCAGTCCCGGGGGGGGTGGAGGGAGGGCTCCAATGGGGTCTGCCCGCGATCGGGGGCCACCGATCGGCGGGCCGGCCTCTCCCTCCCGGGCCTACTTTGTTGCGCGTCCGGCCCCAGAACCCCCACGTCATGTTGCATCGGGGCCGACGCGCTCCAGAAAGCCAACGCGCATGCGTGAGTTGGCGCGTCGCCACTGCGCATGCGCGGGTTGGCGCTGCCCCCAGTGCGCACCAGGAGGTAGGCTGGAGCAGCGTGAACCGATCCAGCGCCGTGCTGGCCCCTTATGGGGGCCAGAATCGCTACTGCCCGCGCCCGTTTCATGCTATTGTGAAATGCGACCGCGCCGTCGTGAACGGCGTCAAGTTTCATGACGGCGCGAAACGGGCACAAGCCCTAGCGATTCTGGCCACATAGGGGCCAGCACGGAGCTGGGGCAGTTCACGCCGCTCCAGCCTCGCTTCCTGGCATGCACTGTGGGCGACGCCAACCTGCGCATGCGCAGTGGCGACGGGCCAACCCACGCACGTGCGGTGGCTTTACGGAATGCGTCAGCCCCGACGCAACATGGCGCGGGGGTTCTGGGGCCGGACGCGCAACAAAGTAGGCCCGGGGGGGGAGAGGCCGGCCCGCCGATTGGTGAGCCACGATCGCGGGCCAGATCCCATCGGAGGCTTTACCGGGGATGGAGTCCCCCCCCCCCCCCGCCGCCCAGGCCATCCCCGACCCTTCACACAGAGTTCCTGCTGGCAGCAGCCAGGTGTGGACGGCACCGGCGGGACTCTGCTTTTTCCGCACGCATGCTCAGCCCCAGGCCGGAGTATTGGCGGCCCGGGACCATTGCCGCGCCAAACGTGCCGGCGCAAGTGGCGATGATTCTCCGCACCTCGGAGAATCGCGCGCCGGCGTCGGGACGGCGTGGCACAGTTGCGCCAATTCTCTGGCCCGGCGCGGGACTGGAAGAATCGCGCCCTCTGTCCCGTGATCAGAGAATCACGCCCCCTGTTCTTTACTCTTTTTCCCAGCTCCTGAAACCTTGGGCAAAATTCTCCCCCCCCCCCCCCCCCCCCACGCGTGCTAATGGTCACTAACTGTCTCTTCCACAGAACTCTCTTTGGCTTTGGGGTGGCCACCTCTTGAACCATGCTCTCCAAGAAGCCCTTCGCTTCCTGTATGCAATACAATGACCCAGTTGCAATTGAGAAACTCAAAGCTTGTTGGTTGCACTTGCTGTATATGTGGTTTTCCAGGACACACAAGGTGTTTTGGGGTTCCCAGCTTGCACAGGATGTGCAGGTGACAGGCCCTGTCTGTCATGTTAGCTCACAGTTATTTCAAACATTTCCTTTCATCTTTAAGGCTATTTAACTATTTAGCCAACACTAAAAGACTAAGGGACCAAAATTGGATAATACTGGTTGTTGTGTTTTGTATCTTGTCTAACAATGATTCAACAGAACTGCTGATGTCTGAATCAGAACAATGTTTTATTTATGTACACGTGGTTAAGCAACAATACAAATCTTATAGTTATTACAGAGTTTCTCTAGACTATCCTGGAACTTGACTTACGTGCAACTGTCCTTGCTTCCAACCTTCTGGGGCTGGCCGGATGTCATCTGACTGATATCCTGCGCCATCTGCTGGTGGGAGGTCAACTGCTGAGTACATGCAATATTGTCAACAAGCATATCACCGCACTGGTAATCTGGTGCAGCGATCGTGAGGCAGGATTA
Organism: Scyliorhinus torazame; assembly: GCF_047496885.1. Lineage (NCBI taxonomy): Eukaryota > Metazoa > Chordata > Chondrichthyes > Carcharhiniformes > Scyliorhinidae > Scyliorhinus > Scyliorhinus torazame. The sequence continues at coordinate 138,141,566 of NC_092713.1, forward strand.
ACTGTCAACCCATTACTGCTAACGCAGAATCCAGGCAGCACACAATCTTTGTGCTGCCTGCCAAATAAACCAATTATGCGTAGAACCGATGCTGAGTGGGCTGTTGAGTGGCTGCATGTCTGAGAAGGGGATGCAAAATTATGGGAAGCTAGCACAAGTTAAAGTTATCCTGCGCTACTTAAAGCAAGACTGTACCCATTAGCGAGGAGGAGCCCTGTGTCTGGAGTAGGCACTCAAAATCATTTTAAAGGTGATTTTGAAATGAGGAACACTCAATACTGGCACAATAAGACAGAGACCAGACTCCCAAGATTTCTAGATGCTGTGCTGAAACCACTATCCACAGGGACTAAGAAGACCTCCCAACAAATGATGAGAAGGATTGTGAGAAGTGAGCATTTTGTGTTGTTTTTACATGTATAAACTCTGGTTCACAATTAAGATGTCAACAATAAGGCCTGATGGGAAATTAACATGTCAAGTTCTGTGTAAGCTACAGTGAGCGAGTTGTTGTAACTATGTAAAGGACTGACCTTCGGGGAAGACAAAATGAACATAACAAGTCCAAATAAGGAATCACTGATAAGGGAACTGCCCTTTCTGCAGTTTGTGGGATGTGTTTCTCACGGATTGTATTCTCACGGATTGTATATAACAAAGTGATGCTGTGTGAATTCTTTGTGTCTCCTGTTGTTTACCGGCGGCACCCGTTCTTGCATGATCGATTGAAATAAATACTTCTTCAGAATTTGGCTAAGTGTAAATTATTATTAAGTGAGCGGTGTTTCTCACAATTGGGGGCTCGTGGCCGGGATAATTTTCATTGATCGAGGGGGGCGGCTCAAGAGGAACCGAGAAGACGCGTCCCGTTATTTAAACGGTCTCGTACTTCATCTTGAGTAGTCACCCACGGTCAACTGAACACGTTCCTAGGGTAGTCATTCTGAAGAAGCAAATAACGGAATATAGTGGCAGGCACGCCGTGAAAGTGAAAGTCAGGCAACTCTGTGCACGGAGCAAGGTAAGAAAAACGACTTTTAAGTATTATCTTGTTGACTTGGGTTCGTATCTAGACATCCGTATAAGTGTATGGGCGGATTGATGATATAAGGACTCTGGAGTTTATATCTAGACATCCGTATAAGTGTATGGGCGGATTGATGATATCAGTACTTTCAGAATTGTGATTGTTTTGATGGACCGGTCATAACTAGACACTTTACTTAGAAATAAGTGAAAGTTGAGTACATCACAAAGGGAAGTAAAACCTCGAAACAAGGAGACGGCGCCGATAAGAAAATCCCTAAGAATATCCCACCAGAAAGTTCAGTGGGTCGGATGTTAGTGAATTGGGATTTTGAGAGTTGTACAAAAATAAGGACAGGTAAACAATGATAAAATGTTGTTGCTTCATATGGATAGAAGAAGCAATCCGTAAACCCTCAGTCTTTTGGCCGAAATACGGTTCGGACAAAGATTGGGTGTGCCAAATTTTGAATATATATGTCAATGACAAAAGACCCTGTTCCGATAAAGAAGTAAGTTACGCGAGTTGTTGGCTTCCCAGCAGGGACGCCACCCGAATATATCCATTAATTCCACAGGGCGAAGACGTTCCCACAGCCCCTCTTAAACAATGGGACGTCCTAGATAATTTGCCACCCCCTTATAAGAATAAGTTAAACGACAAGGGCTCGCCAAGTGACCAACAAATGAATAAAGGCAAATCAGAGAAAGTCCCTGAAAAAGAAGGAGAGAGTCAAATTATATTAAGATCCACGAAAGGACAGGGAAAGGAACCAGAAATAACAAAAATGAACCCCCTTCGAGAAGTCCCTATTGGAGAGGGAGAAGTAGGATTTGTAAATTCTCCTTTAAATTCAGGAGAAGTCAGAGCATTCAAAAAAAAAGATATCTATGTACGTTAATAGAAGACCCCTTAGGACTGGCAGAACAATTCAATCAGTTCTTAGGTCCTAATATATACACATGGAAGAAAGGGGTGTGATTAGAAGAGCAGGCATGCGACTGTGGGAGAATAAACACCCGCCAGGGGGAAGCGATAAAGAGAGAGAGAGAGAGAGACAGAGAAAGAGACACAGAGAGAGATACAGAGAGAGAGAGAGATACAGAGAGAGAGAGAGACAGAGAGATACAAAGAGAACAGAAAGACAGAGAGAGATACAGAGACAGAGAGAGACACAGAGAGAGAGAGACAGAGAGAGAGAGACAGAGAGAGAGACAGAGAGAGAGAGACAGAGAGAGAGATACAGAGAGAGAGAGACAGAGAGAGAGATACAGAGAGAGAGAGACAGGCAGAGAGAGAGAGATACAGAGAGAGACAGAGAGACAGAGAGATACAGAGAGAGAGAGACAGAGAGAGACAGAGACAGAGAGAGATACAGAGACAGAGACAGAGAGAGAGATACAGAGAGAGAGACAGGCAGAGAGAGAGAGATACAGAGAGAGAGAGAAGGCAGAGAGAGAGAGATACAGAGAGAGACAGAGGGATACAGAGAGAGAGAGACAGATAGAGAGATACAGACAGAGAGAGACAGAGACAGAGAGAGATACAGAGACAGAGAGAGATACAGAGAGAGAGAGACAGAGAGATACAGAGAGAGAGAGACAGAGAGAGAGATACAGAGAGTGAGAGACAGAGAGAGAGAAAGAGACAGAGAGAGACAGAGAGAGAGAGACAGAGAGAGATACAGAGACAGAGAGAGATACAGAGAGAGAGAGACAGAGAGATACAGAGAGAGAGAGACAGAGAGAGAGATACAGAGAGTGAGAGACAGAGAGAGAGAAAGAGACAGAGAGAGACAGAGAGAGAGAGACAGAGAGAGAGATACAGAGAGAGAGAGAGAGACAGGCAGAGAGAGAGAGATACAAAGAGACAGAGAGAGACAGAGAGAGAGATAGAGAGAGAGAGACAGGCAGAGAGAGAGAGCGATACAGAGAGAGACAGACAGAGAGAGAGAGAGAGATACAGAGAACAGAGAGCGAGAGAGAGAGAGACAGAGAGATACAGAGAGAGAGAGAGACAGAGACTGAGAGAGATACAGAGACAGAGAGAGACAGAGACAGAGAGATACAGAGACAGAGAGAGAGAACAGAGAGACAGAGAGAGAGAGACAGAGAGAGATACAGCGAGAGAGACAGAGACAGAGAGATACAGAGAGAGAGAGATACAGAGAGAGAGAGAGAGAGAGACAGGCAGAGAGAGAGAGATACAGAGGGAGACAGAGAGAGAGATACAGAGACAGAGAGAGACAGAGAGAGAGAGATACAGAGACAGAGACAGAGAGAGACAGAGAGAGAGATACAGAGAGAGAGAGAGAGAGAGAGACAGACAGAGAAGGCTGCAACATGCCTCGAGTCAGAGACAGACAGAGAGAGAGAGACAGAGAGAGAAATACAGAGAGAGAGAGAAATACAGAGAGTCAGAGAGACAGAGACAGAGAGATACAGAGAGAGAGAGACAGAGGGAGACAGAGAGGCAGAGAGAGACTGAGAGAGAGATACAGAGAGAGAGAGAGAGGCAGAGAAGGCTGCAACATGCCTGGAGTCACTGTTTCAATACAGAGAGAGAGACAGAAAAGGCTGCAACATGCCTGGAGTCACTGTTTCAATAGAGAGAGACAGTTTGTTACAGAGAAGGCTGCAAATACTGAACTATCACCCATGGGAAGGCTGAAATAAGCTTACCCTACAACCACCGCCACCGCAGGTGGAGTCTCTAAAATCATTCGGGAGCAAATAGTTCCCCGATACGGGTTGGTAGAAAATATAGACTCGGACAGGGGAAGTCACTTTACCTCTAAGGTCTTATCAACCGCAGTGTCAGTTCCCCGTCCGGCAAGTTCCCAATATAGCATACAACCCTGCCGACCACAGGGGCCCAACAACCAGGCATTTCAAAATAATTATTATAATTAATAAATTAATCAAATTTGATACTACTGATTCAGTATTAATAAAGTATACAATATAATACAGTCAAACAGTTGATTGATCAGTAACATTTCAATAATAGTATTTCAGCTCAAATTCATCGATTGTAAAAGTCGGATTAGAACATAGAACATAGAAAATACAGCACAGAACAGGCCCTTCGGCCCACGATGTTGTGCCGAACCTTTGTCCTAGATTAATCATAGATTATCATTGAATTTACAGTGCAGAAGGAGGCCACTCGGCCCTTTGAGTCTGCACCGGCTCTTGGAAAGAGCACCCTACCCAAACTCAACACCTCCACCCAACACCAAGGGCAATTTGGACATTAAGGGCAATTTATCATTGGCCAATTCACCTAACCCGCACATCTTTGGACTGTGGGAGGAAACCGGAGCACCCGGAGGAAACCCACGCAGACACGGGGAGGACATGCAGACTCCGCACAGACAGTGACCCAAGCCGGAATCGAACCTGGGACCCTGAAGCTGTGAAGCAATTGTGCTATCCACAATGCTACCGTGCTGCCCTTGAGAACAAATAAATCTACACTATATCATTTTACCTTAATCCATGTACCTATCCAATAGCTGCTTGAAGGTCCCTAATGTTCCCGACTCAACTACTTCCACAGGCAGTGCATTCCATGCCCCCACTACTCTCTGGGTAAAGAACCTACCTCTGATATCCCTCCTATATCTTCCACCTTTCACCTTAAATTTATGTCCCCTTGTAATGGTTTGTTCCACCCGGGGAAAACGTCTCTGACTGTCTACTCTATCTATTCCCCTGATCATCTTATAAACCTCTATCAAGTCGCCCCTCATCCTTCTCCGTTCTAATGAGAAAAGGCCTAGCACCCTCAACCTTTCCTCGTAAGACCTACTCTCTATTCCAGGCAACATCCTGGTAAATCTTCTTTGCACCTTTTCCAAAGCTTCCACATCCTTCCTAAAATGAGGCGACCAAAACTGTACACAGTACTCCAAATGTGGCCTTACCAAAGTTTTGTACGGCTGCATCATCACCTCACGGCTCTTAAATTCATTCCCTCTGTTAATGAACGCGAGCGCACCATAGGCCTTCTTCACAGCTCTATCCACTTGAGTGGCAACTTTCAAAGATGTATGAACATAGACCCCAAGATCTCTCTGCTCCTCCACATTGCCAAGAACTCTACCGTTAACCCTGTATTCCGCATTCATATTTGTCCTTCCAAAATGGACAACCTCACACTTTTCAGGGTTAAACTCCATCTGCCACTTCTCAGCCCAGCTCTGCATCCTATCTATGTCTCTTTGCAGCCAACAACAGCCCTCCTTACTATCCACAACTCCACCAATCTTCGTATCGTCTGCAAATTTACTGACCCACCCTTCAACTCCCTCATCCAAGTCATTAATCAAAATCACAAACAGCAGAGGACCCAGAACTGATCCCTGCGGTACGCCACTGGTAACTGGGCTCCAGGCTGAATATTTGCCATCCACCACCACTCTCTGACTTCTATCGGTTAGCCAGTTCGTTATCCAACTGGCCAAATTTCCCACTACCCATGCCTCCTTACTTTCTGCATAAGCCTACCATGGGGAACTTTATCAAATGCCTTACTAAAATCCATGTACACTACATCCACTGCTTTACCTTCATCCACATGCTTGGTCACCTCCTCAAAGAATTCAATAAGATTTGTAAGGCAAGACCTACCCCTCACAAATCCGTGCTGACTATCCCTAATCAAGCAGTGTCTTTCCAGATGCTCAGAAATCCTATCTTTCAGTACCCTTTCCATTACTTTGCCTACCACCGAAGTAAGACTCACTGGCCTGTAATTCCCAGGGTTATCCCTAGTCCCTTTTTTGAACAGGGGCACGACATTCGCCACTCTCCAATCCCCTGGTACCACCCCTGTTGACAGTGAGGACGAAAAGATCATTGCCAACGGCTCTGCAATTTCATCTCTTGCTTCCCATAGAATCCTTGGATATATCCCGTCAGGCCCGGGGGACTTGTCTATCCTCAAGTTTTTCAAAATGCCCAACACATCTTCCTTCCTAACAAGTATTTCCTCGAGCTTACCAATCTGTTTCACACTGTCCTCTCTAACAATATTGCCCCTCTCATTTGTAAATACAGAAGAAAAGTACTCGTTCAAGACCTCTCCTATCTCTTCAGACTCAATACACAATCTCCCGCTACTGTCCTTGATCGGACCTACCCTCGCTCTAGTCATTCTCATATTTTTCACATATGTGTAAAAGGCCTTGGGGTTTTCCTTGATCCTACCCGCCAAAGATTGTTCATGCCCTCTCTTAGCTCTCCTAATCCCTTTCTTCAGTTCCCTCCTGGCTATCTTGTATCCCTCCAATGCCCTGTCTGAACCTTGTTTCCTCAGCCTTACATAAGTCACCTTTTTCCTCTTAACAAGACATTCAACCTCTCTTGTCAACCATGGTTCCCTCACTCGACCATCTCTTCCCTGCCTGACAGGGACATACATATCAAGGACACGTAGCACCTGTTCCTTGAACAAGTTCCACATTTCACTTGTGTCCTTCCCTGCCAGCCTATGTTCCCAACTTATGCACTTCAATTCTTGTTGCTGCCAAATTCCCGTTATCAAATGTCCTTGAACGATCTGTTCTTTTTAATCAAAGTTGTTTTTTTTTTAAGACCAGCTTCCACATGGTTTGAAGTTTTAATTTCCAGGCTAATCCTAAACATTTATTTTAAAATATCAAACAAAATAACTTATTAAACATATAGGTTTTCTGTAGATGAATTCGTCGATTCTATTAAAGAAGGCACTACTAGAAGTTTGGAAATAAATTGGGACTTCCACACTCATCGGGACAGGTGGAAAGGATGAATCAAACCCTTAAAAATAATTTGTCAAAAATAATACTAGAAACTAGGCTCCCCTGGACAAAATGCTTACCGATAGCCCTTCTAAGAATCCGAACGGCTCCAAGAAAAGATTTGGGGTTGTCCCCATACAAAATGTTGTTCGGATTGCCATACCTTGGAACAATGGGGGAATTGCCCATTGCAGAATGTAAAGATATCTATGTAAAGAAATATATACTGGCACTGTCTTCCTCATTATCATTCCTCAGGAGACAAGGACTGCCAGCGCAGACACCTCCCCTTGAATTCGCAGTCCACAAATTTAAACCAGGAGATTGGGTACTGGTGAAATCGTGGAAGGAAACCAAGCTTCAACCCACTTGGGACGGACCGTTCCTGGTTTTGTTAACCACAGAGACTGCCATACGAACCGCGGAAAAAGGTTGGACTCATTACAGCAGAACGAAGGGTCCCATTAAATCACCACCTGAACAGGAACAATGGCATGTGGAGGCCACTGAGGAACCATTAAAGATAAGATTGAAAAGACACTGAATCCTGAACTGTTCAATAATATGATGAAACTACAGCTAAAATGGACTATGCAATGTATAATAATATTAATGATGTGGGAGCTCGGAATCGGTCGTATGGTTACATTGACAATCCCAGAAAGTCGGTACTCTCAGGTAATACGGACTGATCCATGCACCCTTATAGACTGCGAGTCAGCGGGGAATGGAAAGGAGTTTAGGGTAGATTCTCTTCATTATTATCGAGGGGGGATGATTACGGAGAGGGAGGGTTGGCTGAAAAGGTTCTGCCAATTGCCCAGAGGGGCACCACCGGTCATATCCATTCACCAGATTAATGGAAATTCCCCCTCAACGTGCAAGGCTGGAACTTGTACACACGGCCTGAATCGAGACAGGCAATAAGATTTGTTCACTTAGACATGAGATTTTCAGGGTAAAAATGAGAAATAGCGAGACTAAATGCTGCTTCCGTATCTCAATAGACCAGGGGGCAACTCCCACTAATGGAACTAGGAACGTCAAGGCGGAGGAAGGACAGGGAGTCAAAATAATTGAAGTATAAGATTTAGAGCAAGCCTTTGAGATAGAAACCAGCTATGAGGAACAGAATGCGTGGATTGAGTGGGTGAGGTATTCGGCCCAGACGCTGAAGAAAGACAATTGTTATGCTTGCGCATCAGGTAGACCACAGGCCCATATGGAGCCCTTTCCACTGGGGTGGACAGAAAATAGAGGGAGCATGGAATGCATGATGGCCTTGTACCAAGATGCGACAGCCTGGGGCAACAAGACCTGCACTGCCCTATCTCTGATGTTTCCTCCTGTTAATAAGAAACAATCAGCAAACCCTCCCTCCTTCTTGGTTACCGTGACACATCATACATCGTGTATAAGTCGTTCTGATACGGGGCTAAGTAAAGATATGGGAGAACTCAAGACTTGTATTGAGACTAAGAACGTGACCACCCAGGGCAATTACTCATCACTAAAAATACCACGTGCGGATATATGGTGGTAATGCGGAGGAAAAATCCTAAGACCCACTCTGCCCCCCCCACAATGGAAAGGGACATGCACATTAGTTCAGCTAGCCATACCGTTCAGTATAGCCTATGAAAGACAAGAGGAGAGGGGGAGTGTAAAAGGGGAACAATCTAAACGGGGCATTCCCACCTCATTTGATGACAGGATTTACCTGGACCCCGTTGGCATTCCCAGAGGAGTACCAGATGAGTTCAAAGCACAAAATCAGATTGCAGCTGGGTTCGAGTCCCTCTTCTGGTGGGTTACGATCAATAAGAATGTGGATTGGATAAACTATATATACTATAATCAACAGAGGTTCATCAATTATACCAGGGATGCCGTAAAGGGCATAGCAGAACAACTAGACGCAACCAGTAGAATGGCCTGGGAGAATAGATTGGCTCTGGATATGATTTTGGCAGAGAAAGGTGGTGTACGCGTTATGCTCAAGGGACAGTGTTGCACGTTTATCCCCAACAACACGACACCCGACGGATCGATTACCAGTGCGCTACAAGGGTTAACCACTCTGGCTGAGGAAATGGCAGACAACTCAGGGGCAGACACATCCATGACTGGTGAGGTACCCTCAATAATGACACTTAGAGATTAAACTGTAAAGAAGGCTTTATTAGACTAATAACTATGCTAGAGCTAGAGACGAGAGCTGACTGCTGCACAGCCCATGAGGCAGCCCTTTATGCATGGCTCCCAGATGGGTGGAGCCAGAGGCGGAGTCCCCAGGGTTCCAAGCCCGGTCTTAAAGGGGACATCACCTTACATGATGATAAGGCAGTAACCGTTCATCACATTCACCCCCTCTTTAAAAAAAGAGTCCGGCGGGGGTGAAGTGTCATCATAGGTCCATCCGTCTTGGTGGCCGGATCGTCCTCCTCGACTTCCTCAATTTGGACGGTGGTGCGGCGGGCACGGACGTCCCGGCTGAGGGCACATCAGGGAGCACAGCAGTCGGAGCTTCGGTCCGGGTCGGGGCAGGTAAACTAGGCAGGGCCGGGGGTAGCGGTGCCGGCATGGGCTCACCAACGGGTGGTAGGGCCGGAAGGGTGTGTGTTGTAGGGGGCGATGGGTCCTGCAGGGGAGCTGTGCGGTAAGGGGCGTCTGTGGTGGAGGATCCAGTGGGTGCCAGATCCCGGAGGGAAACCGCATCTTGCCTGCCATCGGGGTACTCCACGTAGGCGTAACTGGGGTTGGCGTGGAGCAGTCGGACCTTTTCAACTAGGGGGTCCGTTTTATGGCTCCTCGCGTGCCTCCGGAGAAGAACAGGTCCCGGAGCCATCAGCCAAGGTGGAAGTGAGACCCTGGAGGTAGACTTCCTGGGGAAGAGAAACAATCGGTCGTGAGGGGTCTCATTCATGGCCGTGCAGAGGAGTGACTTAATGGAGTGTAGGGCATCGGATAGGACCTCCTGCCAGTGGGTGGTTGGGAGATTTCTCGAACGCAGGGCCAGAAGGACAGCCTTCCATACGGTCGCGTTCTCCCTCTCCACCTGCCCGTTTCTCCGCGGGTTATAACTGGTCGTTCTGCTCGAGGCGATGCCTTTGCTGAGCAGATACTGACGCAGTTCATCGCTCATGAACGATGTACCCCGGTCGCTGTGGATATAAGCGGGGAAACCGAACAGGGTGAAGATGCTGTGCAGTGCCTTAATCACCGTGGCTGAGGTCATGTTGGTGCAGGGAATGACGAATGGGAAACGGGAGAACTCATCGATCATGGTGGGGAAATAGGCATAACGGTTGGTGGATGGGAGGGGCCCCTTGAAGTCCACGCTCAGTCGCTCAAAGGGGCCCGAGGCCTTCACGAGCCGAACCTTGTCTGGCCGATAGAAGTGCGGTTTGCACTCCGCACAGACTTGGCAGGTCCTGACCATGGCCTTGACCTCCTTGGTTCAGTAAGATAGGTTGCGGGACTTGATGAAATGGATGAGCCGGGTAACCCCCGGGTGGCAGAGGTCATTGTGGATGGCTTGCAGGCGGTCCTCCTGCGCGTTGGCGCATGTGCTGCGAGACAGGGCATCTGGGGGCTCGTTGAGCTCCCCTGGATGATACTTGATATCGTACGAGTAGCTGGAGAGTTCGATCCTCCACCTCAAAATTTTATCGTTTTTTATTTTTCCCCGTTGTGTGTTATCGAACAGATAGGCGACCGACCATTGGTCGGTGATGAGGGTAAACCTCCTACCGGCTAGGTAGTGTCTCCAGCGCCATACAGCCTCCACAATGGCTTGTGCCTTCTTTTCGACTGCAGAGTGTCGAACCTCGGAGGCGGTGAGGGTTCGGGAGAAGAACGCTACTGGTCTGCCTCCTTGATTGAGGGTAGCAGCCAGGGCAATGCCTGATGCATCGCTCTCTACCTGGAAAGGGATGGTTTCGTCCACCATGTGCATGGCGGCCTTGATGATGTCGGCCTTGATGCGGTTGAAGGCCAATTGAGCCTCAGCCGAGACGGGAAAAGTGGTGGTCTTTAGGAGTGGGCGGGCTATGTCCGCATACTTGGGGACCCACTGGGCGAATTAGGAGAAAAGCCCCAAGCACCATTTGAGGGCCTTGAGGCCGCGGGGGAGAGGGAGTTCCTTAAGGGGGCGCATGCGGTCGGGGTCGGGACCTAGGACCCCGTCTTCCACGACATAGCCGAGGATGGCCAGCCGGGTGGTGTGGAAAACGCATTTGTCCTCGTTATAGGTCAGGTCAAGGGCTTGGGCGGTCTGGAGGAACTTTTTGAGGTTAGCGTCATGGTCCTGCTGATCATGGCCGCAGATGGTGACATTGTCCAAGTACGGGTATGTAGCCCGCAAACCGTACTGGTCCACCATTTGGTCCATCGCCCTTTGAAAGACGGAGACCCCATTTGTGACACCAAAGGGGACCCTGAGGAAGTGGAAGAGCCGGCCGGCTGCTTCGAAGGCAGTATAGGGGCGGTCTTTTGGTCGGATGGGGAGCTGGTGGTAGGCGGATTTGAGGTCGACCGTGGAAAAGACTCGGTATTAGGCGATCCGATTTACCATTTCCGCAATGCGAGGAAGGGGATACGCATCAAGCTGCGTGAATCGGTTTATGGTCTGGCTATAATCCACGACCATCCGTTTCTTCTCCCCGGACCGGACTATCACCACTTGCGCTCTCCAAGGGCTGTTGCTAGCCTCGATAACCCCCTCTCCCAGTAAACGCTGGACCTCTGACTTGATAAAAGCCATATCTTGGGCACTGTAGCGCCGGCTCCTGGTGGCGACAGGCTTACAGTCAGGAGTGAGGTTCGCGAATAGTGAGGGGGGTGCGACTTTCAGTGTCGCAAGGCAGCACACCGTGAGGGGGGGCAAGGGTCCGCCGAACTTCAGTGTCAGGCTTCAGTGGCTGCACTGGAAATCCAGTCCGAGCAGCAGGGGGGCGGTGAGGGAGGATATAAAATTTGAAATGGGTGTATTTGGCGCCCTGGATCGAGAGATCCACAATACAGTACCCCGTAATTTGTACCGAGTGGGACCCAGATGCGAGGGCTATAGTTTGGGATGCGGGATGGGTGCGTAGGGAGCAGCGCCTTACCGTTTCAGGGTGGATAAAGCTCTCCGTGCTCCCAGAGTCGAAGAGGCATGCAGTGTCGTGCCCGTTGACCTTGACCCTGCATCATGGAGTTCTGCAGGTGTTTTGGCCGAGTTTGATCGAGGGTGATTGCACCCAGTCGCGGGTAGTCGGAGTCCTCAGCCGAGTCGGACTCGTAAAATGGCCGCCGCCGCCGGCTGCGCGTGTCGGGTCGAGAAGGTGGCCACCGCCAAGATGGCCGCTCCCATGATTCGCACGAGGCTGATGACGCGTCAGAAGAGGGCGTGTAGGGTTGGTGCGCAGCAGCATTGCGAGGCCTGCGGGCCTGAGAGCCTGATTTTCGGGCCGGCTGTTCTTTGTTTTTCTGGCCCCTGGGTCTGGCCAGGCAGACCCTCGCAAAGTGCCCTTTCTTCCCGCAGTCGCTGCAGATCGCGGAGCGGGCTGGGCAGCGTGGGCGTGGGTGCTGGCCCTGTCTGCAGAAGTAGCACGGTGTGCCCCCATGGTGAGCGGGTCGCCACGTGGCACAGTCCTGTAATACGGTTGAGTCTGAGGAATCCGGGGGGGGCTGGCAGAGTCAGCGGGGTATGTACCCAAGTTATGTTGGGCCACCGCCAGCGAGGAGGCGAGCGTTAGCGTCTCCTGGAGGTCGTTTGCCCCGTTTTCGAGCAGCCGCTGCCAGATGTAGGTCGAGCGGATGCTGGACACGAAAGCATCTCTGATGTGCAGGTTCATATGGACTTCCCCTGTCACATCCTGATGGTCACAGTCCCTGGCAAGCGCGGTGAGTTTCTCAACAAACTCGTCGAGCGATTCCCCCGAGCGCTGCTGGCAGGTAGAGAGCAGATGCCGGGCGTGCACCTCATTGATGGGTTTGACAAACCGCTTGCGGAGCAACTTGATCGCCGCATCATAAGTCGTCGCCTTTTCGAGGGTGGCGGAGATTCTGTGACTCACCCGTGCGTGGAGTAGACGCAGCTTGCGTGGCCCCAGGATGGGAATCTCTGCGGAGTCCAGTTAGGCCTCGAAGCACCGCAGCCAGTATTTAAACATTTCCTTTGCCTCCGGCGTTCGTGCATCCAGATTGAGCTTCTCTGGTTTTAGGTCTGCATCCATCCTGAATCTAGTTTAGTCTAATAAATTGAGGTACCCTCAATAATGACACTTCGAGATTAAACTGTAAAGAAGGCTTTATTAGACTAATAACTATGCTAGAGCTAGAGACGAGAGCTGACTGCTGCACAGCCCATGAGGCAGCCCTTTATGTATGGCTCCCAGATGGGCGGAGTCCCCAGGGTTCCAAGCCCGGTCTTAAAGGGGACATCACCTGACATGATGATAAGGCAGTAACCGTTCATCACAACTGGTGGCTTGAATCAATGTTTGGGAAATGGAAAGGGTTAATTGTATCCATCCTCACCTCCATCATCGTGGTGATAGGAGCATTGGCGGCAATAGGCTGTTGCATCATCCCGTGTGTAAGAGGCTTGGTGCAGAGGCTCATCGAAACAGCCTTGGCTAAGCAGATGCCATTACCCCTGGGTAAGGGAGGCCAGGATACAATTTGCCTACTAGAAAGAGGGAAGACTGGAGGAGAGGATGACCCCATAGAAAAGGAGGCTGAGAGGATGTTGGACAATTTTGGGGTAGGTTAGAAGGGGCTACATAGTGTAAAAAGCAACAAGAGTAAAAAGAAAAAAAGGGGGAATTGTGGGAAGTGAGCATTTTGTGTTGTTTTTACATGTATAAACTCTGGTTCACAATTAAGATGTCAACAATAAGTCCTGGTGGGAAATTAACGTGTCAAGTTCTGTGTAAGCTACAGTGAGCGAGTTGTTGTAACTATGTACAGGACTGACCTTCGGGGAAGACAAAATGAACATAACAAGTCCAAATAAGGAATCACTGATAAGGGAACTGCCCTTTCTGCAGTTTGTGGGATGTGTTTCTCACGGATTGTATTCTCACAGATTGTATATAACAAAGTGATGCTGTGTGAATTCTTTGTGTCTGCTGTTGCTTACTGGAGGCACCCGCTCTTGCAAGGTCGATTGACATAAATACTTCTTCAGAATTTGGCTAAGTGTAAATTATTATTAAGTGAGCGGTGTTTCTCACAGAAGGCAGCACGACCAGATAGCTGTCGCAGTCCATGTCATGGATCAGACTTGGATGTAATGCTGCAAAAAGGTTAATCTCCTCACATGAGAAGTCAATGTCAGTGAACGCACATTCAAATGTCATGTCCCACCAGCTACTCCAACAGCCTTATCCATTGCTCAAATTACTGGACCCCCCCCCCCCCCCCCCATCAGTTGCCTATTAACAGTCTCATTCAATCACAAGTCAATCCCAACATTATGGGCTTCCCTTCACCCTCAGCACTGCTGTAAACTTCACACCCACATCTCACAGCTTGTACAAACTGCCAGCTATTCATCCATAGTACTCATGCCACTGAAACATGTTGCACAACACTCATTAATGCACTCCCCCTCTCTCTTGCAGGACAAGGTGACACTCAATTGGAGGCAGCAGGAGCTATCTGGTTGTCGGTCCTCACTCTGATAGAGTGACCGTGCGGGCAATCAGTGAGGGCAGCATAGTAGCACAGTGGTTAGCACAGTTGTTTCACAGCTCCAGGGTCCCAGGTTCGATTCCCGGCTTGGGTCACTGTCTGTGTGGAGTCTGCACGTTCTCCCCGTGTCTGCGTGGGTTTCCTCCGGGTGCTCCGATTTCTTCCCACAGTCCATAGATGTGCGGGTTAGGTGGATTGGCTATTCTAAATTGCCCTTCTTGTCCAAAAAGGTTAATTGTGGTTACTGGGTTTAGGGAATGGGGTGGAGGAGGTGTGCGCCTGAATTGGGTGCTCTTTGCAAGGGCCGGTGCAGACTCGATGGGCTGAATGGTTTCCTTCTGCACTGTAAATTCTATAAATTAAGGCCATTGGCAAGCTGAAACCAGAGAGGATGATGGTATATTCCTGCCTAACCACCTTCGCCCAATCCATTTCCCTCATTCTGCAAAGTCTTGTGATTTACCAAGTTTCAGATGGTGCAACCATGCACCTCTTACCTTTGCCCAGTTCCCTCACGCATAACCCTGTCCTTGTGCCTTTCTCTTTTCAGATACCCAACCACTGTCACCTGGTCAGGAACTGGTGCAGGAGAGTGAAGTGCACAAGGATCAAGTGACTAATGAAGGAAAAAACACCATCACTCAATTTCCCACTCCCAGCCCCCAGCTCAGATACTAGCACAGCACATACTTTAGAGATTAGCATGAAGCGGGGGAGCTACATATGGTGGATCACCAGGCAGGAGTGGCCTACAGCCAGGGAAGGGGGAAAGTATAATGGTAGATGCCATCTCACAGTGAGGGGTGCCATGCAGGCTCAGATTGTTGTCTATTAGCTGCAGACAACTCTTCTCAACCAGCCTTTCGGGGCCCCCCAGCAGTCCTGTGCTCCAGCAGATGGACTAGGAGTGCTGAGGTACAGGCCTTTGGGTGTGGCAGTGGTTCTGTGGAGCACAACCCTGCTCTCCTGCCTCAGGATGGCAGCGGGTTCATGCTTTCAACACTACCACTCTGCCAGTGCCCTTACTGTTGCCAACCAGCTAGACTGGTGCCATGGGTCCTGAGGTTATGCATTCCAATGTCTGCCATCTAGACCCAGAGATCCAAGGACATCTACCATATCCATCGGTGGATGTCAGCAGCCTTTCTCTGGCAACGAAAGGGAGAACTAAAATGTCGCACACAGTTCCCGTACGTGTGTTGTACCCCTTCCGCTTGACGGCACGAGATGAGATGAACTTGGTACCTGATTCCCTGTCTGGAGGGAAGCTGCGTACTCCCCCATCAGCGACTGAGTTAACACTGTTTCTGAACAGGAGGACAAGTGAAATAACCCTCAATGTGGGCACCAAGGGAGTGCAAAAGGAAAACTAGATGACTTTTGTATGGAATATTGATTTGTTGGATAAATTGGTTTGGAGCAGTGTTTGTGGTGGCTTGCATTTTACCATTGTGGCCAAGAAGGTGCTGGATTTAGATGTAGATGCTGTGCCCCAAGTCGAAGGCACTCTGTACCCATTGGGAAAGCCTCTACCTTGGCAAAGCCATGTGCCGCTTCCACCTGCTTCTCTTTGGCCAGAGAGAACTCAATGAATTCCCCCTCTCCTGGCGTAAAGAGTGTCTGCCACCTCTCTGTTACAGCAGTGGATAGAATGGCAAATGATGCTTGATTTAGCCTGAAAGGATTTTAATGTGAAGAAATTCGGGGCCCCTGTTCCTTTCACAGCTACTGGCTGCACTGACCTTGCCCTTCTTTCTGAGACTGCAGGCATGTGTGCGCAGGGTGGCAGATTTCTGTGAGCACCTCTATTGTGTGGAGATGAAACACACGTTGTTTCATGCTGAGGGTGAAATGGGAGAAATGCTCCTGGAGGACCGTGGGCAGCGATGGCCTCCTGCTAAGAGCCCTTCTCCTCCTCATCTGCTTATGCTGCAGGTCAAGGGAGATGGTAACCATGACCCCAGGCGGAAGTGCCGTTACAAAAAACCCCAATAAACATGAAGAATGTATTCTCCATGTGCAGCACCACTTCACCACCTTTAAACAACTCTGTGAATCACTAAGAACTTCTACAAACTCCAGCAGAGCTGATAGAAATTAATTAGCAACTAAGCTGAGAAAAATTCATGATGCCTTTAAATAGCACTGGTGAGTTGGGGAGGATTTCCTGTTGCTGAACGAGTGTACAGCTCTGTGTGTGGGTGTGTTTAGGAGAGGGTTATAGCTGAAGTGATGAGGTTACTGAATAGCCACCTGGCGCAATACTCAAAAATGGCAGCTCTGGGTCAAATCATTGTGACCCCCCACCCGAGTGATCTCACAATCTGCCTACTCTACCTGCTTCTGGCCTTTGTTTTTAAACACCATGCTATGCCTTCACCAAGGTGGCATTTGACACAGGCTATACTGGAATTGTTTGTTTGCGTGGGTACACTTTTGGTAACAAACTACTCATGCAGCACTTTACTACCCCCTGCGGACAGGTTTGGAGGTGGTGTGCCTTTGGTTCTTGGTTGCCTTTTCTGCTGCCTACCCGCCCATGCTCCCACCCCGATTTGGCCGTGATGTCATGAACAGCAAGTTAGGCCCTCTCGTGGCCCCACCAAAAGAGGTCAATTAATGGCTACTTAAGGGCCACTTCCTGCTCGGATGCAATTTTCCTGGTGGTGGGAGATGAGCCATGGGTAGAAAGCCCAGAAGGTAAGCCTGAGTGGGCCTCGGCAGAAAGAGGCTCCTCCTTCACTGGCCCCATTTTCTAATTTGAGACCACCACTAGGCCTGCCCAACTCCCTGGGTGCCACCTCACCTCCCCCAATCTGTGCCGTCTGATCCCCAAAAACTTACTCAATCTCTGGGGATGGGTGAAGACTCCTCTCCTACCCTCACTGAGAAACCCAACTGCTTACCAAACAACCGGCTCCTGGATCTTCAGCAATGGTCATTGCCACTGATGGCACTGCTGGAACAGGGGAGCCCAGAGGCAGGACCTCCTGTCCAGATGGGAGCAGAGATTTTGCCCTTGTCTAATTAACACTCCTTCGTGCATTAAAGGGTGGTGAAGCAGAGTCCGCTGGAGAGGAGAAAGGCTTCCCAAAGCCTTTTCCAGTCATTCCATAAAATCCTACCCAGAGTTACAGAGTCCAATTTTGGGCCCCAAATCTTTAACTATCAAAAAGAAAAAGTAGGGACTAAAAATACTAACCAATGGGCAGCATGGTAGCACAAGTGATTAGCACTGTGGCTTCACAGCGTCAGGGTCCCAGGTTCGATTCCCTGCTGGGTCACTGTCTGTGCGGAGTCTGCACATTCTCCCCGTATCTGCATGGGTTTTCTCCGGGTGCTCCGGTTTCCTCCCACAGTCCAAAGACCTGCAGGTTAGGTGTATTGACCATTGTAAATTGCCCTTAGTGACCAAATACGGTTCGGAGGGGTTATTGGATTACGGGGATAGGGTGGAAGTGAGGGCTTAAGTGGGTCGGTGCAGACTCAATGGGCCGAAAGGTCTCCTTCTGCACTGTATGTTCTATGAACCAACCACGGACCTGTAACTTACTGCTCTCCTGCTCACGCTTGCTGACTATAACATCAGTTATTGCGGTTTTCCCTGTGTTTAGTATGTCCTTCTGGATCTTCTGCTTTTGCCAGTTCCTCCATTCCATCTTCGTTATAGGGTTTTCAAACAC
This sequence comes from Scyliorhinus torazame, assembly GCF_047496885.1. Classification (NCBI taxonomy): domain Eukaryota; kingdom Metazoa; phylum Chordata; class Chondrichthyes; order Carcharhiniformes; family Scyliorhinidae; genus Scyliorhinus; species Scyliorhinus torazame. The sequence goes on from NC_092713.1 coordinate 138,159,744, forward strand.
CGTTTCTCACTTTCAAGTAACTTGCATCTACACAAAATGTGCTAGATTTTAGCAGGAGGGATTTGGGGGCGGGGTTGGTCTGGGGGTGTGTGGGTGATGCTTGTCACGGTAGGGAGGAAAGGAAATGTGGGGGTGGGAAGACCTTGGGGGAGCCAGGCCCTCCAATGGACCTCAGGAGGCTCTTAAAGTCACCAGTCTGGGCGGTGAAAGCTACCAGGCTGCACACTGTCCGTAGGCCTCTTTTGCTGCAGGTTGAATCCCAATGGCCATGGGAGCCTCATGAAGCTCATTGGCTCAAGGGCAGGTAGGTCCCACTTCTACCCCACCTCTGGTAAAATTGCGGCAGGAGGGGGAGCGGGCATGTAGGTCCTGGAAATGGCGTCCATGGCGTGGGACCCAATTTTAAGGTCCTCTGTCGCTGCCAGCCCACCCATCCCCAGGCCCCCTAAAATCCAGTCCAATTTACATGTCTCTGCACTACAGTCTCTGGTACAATTGCTATTTTCAGTGAGAAAAATGAATATCAATGTGTTTTTAAAATAGTTCTTTCCTGTTCTGCACTATGCTCACCAGTGATATCTGCCCCTATCCATTTAACCTGTTGTTTAAAGAGCAGGTGGCACAAATTCATTGCTTACATCATGGGAGTTTGGATTCTAATCAAATCCGAACCACTCCAACAGAGGGTTGGATTTGTTTGGTTTCCCTAACCACCTAAAGCTGTGTGGCTTCAGATGTCAGGTACAATTTTTGTTAGGTGGAGAACCTAGGTGGAGGATCAAGTGACATATACAAGGCATGGCCAGGGGAAAATAAAAGAAGCAGGTAGATCAATCAGTGGTTAGATACTGACACTTCAGTTTGAAAACTCCATTGATCATCAGAGAGAGTTCAAGCTGAGGTTGATAGGGTGTCAGACATCTCTACCAATCTGATGAGAACTCTCCAGCTACGCAGCACATTTCAAACCCCAGTGGAACTTTCTCACCAACTCAAATGAAGGTCAAAGGAAAGGAACTAAAGCTGCTTCGCAATCGAGCAAAGTTTCACCACAGTTCAGACCGGTTTTCAGATGGACTGCGAGTCGAGCTCCCAGCACAGATACTCACGCAGCTTCATTTCGAGCAGCGCCGCAGCTCGGGCACACGCTGAATGGCTAACATCTTTCACCCTCCACCTGGAATAACATTTGCTGAACTCTAGATTGTCATCAAATATTCTTGTTAGATGTGGTGACATAGAAACGTCTTTTTTGCCACTGCGGTGTTAATGTGCAGTGTGGCAAATCTCTTCCACGTGGGGGCTCGAGTTGGGGAGGGGGAGTGTGGGCGGGGGGGAGGTTTGATGACATGTTTCTGTTGTGGTTCATTGTTGTCAAAAATAATGATTGCACCTGTCCCGTGATCATTCTGTGCATGAGGTTTAAATAGACTAATGATTGTACTGAAGGATAAACTAGCACGGCACATCAACCACCCTTCGTGAAACCTGGCCTACTTTCCTTCCATTGATATAGTTGGAACAAAATTCTGGTGGGCTCTCCGATGAGCGGTGACCCTCTTGACCAGCTGAACGCCCAGGTGGCGATGCCAAGATGTACCCCATGTCTCACGGAGGCGTTTTTCTTTCTAAGGTTGCCACCTTTATGTGCATAACAGAGTGCTCAGCTGGTGAGGAAAGAGAAAACATTCACAAATCACTCTCTTTCCAATGAAACACTCATTCCTTTAACTAACATCGCAAAATATACAAAAGCAACGGACTGTGGATGGTGGAAGTCTGGAATTAAAAATGAAAATGCTGATAATATTCAGCATCTGAGGAGCGACAGATGGAGATGATGGGTGGAATTGAGTGTCGGTGATGTGGATTCAACCTACCAGTCGGAGAACCCCAGTGCCACCTCATGGAGCGCCTGACATTATTTACGTGCTTTCAGGCTTTTGAGTGGGCAGTGCGGGCCTCTCACAGAATTAAGTCACCAGTCGAGCGAAAATCACGCCTCCAGGATTTGTCGGTCAATCATAGACTGTCCGTTCTATATTACAGGCAGCACCACCAGGAGCGACAGCTGCCACCAGTAACACTGTGATTCCTTCACCAGGAATCACCGCTGGATCTGTTGGGGTAGGCTGGGGGTTGCGAGAAGAGGATCTCCAGAAAGGGGTGAATGGTGGAGGATGTCAGCATAAATGGGCAGAGTTGAGGCTCTCAGCGGGCACTCCACTTCCTGATGCTGGATCCCTCGATTGGGCACTAAGTAACTTTGAAGGAAGATCCAACCTCAGAAACCGCTGGCAAATCTGATAAGGCTTTCTGGGTGACTTCAGGCAGGAAGGGAGACACATGCGAGTTAGTGAGAATCACTGAACCACCACTAAATACTTTTGGACTCTGGGATAATTATCTTTAAGTGCCTCAATAATTAACCTGATTCGCCAGCAGGTGGGTTCTCCACATCAGCCCATTCCTACTGCTTATTAAATGGAGGTCAGTTTTCCCACTGCTGGGAATGGGCCATTTGGCCTCCACCGTAATTATGTGGGCTTGTCATCCACCTAATCCACTTCAGTGGGCTTCACTAAATACTGCCCAGGGTTTCCAGTTGATGATTTTTTAGGTCATCAACATGGAGTGTTAACTTTGTGTTTCTCTCTCCACAGAAGCTGCCTGGCCTGCTGAGTATTTGCAGGTTTTCTGTTTTTATTATGGAATATTGCATTATCTGATCATTATCTCACTGCTCTTTGTGGGAGCTTACTGTGCGCAACTTGGCTGCGGTGGTTTTGACGTTACTACAGATACGGCACCCCAAAATTACTTCAATGGTTCTGAAGTACTTTGGGATATCCTGAGGTCAAGACCTGCTTTTGATTCATTGGGCAGGATTTTACTCCCCTCCCCCGCAGTGTTTTGCAGAGGCAGTCCGCCATTGTTCAGCAGTGGGATTTTCCAGTTCCACCGATGTCAATGGGGTTTCCCGTTGTTCGCACCCTTCGCTACAGGGGAACCCACGGCATGTTGGGGAAGGGGGTGCTGTTGGCGTGTCTGGAGGATCCCGTCAGTGGGAGTAGCCAAAAAATACCGCCCCTTATGTTTCTTGCTGCTGTCTTTGTATTGTATTAGTGTTAGCTTGGATTCATTACTGGAGATGATAATTTCCCAAAGGACAACATATTTCATGAGGAGCTGAGTGAGATGCAAGGCCAATTCAAGCACCGCTCAGCGTAACCTATTATGGGAATAGTTTGACCACTTTTCCATAGCGCGGTTTTGAAAAACGTTAGGTTTCATTGTTGCGCCTCGAAGCAAAGTGTATTCTCATAAGACTGAAACAAGGATTTGAGATGAAAGGTTAATAAATCGAGAATGAGCTCAACTTCCCCCGAGGTGGTCAGTGATCAGCAATTTGCCGGCTGCTCACAGTAATTGTGAAACAGCTCATGCCCAGCCTGTTGGAAAACCTCTAACCCTGCGTATTTGAAAATGAAAATGAAAATCGCTTATTGTCACAAGTAGGCTTCAAATGAAGTTACTGTGAAAAGCCCCTAGTCGCCACATTCCAGCGCCTGTTCGGGGAGGCTGGTATGGGAATTGAACCATGTTGCTGGCCTGCCTTGGTCTGCTTTCAAAGCCAGCGAATTAGCCCTGTGCTAAACCAGCCCCAACGAGTCTTCAAACTGCCTCCCCTTCTGGTTATGAGGATAGGGTTATAAAACAGAGACACAAAGGCACCCAGTCAGGTTTTTAAGCAGACAGACTCCGAAGGAGAATTCAGAAGGGTAGTTAGTAGGTCGTTTGTGTCATGTGAGAGGTGAGAGTACCTTTAAGAAATTGTTCCTTCAGAAATGTACCTTTAAGAAATGGGTGTGTATCAGTGATGTGAGAGTGTGGGTGGAGCTGGCCTGTTTGTCAGCTTTTTACTTTCGTTTTAGGCTGTTTGCTGCAGGGTGTGTTTTAGTTTCGTTTTCAGTGTTGGAGCTGAAGCCAGATAGAGCAGGTGTACTGCTGTTCTTTCTGCCATGAAAAGACTATCTCTTGATCATTTGGTGAATTCAGAATTATAAATGTTTTCAGTAGTGAATGTAAACCTGATGTGCTTCTGTTAAAAGGTGTTTCTTTTATCTTCTGGATGTTGTTTGGGAAGTTATTAAGGATTACTTAATGTTGTATTCTTTGGGAGTTGTATTTGAATTGATGGTTGCTAAGATGTTGACTGTGTGCTTTAAAAAGGTTAATTTGAGTTCATAGAATAAACATTGTTTTGCTTTAAAAAATACTTTTTGATTTCTGCTGTACCACACCTGTAGAGTGGGCTGTGTGCTCCCCATACCACAATCAATTAAAAGTTGTGGGTCAGATGAACTCCATGATACACTTTGGGGTTCTCTAAACCCTGGTCCATAACATTTGCTTAAGTCAAGTAAGTTGACAACATTTTAATAATAGTAAAGTATTGCAGATGCTGGAGATCTGACATTGGAACAGAAAGTGCTGGAAAACTCAACTCGGCAGAATTTCCCACCTACCCGCTACCCCTGCCCTCCACCCCCTGGCAACCCGTGGTGTGATTTATGGTGGCAGAGGCACCTTGCCATTGAATGGTGGTGAAATCACCCGGTCCCGCTGCTGTCAATGTGATTTTCCATTCTTCACAGTTCCCAGCAGTGGCGGGGGGTTGGTGGTGGTGGTGGTGGTGGTGGTGGTGGTGGGGGGGGGGGGGGGTTTCACTTCGGTGGGACTAGAAGATCCGGTTGGTGGGAACAGCCGGAAAATATATCTGCCACCAGGTTTGGCAACATCTGTGGAGGGAGGAACAGTTAACGATTCTCCTTTAGAACCCAAGCTCCGGGAATGATTTACTCGCGGCGTCCTGCCGAAATCAGACCAGGATGTGCCGGTAGATCTTGGGAGAGGTTCAGAAATAGGAGGATGAACTGGGGGTGGAAGTAGGGTGGGGACTCTGGAGCAAAGTACTAAATAGGGCCAACTCCACCTCCTCCTGCGCAAGGCTAAGTCTGATGCAGTTTAAAGTGGTGCGCAGAGCATACTTAACCAGATCCCGGAGGTGGAGGACATGTGTGAACAGTACCAGGGAGGCCCGGCCAACTACGCCCACATGTTCTGGGTCTGCCCAGATTTGTTGGGTTCTGGACAGCCTTCTTCGAGGTTGTGGGAGTGAGGGTGGAGTTGTGCCGAGAGTGGCAGTTTTCGAGGCATCGGACCAGCCAGAACTACGCATGGGGAAGAGGACCAACACCCTGGCTTTTGCTTCCCTAATCACCCGCCGGAGAATCCTGCTAGGCTGGCGATCAGCAGCACCACCTACAGCTGCAGACTGGCTGGCAGACCTGTGGGAATTTCTCCACCTGGAGAAGATCAAATGCACCATCCAAGGGTCAGAAGAGGGCTTTCACAAAGTGTGGGAGCTATTCATCTGCCTTTATCAAGACCAGTTCAAGACCAATGGTGGATAAAAAGGAAGGGGGGGGGCAATAATGGCATACAGGACCACACAGAACAGATAGGAACAAAGGGTGGGGGGGGCAGCAAGGAAAGAACGCAGGAAAATATCAGGAGGGGACACGGGGAAAGACCGAGCAGGGAGCCATAGGGGCAACAGCAACGAATACAAAACAAAAGAAAGCCTACAACATGCCCAACGGAAGATGGAGCCCGAAAACAAAAAGGGGAGGAAGAGGTAATGGGGCGGGGGGGGGAAGGCCAATGAAAAGGGAACATGTAAATTCTACTAAGAACCATCTTACCCACCTATTGTATAGTGTACAGATGTAAAATTTAATTAAAATATTTCAAAGAAAAAGAAAGGGATGGTTATGAGGTTTGTGTATTTTAAAGAGACAGAAGCTCTTCTGAATTGCTGCATTATTTGCCCATAGTGTGTGGAGTGTAATTGAGAGTATCTGACTTTATTTGACAGCAATATGAAATGATTATTACCAAACCGAGAGGAGCTCTGAGGCACTTTTGAGAATCCTGTAAAATACGACAGTAAGATTAGACTACATTCCCACGAAGGGACTCACCTGGCTTCTCTTTTAGATGCTGATAGACATCTATAAATTTCAATGGAGCAACTTACATCCTATCTCAGTTCCAATTGATTATTTTTCCTTCTTATTTCATTGGAAAGAACCAAAACAATGCAATTCATTTATTTTTCAAAGCAAAAATTATTCACTTAAAGATTTGAGTGAAGTACTGAAGGACTGTCTTACTGTCACTGTGGGAAAATCCTGGGACTCTCTCCCTAACAACATTGTGGCTCTGCAGCGGTTCAAGAAGACAGCTCACTAGCGCCTACTCAAGGGCAACTGAGGATGGGCAATAAATGCTGACCAAGCCAACAGCCCTAAAATGAATTAAAAAAAGGTTAAGCTGAGACTGCATCTGCTCTCTCAGGTAGGTATAAATAATGTCACTATTGTTTTGAAGAAGAAGAGAGAATTCTCCCCGGTCTCCTGCCCAATGTTTATCCCTCCATCTACATTATTTAAAGATTGGATCTAGCTATTTTCATGCTGCTGTTTGTGGGAGGTTATGTGTGGTATAAGCTGTCTCATTTCCTACATTACCCTTCAAAAGTACTTTCTTGGCTGTAAAGCACTTTGGGATGTCTTGAGGTAATGAAAGGTGTGCAACAAATGCAAGTCTTTCATTGATTCATTCTTTCTGTAACATTTAAAATTTTGCTTCTTATCTCAGTAGATCTACCTTACCTCAGAGTGGGATTTTAAATAAATAAATAATCTTTATTGTCACAAGTAGGCTTACATTAACACTGCAATCAAGAAGTTACTGTGGAAAAACTCCTAGTCGCCAGAGGCAGAGGCAGAATTCAGAATTCTCAGCTGGAACGGGAATTGAACCCGCGCTGCTGGCCTTGTTTTGCATCACAAACCAGCTGACTAGCCCACTGAGCTAAGCCAACTCCAGCCCTGTCCACCTTCCAGGATAGCCCAATCCCACTGAAAATCAGTGGACCTTGGCAGGGCCGTCGAATCTCCTGTGCTGGGTTCCAACACGATGGACCTGGATAATCCCGGTTTTAATTACCCACCAGCAGGAATTGTTCTTAACCGAGTACATTTGCCTCCACCTCAAACTGAAATAAACCTGTTGACAAAGCCAAACGCTCCATTTCGCAATATATAAAAGCTGGTGCCATCTGCACATACTCTGGCTTTCTAGGCAGCGTTTACTGCAGAGCTAAACCTTATGCCCTTTTTCAGTACTCGCCACTTCTCACACCACGAACACTCAATATTTGTTTCAGACAACCATTTTAACAATCTCGGGTTCCAGGAATATTCGTGAGTTGGTGTAGAGCTGTTGACCTTTTACTGTGGGTTTCTTTATAGAAATGTCCTGGAAATGTGTCATTCTGAGGACTGTGGTTCTACTGGATGAACTTTACCTCATACTACCATTTATTAAATGACAACGTTCTGAACTGATGATGTGAAAGCATGAAAACGCAATCTTCAGGACCTGCTTTGGGGAACCGTCCACTGCCTTGCAAAAAGCACAACAAACCACAGCCCCAATGTGCCAATGCATGCTGAGATATATGTCAGTTAAATATACATTGGTTAAATTACATCCTGTGTCACCGTATTCTCAGTGAAGTAGGCATTCGTGTGAGGGTGCATCATTTACCAGAACAAAGCAATATCATGTATGAAAGGAAATGGAAACAAACCAGTTGGCGGTTAATGAACCCCTCCTTTCAAAGATCCAAAAGCTGAACCAGGCTTACGAAGCACTCCAAGGTAGTGGCAATTTGAAATGCAGAAAGCAAATCCCTGTTAATGCGGGAAGTCAGAAGTGAAAACAGAAAATGTAATGAGTCGGGCAGAATTTGTGAGAGGAACAGATTTAACATTTCACATTGACAGGACTCAAAGGTGCTGACAAGGATACCTTGGTGGTTTCTCTTCCTGCATCTAGTGGCGTGCAAGGCAGAATTTCATCTGTTCCCATCGTCAGTTTTTCCCTGGAACAGATCGCTACCCTGTTGCCAGAAGCTTATAGGTTGAGGGGCACCACTCTTCATCAAGCATGCTGACCAGAAGTCTCTCCTGCATTTACCCTCTGTTGTTGGCGTGTTAGAAGGATTTTGCAGGTTGACATTCAACTTGTTTGGCCGTGCTATGAACGCACCTCCCTTGGCCATCAAGTCCTGGGGTGGGACTCGAACCCGGAGCTTCTGGCTCAGGCAGGGACATGGCCCATTGAGCACGACCTTTCCACAATGATACCTTAAGCATCTTCTCATTCTGATGAACCAACATTGACCTGAAAGGTTAACCTAATTTTAAGGTGTCTGGCTGAACCTTTTCTTCCTACATGTTTCTTTATAATATTGCCCAAATCAGAAATGGTTGCCAATTTTTCATTCAGATTATTTCACAATTCATATTTTATCCTCAAGCAAAATCATTGAGCTAAAATAATTTGCAACAAAACCAACCATGAGAAAGATCCTGATTTCATGATAATGAGTGTTAAAGTGGTTTAATTTAAGGTTTTGTTTCAAACGATGGAGACCATGGGCGACATTCTCCGACCCCCCGCCGGGTCGGAGAATCGTCAGGGGCTGGCGTGAATCCCGCCGCCGCCGGTTGCCGAAGTTTCCGGCACCGGAGATTCGGCGGGGGCGGGAATCGCGCCGCGCCGGTTGGCGGGCCCCCCCCGCTCGATTCTCCGGCCCGGATGGGCCGAAGTCCCGCCGATAAATTGCCTGTCCCGCCGGTGTAAATTGAACCGCCTACCTTACCGGCGGGACAAGGTGGCGTGGGCGGGCTCCGGGGTCCTGGGGGGGGGCGCGGGGCGATCTGGCCCCGGGGGGTGCCCCCACGGTGGCCTGGACGCAATCGGGGCCCACCGATCCGTGGGCGGGTCTGTGCCGTGGGGGCACTCTTTCCCTTCCGCTTCCGCCACGGTCTCCACCATGGCGGAGGCGGAAGAGACTCCCTCCTCTGCGCATGCGTGGGAAACTGTCAGCGGCCGCTGACGCTCCCGCGCATGCGCCGCCCGGAGATGTCATTTCCTCACCAGCTGGCGGGGCAACAAAGGCCTTGGGCGAATTTCTCCGACCCCCCGCCGGGTCGGAGAATCGCCGGGGGCTGGCGTGAATCCCGCCCCCGCCGGTTGCCGAAGTCTCCGGCACCGGAGATTCGGCGGGGGGCGGGAATTGCGCGACGCCGGTTGGCGGGCCCCCCCGCTCGATTCTCTGGCCCAGATGGGCCGAAGTCCCGCCAATAAATTGCCTGTCCTGCCGGCGTAAATTGAACCACCTACCTTACCGGCGGGACAAGGCGGCGTGTGCGGGCTCCGGGGTCCTGTGGGGGGCGCGGGGTGATCTGACCCCGCGGGGTGCCCCCACAGTGGCCTGGCCCACGATCGGGGCCCACCGATCCGCGGGCGGGCCTGTGCCGTGGGGGCACTCTTTCCCTTCCGCCTCCGCCACGGTCTCCACCATGGCGGAGGCGGAAGAGACTCCCTCCACTGCGCATGCATGGGAAACTGTCAGCGGCCGCTGACGCTCCCGCGCATGCGCCGCCCCGAGATGTCATTTCCGCGCCAGCTGGCGGGGCACCAAAGGCCTTTTCCGCCAGCTGGCGGGGCGGAAATTCCTCCGGCGTCGGCCTAGCCCCTCAATGTTGGGGCTCGGCCCCCAAAGATGCGGAGCATTCCGCTCCTTTGGGGCGGCGCGATGCCCGTCTGATTGGCGCCGTTTTGGGCGCCAGTCGGCGGACATCGCGCCGTTTCCGGAGAATTTCGCCCCTTTTCCGCCAGCTGGCGGGGCGGAAATTCCTCCGGCACGGGCCTAGCCCCTCAATGTTGGGGCTCGGCCCCAAAGATGCGGAGCATTCCGCACCTTTGGGGCGGCGCGATGCCCCTCTGATTGGCGCCGTTTTGGGCGCCAGTCGGCGGACATCGCACCGTTTCTGGAGAATTTCGCCCCATATATTGATGAATTGCAATATCGCATTGAATGCAGCCAAATATAAAAGAAAATATCATTTTAAGATGTGCCCTTGTCCCTTCACCTCCGAGACCTCAGGATTAAATTCAGATTAGACCTAACTGGTGGAACAAACTTTTTTCATAGTTGGCTGCAAGGCTGATGTGTGAAATGACTTGCAACAGTTTCTGTTGGGGATGCAAACCTGCCCATTGCTCAATTTTCAGTGTCAGTCAAACTAGGCTGGCTGCTGTGAGGAATGTTAATTATGCGCTGGTGGAACGTGGTTCCCAGACTGAGATATTAAGCACTGAACTTGGGGAAAACAGGAATGGGAGAAGAATAGAAAGATCCTTCCTGTGTCTGATCAGGCTGTTCCTGACCAGTATGTTTTATTTTTCTTTATTCTTTATTCAGGCAAGGCCAACATTTGCTGCCTGTCCCTAATTGCTGTTGAACTGAGTGGCATGTTTTTTAAGGGTCAACCACATTGCTGTGGATCTGGAGTCACATGTAAGCCAGACCAGATGAGGACGGCAGATTTCCTTTCCTAAAGGACATTAGCAAACCAGATGGGTTTTTACAACAATCGTCAACGGTTTCATTGTCATCATTAGTCATTTAATTCCAAGGGCGGGATACTCTCGTATCCCCCAATGGCTCGACGCCGGCGTAGAAAAATGGCGCTAACCACTCCGGCGCCGGGCCAACCGGAAGTTGCTGAATCCTCCACACTTCCAGGGGCTAGGCCGGCGGCGGAGGGGTTGGCGCTGCGCCAACCAGTGCCGAAGAGCCGGTGCGAGTTAGCGCACGCGCAGAACCGCTGGCGTAGTTCTGCGCATGCGCACACCGGCCGACGTATTCTTGCGCATGCGCAGGGGGGTGTCTTCTCTGCGCCGGCCATGGCGGTGCCCTACAGAGGCCAGCGCGGAAGGAAGGAGTGCCCCCATGGCACAGGCCCGCCCGCAGATTGGTGGGCCCCGATCGCAGGCAGGGCCACCGTGGTGGCCCCTCCCGGGGCCGGATCCCCCACGTCCCCCCGAACACCGCATCAGCCGGCCTACCAGCCAGGTCCCACCGTGTGAGACCATGTCCATATCACGCCGGCGGGACTGGGCAGAAACCGACGGCCGCTTGGCCCATCGGGGCCCAGAGAATTGCAGGGGGGTTGGAGAATCCCCGTACAGATTTTTATTGAATTCAAATTTCACCATTCAAACCCAGGTCCCCAGAGCATTACCCTGGGGGTCTGGATTACTAGTCCAGAGACAATATCACTATGCCACTGCCTGTTTGGTGCAGAGACTGACTGTAGTGAATAAGTAACTGACTGTCTACAGTAAATAAGTAACGTCACCATAGTCCCAGTTGACTGGTAATGATTTATGCTGCGGAACACCACACCTCAGGCGAGGAGCAAGGTTGAGAAGGTGGGCCTTCATGAATAACCTCAGCCGGTTTGGAAATTGAACCTGTGCAATTAGTCTCACTCTACATCACAAACCAGCTGTCCAGCCAACTGAGCTGAACCGACCCCCCAGTAGTTAAGTGTTTCAGTACTGAAAGATGACTTCCTTCAGCTTGACAATGACCAGAAGATCTACTGTGCTCCGCGATTTGAGTGTGCTAATACTGTACAGGAATATTTCTCAATCCCCATATGCGACTTTACTTTGCCTATTATTCTAACAGATTTGATCCCCCTTTGGAACTAATTAACTTTATAATAAATGGAGAGAGGCATTCCAAAGCAAATGATAGAAACTTTACTGTGCCATTTTCTAGGTATTTTTGCATTGGAGGTTCCTAAGTATGGTGATATTTTTCTACGGTTGAATATTGCTGTAAAGAGCGACATGTTGCCAAAGGTTTTTGTCTTTCCCTCATAAGGACAAATGCAAGAATGTCAAATTTCAAAGGTGCACAGCAATTTATACGACAGGAGAAAAGGGTGCTGACTGGCTAGCAGGTCAACTTTGATTGTCTGAAGCATTGCCATAGAGAAAGCAATGAGGAATCTACTGCAAACAATCAGCATCCTTTTCTTCTGTCGTATAAACTGTTGTGATTGTTTGAAATTTGGTTTTTTGTGCATTTGTCCTGATGGGTGCAAGATGAAAATCTTCAGCAATGTGCCTCTTTTCAGAAATATTGAAAACAAATTGCCATCATCAAAGGAAATCATGTTCCACTTCAGGAAAGAAGACACCAGAAGGTGTACACCTATTGTCGTTCCTTCATCATTGCTGTGTCAAAATCTTGGAACACCCTACCCATCAGCACTGTGGGGGCTCAGCTGTTCAAGTTGATGGCTCACTCCTATCCCTGAGTAGAACATAAGAATGGGCAATAAATACTAACTTTACCAGTGACCCCAAATTCCGAGAATGAATAATAAAAAAGGTAGAATTTGGTTGTATTTCTGATGGGTTATTTATAATTGAAGATGGAGCATGAAGCTGTAGCCATCTAAGATGGCCACCTGCAAAGGACTATGGGAATTATGGCCAACCCAGGACTCAGACAGATACAGAGCCTATGTGAATCTGAAACGCAGGTAACCAGACCTGATCGAAACCCCCGCTCGTTTGCATTTTAATGGCCCATTTCACCAGGACAATAGAATTCCAATCAAGTAATCGGTACAGCCACAGACTGATCGGCGCCACTCCCCTTACTCAGAAAGCCCAACTGCCAAGGCCATTGATCGCTAAGGACCTGCCCAGCCACCAAGGCACCCTCCCCTTTATTGGCTGAAGTCGAAGACAGTGATCAGAGCCCTGTCGAACTATTGGGTCCAAGGTTAAGGACCGCCTCAAAGAGCGCGAAATCCCAGAGGAATAAAAGAGAGCACAGCCATGTGTTCTGTCTCTTTTGGATCCGGCCTGTGCCAACCCAATCGTAGCAGGAACAGCCAGCTAAGTTCATGACCAACAATCGCTACCTGACGGTTGAGCCCAGCAGAGACAGAGCCACTTTCTTCAAACCAGCCAAGTGAAATCCAGATAAAGGCCTTATCCATTTGCACAGTGCCTGTTGTCCTGAAGTTAAGTATAGGTTATTGTAGCTGATAGGTGTAGTTTAACTCGTAGTAGATATTGTGTTTGCATGTTGAGATAACTCTTGTGTATGTAAATAAACCATCTTTTGAACTAACTAACTGGTTGTGTGGTCATTTGATCGATATAAGGGAAGGCTAGTGGTTCACCAACATTATTAATAGAGCAACAAAGCACAATTAACCTTTGAAACAAGTACAAGCATCTTTTGAACTGTGAAAAATTGTGCATAGAAAATTGATGTTTCAGCCATAGCAATTGTTGCAGCAACTGAGATAATGTTAACGTACTACAGACAGATTTTCATTTTAACCATTGACAAGCATAAACCTTTAAAATGTCCTTGGAAAGAGAATCCTTGTTCCATTGTTGTGAACCTTCTGCCATAGTAGGTTAACAAGTCTTTGTTAGTCTTGCTGGATCTGATCATTATTCTTTGCAGGCAAATCTCTCTGTGCTGTATTTCTCTCTTGGGCGAACATTTGGGTGGTGCAGGCTGAGGTAGAAGATAGGGCATTATTATTGTGTTATACATATCTTCTGGATGGATTCCAGACAATTTAGTACAGTCCCAGATCCCAGATGGAGCATCCTCCTTTATTAGCAAGTGCCCTTTTGAACTGTTCTTGTAAGGTGGGCAACATTTTGCAGTTCGCACTAAGAATTGTACAATTTTCATCAATCCTATTTGTATTATATAGTTAATTCTTACATTCTAAGGTGTTGTTGTAGCATCTGTGAAATAGTGAAAAACCTTCTCGCTTTCCCACTGATTTCCATTACGCTGGGTGGTAGAGATCCCACTTTTGTTAAAGATATGTTTGGACAGAGGTGCAGGTGATATAAATGGGCTCATGCCCCTGCCTGTCCCAAGACAGGACATCAAGGTACTACAGCCAAAGTTACATTCAGGGGAGAACAAATACAAGAGAGGTCAATGTCAAGTGCAGAGTATCAGAGGCTAGAATATGGCATTAAGTGTGGCCTAGGAAAAAGGTATACTTTTATACTTACAACTGTATGATAAATTTAGAGATATAAAATTCCTGTCAGCATGTTACCTCACAAATGCTCTGGTGAGCACGTTATCATCGGTTGGATCTTACTAGGACAGTGATGTAAAATCAAAACTCTGAGGCATATGAAACAGGCAGGTGGAATCCCCGTGTTTAACCAATCAGCTGCTGCTTTGCAAGGGACTTCCCTCACAAAATGGATTGCAAAAGTGATTGAAGGCGTATTCCATATGAATGAACACACACGTAATGGTATTGCCTTGCAGGGGTGTCGTACATGACGGAAATCCGTTCAGTTTGTTTCACTCTCATCCGGTGAAAGATACGCTCAGGTAAGCAAATCAAAAGAAGCATTAGTTTCATTGCTCAGCAAATTATCTTCAGTAATTTGAAAGACATGAGCTGTTCAAATAGTGGAACTATCTGAAAGTGCTGATGTCTTTCCTATTGCAGGCTTGTACTGACTGTAACCCGTAAATGAAAGCTGTTATTCTTAATTATTGATTATTATCTCAGTATCTGGGTAAAACTGAGTCCTTGAAATGTGCAACCGGCCAAAAGCAGGCCAGTACCAGATCCTCATTGCAGGCAGGACAGCGCCGCGCTCATCCGATGAAGGTAGAATGTGCACACTGCGGCACAAGAAGCAATATTCAAATTAGGATCGGTGTCACTAGTTGTTTTAACTTTTTTTCACATCTTTGTGTGCTTTCAACTTGATCTTAGCTTCTATGTTATTTTTTCAAGTCTGTTTTATTCTCACTGATACTGCATTCTGGCCAATGTGCATCACCAAACCAACATACCCGAAAAAAAGAGCAAATTATCTGGTTATTATCCTGTTGCTGTTTATGGGACCTTACTGTGCTCGACTTGCTGCAAGTACATGTTTCCTACCTTATAACATTGTCGAAGAAATTATAAGTCAGCTCTTCGAGTTTTCGCCAAAGGTCCTTTAATTCAACACGAAGTTCATGGGGGGTTGGAGAGACCACAGTCATTCCAATTGTCCCCACTTTACAGAGGTATAGGCAGGCAATTTATATGATACAATAAGCAATATCTAGGACAGAAAGCATTCTTTAGATTAGCAAGAGACAGAAAACCGAGCAGGCCAGAGTTAGATTTTAATAACAGGCCTTGGGTTCCTTGTCTAAGAAAAATAATAATTGTATGCTGTCAGCAAAACAATGTGCAGCTATATGCTTGTTTACATTCTATGACCTTCTGACTATTTCATACAGACTGAAATAAGGCTAAATATCCATCATGCTTTGCCGAGTGCCTTTTTCCATGAAATATAGGCAAGCGGCTGGTTAAATTGAATACATGGTATTAAGGCAACTAATCCGCCAACTAACGTCCCTTCTACAAACATTAACTACACTTCAAAAACATTTGATTTGTTGTAAAGACATTGGAACATCTCGATGTCAGATAGGTGCGATATAAATGCAAATTCTTGTTATCTCTCGTAATGTAGCATTTCATGTGTTACGATTGGTAAATTATCCCTTTGTTTCCAATTCTTACCACTCTCCTGCAGTATAGCTTAAACATGATAGTGTTTCCACCATCGCAATACTGTGCATAATTAACAAGATAAATATCATCACTTTTCGCTGCCTCTACTCACTTAAAATCTGTTGCACACTAACTGCTTCCAGTTGTAAAAGTTAATCTGGCCTCAAAAACACTTGGCCGCAGTGTCTGAGCTCCAGGGTAGTGTACCTGGGGGTACCCAATGGCGTGCTGGGGAACACCACCCCTATCCTTCCCCAGACATTCCCAGGTAAGAATTGCACGGTAAGTCTGGGAAGTGCAAACCTCTGATGGACAATTCCGAAAATGCGATTTAAATCGCAAAGTTACCCAGAAAGAATTAGAAGGATTAACTTCTAACTTCTGTGTCATTATTGTACAGATACATGCAACCCCCTTACGGATTCACCCCTCATCCCAAAACCCCAGGCAATTCCCCCATTCCCCGACTACCTTTCCCGATGGACACCCTCCCCCTTGCTACGATCCCCCCCACCCACAACAGGATACCTGGACTCCCCACCCTCATGGGATTCTTCCACAAAGAACTTCTTGACTTCCCATGGGATTTCCTCAGCCCCATGGAATTTCCCCCCCCCCCACCCTTCAAGGGGAATTTCCCCCTTCCCCCACAAAGGGCTGACTCCTAATTCTTACCCCATACCCCCCCACCCCCCAGCAACCAGACCCGACTACTGACTCTCAGCCCTACCCTGAGGCCCAACCAGGCCCTGACATCTCTCTCAAAATCCCACCTCACCCCTCCAAATCCTACCACTTTACCTTGGACACTTATCTTCTCCCGGGCCTGCTAAATACCTTTGGACTCGGCTGGGCCTTTAACTTCGCAGGTTTATGGCAGCTAATGTCGCAAAAAGGGGTCATGGTTTCTTTTCATCCAACTCTGCTATGCTCGCCTCAAGGCCTCAGGAGCACGCTGCACTGCACTGATCTCTCCTGGCCTGAGTCGAAAGCTCAGGAAAGATAGAATGTCAGGTAAGTAAGTCGGAGCAGAGTGACAATCTGACTCTAATTGGCACTTTGTGGAAGGTCAGGTCTAATAAATTCGGTTTTGCTTTCCACAGATGTTGTCAGAGTATCTTCAGCATTTTCTGGTTTCATAATACATCGGGGGTGGGATTCTCCCCTACCCGGCAGGCGGGCCGTACCGGTGCCGAGGAGTGGCGTGAACCACTCCGGCGTCGGGCCGCCCCGAAGGGGCGGAATCCTCTGCACCTTCAGGGGCTAGGCTGGCGCCGGAGTGTTTGGCGCCGCCCAGCCACCGTGGAAGGGCTTGGCGCCACGCCAACGGGTGCCGAAGGGCCTCCGCCGGCCAGAGCGAGTTGGCGCATTCGCGGGAGCTAGCGTGTGCTGGCATCATCCCAGCGCATGCGCAGGGGGGTTCTTCTCCGCATGGGCCATGGCGGAGGTTGACAGCAGCCGGTGCGGAGGGAAAGAGTACCCCCACGGCACAGGCCCGTCCGCGGATCGGTGGACCCCGATCACGGGCCAGGCCACTGTGGGGGCACCCCCCAGGGCCAGATCCCACCACGCCCCCCCCCTCACCCCCGAGTCCTCTGCAGGCTGCCCGTGGAGCCAGGTCCCGCCGGTAAGGACCTGTTGTGATTTACGCTGGCGGGACCTGCTGAAAACGGGCGGCCACTTGGCCCATCGTGGGCCGGAGAATCACCGGGGGGGCGCTGCTAGTGGCTGCCGACCGACGCAGCGCGATTCACGCCGCCCCCCGGCGATTCTCCGACCCGGCGGGGGTCGGAGAATACCACCCCCAGGTGTTTTAATACAAGTTCAAATTATTGCACATCTCAGGGAAACTGGCCTCACAAGTGGAATATTTACATACAATCATATGAAAATTGCATGTGTGGCAAGACAAACTGGTCCTGCCCTACACTCATGACACATGGAACATCATTGACCAGACGTTTCTCAAACCCCCACTCCACTCCCTGCAGCCATGTATTCTCCAGGGAGAGAAGGAAAATCAGAAAAAATAGTCACTTGTCATTCTGTTAAAAGAGTTAAATAATAATCCTCAAAAACCTCTTTTCAGCTGTCTCCATTTTACCTTTCTCTAATTACTATGGTGGATGCTGTGACCTGGTCATTTTAGCTGTTAACCCACCTGGTTGTGCAGGACACGTAGCATTAAAATTACCTGACATACACTATCGTTCCCTTGGTCTGTGCTAATTTAGCTGGGGAACAAGGTCAGAATGGGAGTGCAGTGGAGAATTGAAATGACAGGCATCCAACTGTTCTGGGTCATTCAGGAGGACTAAATGGAACTATTTCACCAAGTTATCACCCAATCTGCGTGTGACTTCCCCAGCGCTGGAAAATACGTCATGAGGAGTGAACAATGTGTGCTGAATTGAAAGAAGTACATGTAAAATCATCATTCCACTTGGAAGGAGAACTTGATCAGTGAGAATAGAGAAGGTAAAAAAGAGCAGGTGTTGCATCTTTGGCCTTTGCATGGAAAACTGCCACGGGAAGGTGCCGTGGGAAGAGGAGAGGTCGTGGGGTTGATTGAGAAGTGGACCAGGTGTTGCAGAGGGAACTAGTCCCTTTGGAATGCCGAAAGTGCAGTGGAAATTATGTTTGGTGGTGGCACCAAGTAGATGGTGATGGAAATGGCAGAGGATGTTCCGTTGAATACTGAGGCTGGTGGGTGAAAGTGAGGACAAGAGGAGCCCTATTGTGGTTTTGGGAGGGAGCAGAAAGGTTGAGAGCGGAAGTATGGAAATAGGGCGGCCCCAGTCAAAAGACAAGTCAGTGCAGGGTATGGGGGGTCGTGGTGATGGTGAGGGCTGTAGTGTGGGGAAAACACTCTGTTGAGAAAAATGAAACAGGAAACAGTCCGGATACAACCAACAAGTACAGGAAAAAGAGATGAGGCAGGGAGGCCAGTGTAGGACTGGAACAAAGAATGTTCCACATGTCCCTCAGAAAAGCAAGCAATGGACTCATGTGGGTTCCCACGGTAACACTTTTTATTTGCAGGCAGCTACCCTCAACTGTACAGTGCACGAGTCTGAACATGAGTTAAAAGTAGGATTAAGCAGATGATTTCCCCCTTAATGGAAAAACCACCACCTGCAAATTTCTCTCCAAGCCACACACCATCGTGAGTTGGGAAATATATCACCGTTCCTTCACTGTCAAGGGTCCAAATCCCGAAACTCCCTCCCTAACAAGACTGTGTGCCCAGACCACATGGGCTGCAGCAGTTCGAGAAGGTTGCTCACCATCACTTTGTCAAGGGCAATTAAAGATGGGCAATCTATGTTGGCCTTGCCGGCGATGCCTACATCCTGCGAAAGAATAAAATAAATTCTAATAGGCTGCTGACATTTACTCTTTGAGCTCAGACATGAAGAATGGCGAGTTGGTGAGGCACAGAAATGCCTTTAAGAGAGGAGAAAAGGAAACATTGCCAAATGCCTTCAAAGGTATTAACAGGCAGGAATATGATTTTAGAAAGCAACATAGGGGTTTGGCTGATAATGATAAACTTCTGATGCGACTAAATGTTAAAGGGTGATTTAGCTCTCTCTTATCCCCACTACTCCCTATTCCTTCACTGTTGCTAAATTATCAGCCTGCTTATGGGGCATCCAGTACTGGATGAGCAGAAATTTCCTCCAATTAAATAATGGAAAGACTGAAGCCATTGCCATTTGCTCCCGCGCCAAACTCCATACCCTAGCTACTGATGGCATCCCTCTCCCTGACAACTACTTGAGACTGAACTGGACTGTTTGCAAATTGGGGGTCATACTTGACGTTGGGCTGAGCTTCTGGCCACATAGCTGTCCCATAACTAAGGTCACCTAATTCCTGACTCCACCCTTGTCTTAGCTCACCTGCTGCTGAAATGCTCATTCATGCCTACTTTACCTTGACTTTTGACTATCTCACCTTCTACCCCCTGTAAACTTCAGGCCATCCAAATCTCTGCTGCCTTCTGTCCTTACTCACACCACGTCCTGATCACCCATCACTCCACGTTGCCCTACATTGGCTCCCAGTCAAGCAACACCTTAATTTTAAAATTCATAGAATAATGGAATCCCTACAGTGCAGAAGGAGGCCATTCGGTCCATCAAGTTTTCACCGACCCTCGGAAAGAGCACCCTATCTAGGCCCACTTGCCCACCCTATCCCCGTAACCCCACCTAACCTGCAAATCTTTGGACTGTGGGAGGAAACTGGAGCACCTGGAGGAAACCCACGCAGACATGGGGAGAAAGTGCACAGTCACCTAAGGCTGAAATTGAAACCGAGTCCCTGGCGCTATGAGGCAGCAGTGCAAACCACTGTGCCATCCGTTTTTCTTTTTTCTTAAATCTCTTCATGGCCACACCTGCCCCCGTATTTGTAATCTCCTCCAGTCCCACAACCCTTCGTGATATCTATGCTAATCTACTTCTGACCCTATTGAGCATCCCTGATTTTAATCACTGCACCATTAGTGGCATTACCTTCAGGTAGCCAGACCCTAAGCCCTGGAATTCCCTCACCAAGGCCAAAGTTTTCGGGCCTTCCCGTCGGGTGGGATTTTCCAGCCCCCCGTGGCATGTTCCCTGTCGGCAGAGGGTGTGGGGCATGCAAAACTCCATCGGTGGGACTGAAAGGTGCCACTGCTGTTGGCCAATAGCGGCCAGCAGAAAATAGGCTGCAGTGGGGTGCTGGAAAATCTGGCCATAAATTACCCTATTTTGCGACGTAACTTTCTTGAGCTCAGGAACTCTTTAAAACTTCCCTCTATGATCAAACGTTCAGCTATTTGCCCTACTAACTCCTTATATGGCTTGGTGTCTAGTGTTGCTTTATAATGCTCCTGTAAAAAGCCATATGATGTTTAGCTATTTTAGAGGTGAGGTAGCACAATTGGATAGCACTGTGGCTTCACAGCGCCAGGGCCCCAGGTTCGATTCCCCGCTGGGTCACTGTCTGTGCGGAGTCTGCACGTTCTCCCCGTGTCTGCGTGGGTTACCTCCTGGTGCTCCGGTTTCCTCCCACAGTCCAAAGACGTGCAGGTTAGGTGGATTGGCCTTGATAAATTGCCCTTAGTGACCAAAAAAAATATTAGGAGGGGTTATTGGGTTACGGGGATAGGGTGGAAGTGGGGGCTTAAGCGGGTCGGTTCAAACTCGATGGGCCGAATGGCCTCCTTCTGCACTGTATATTCTATGTTCTATATAAATGTAAGCTGCTGTTGCAATTAGATGGACTCTGCTCTTTTTTCATCCAGTAATTCCTATTTTCCTGTATTATTATCTTGTGATGCATGGAGGCCTATTTGCCTTTTCCGATCTACGATATAGCATTTAATTTTCTTGATCATTGGTGCTATATTTGCAGTCAATGAAACTGGTGTAGAACTGACGACTTCAAAGAACAGGTTC
The DNA here is from genome assembly GCF_047496885.1 of Scyliorhinus torazame. Lineage (NCBI taxonomy): Eukaryota > Metazoa > Chordata > Chondrichthyes > Carcharhiniformes > Scyliorhinidae > Scyliorhinus > Scyliorhinus torazame. The sequence goes on from NC_092713.1 coordinate 138,180,784, forward strand.
GCCTGAGACATTCCACAGAGTGGCTTCTGTGGAACTGTGGAATTCGGAACTGTAAACGTATCTCAAACTTGCACCTTTATTTTCATAGCTTGCACAATCTGCAGTGTGTTAAGCTGCAAAACAATGTGTTAAAGCACATCTACCTTCAAAACAACCAATGCCTTCCTTTTTAGATATTGTGATCTGGCTCAGTTGCTAAGCGACAAGCCTCTTCTTTCACCGCAACTCTCTGCAGCAGCCTAAGTAATTCAGTCACATCTGAAAAAAAAATTCTGTTCTCTTCGATAGTCGCCAACCTATCTTCTTTTAAACAATGAAGAGTCTGAATGCTAAACCCATTCATTCTGAAAGAGGTGGGTGGTTCGCTCGCATGATGCAATCAGTTGCTATTTGATATTGAATGTGAACAGATTAGGTGTGCTTTACTCTTTCTTTAGTTGACTCAGCAACTTTAATGAGCTCTGTCACTGTCTGTGCGGAGTCTGTACGTTTTCCCTGTGTCTGCGTGGGTTTCCTCCAGGTGCTCCGGTTTCCTCCCACAAGTCCCGAAAGACGTGCTTGTTAGGTGAATTGGACATTCTGAATTCTTCCTCTGTGTACCCGAACAGGCCTGGAATGTGGCGACCAGGGGCTTTTCACAGTAGCTTCATTGCAGTTTAATGTAAGTCTACTTGTGACAATAATGATTATTATTATTATTATATAAATTGAGGGAGAAGTGTAACCATCAAATTATTACATAATAAAGTGCAAGTAAGGAAGATGAAATGCTGTTGACCCGAATATCAATCATTGTCTGGAGGGAGACAGCATCAACTACCTGCAAAAGAGAGGGAATTATCACAGTGATGGTGTTGCATTGTGTTTGGGTGATTTGCTTGCCATAGCTGAAGGTAAGTGGAGACAATGTGAGTTGGGTGTGAGGCTGACAGCAGTGAAGGTGTGCAAGGATCAGGTGAAGTACATGAATGTTAAGCTTGTGTCTCATAGGGGCTGCTGATCGGTGAATGATGAGGATGTGGTGCATTCAGCAGTTTGCAAGGTTTGTGGTGTGTTGGCTGGGAGATATCATCTGAAGATACAATCACTAGCCTTGACCGTTCGGGTGAGGTTATTAAACTTCTTGTGGCACTGCTGCCAGGACGTCAGGGCCAGACTGTGGAAGTTGACCTGCCAGACTGTGGGAGTTTGTCAACTGCTCCCACTCCCTTCAGGGGTAATACTTTGAGGGCCCCCTGGCCCCCATGAGGAAACATGACCTCTCTACCCCTGTTGACTGACATTATGTAGAATGTCTAAAATATAAAAGGTTAATGTAATATCAGAATTGACCATTAGATGGAACTAGATGCAGAACTATATAAAGCACTGATTCTTAGGTTTCTGGGAGAGGGCTGGAGAGAGTGCAAAGGAGAGATCTACAGAGTTCAGAGTACAGTTATAGATAGAGTGTAGAGACTAGTGTTAGTAGAGTGTAGATTGTAAATGACTATATTATTGCTTGCTATAGGAGTAAGTGGTCAAGCTTTCATAAGTAGTTAATAAATGTTAGCTTTGTTATTGAACTTAGCTTCTGTGGTCTTTGTGAACAGTACGACATCCATCCTGATAATAAGAATCACAAATAACACCACATTGACCTCCTACATTAATTCCTCCTGAGCCGCAACTGACAACCTTGGAGACGTCGTTCTAACATAGAACATACAGTGCAGAAGGAGGCCATTCGGCCCATCGGGTCTGCACCGACCCACTTAAGCCCTCGCTTCCACCCTATCCCTCTAACCCAAGAACCCGTCCTACCCTTTTTGGACACTACGGGAAATTTAGCATGGCCAATCCACCTAACCTGCATGTTTTTGGACTGTGAGAGGAAACCGGAGCGCACGGAGGAAACGCACGGGGAGAACGTGCAGACTCCGCACAGACAGTGACCTAGCGGGGAATCAAACCTGGGACCCTGGAGCTGTGAAGCCACAGTGCTAATCACTTGTGCTACCGTGCTGCCCTGTTGCTCCATTTGAGTGACACTCCTCACAGCCAATTCCTGCAGAGACTGTCAGCAGCAGCGTTCCTTCTGTCAGTGCTATTCTCCTTTAAGAGTTTGAGGCCAGCTGGAAGACATGCCAACCACGTACACTGCTGGGCCTCCTGCTGAGCGTTCAAAAAGGCACTGGAGGAGGTCGCACACAGTTGGACATTGCCATCATTCAAAGGAGGAAGCAATACAATGTTGGGCTACTGCCTAACTCAACGGGACTCAGTGTGGGCAGATCGGAAATTATGATCAAATATCGGAGCAAATCAATTTTTAGCCCATGATGAAATTCTAGCTCCAACTTTACACTTACATCGTATTGATAGTCTCAAAGAAGCATTGTAAACCATCTGATATAAAACCATTTTAAACAGGATTGAGACTTTAGCTGAAATGTTAATTTGGTCTTTATAAAATCTGAAGGTTCACTGTAGCCACCTGGGTTGGCCAACGCCCGACGTAAAATGGAGAACAGCAAAGGCTGCAGGGAAATTCAGCCAACAGAGGCAGAAACTAGCAGGTGCAAGTTTACTGTGTATTAAACTCTGCAAAAGCCCAGACAGCATCGATACGAGCAGCCATCTGCATAATAATGTAGCAGCCATCTACATACTAATGAGCGATCCCCGGGAACAATCACAACATTTGGGGTAAACAAGGCCAAGCCAGACTTCTCGGCGCCAGCAGGAGCCAACACAAAAGAGGTTAACGGACACCTCAAGACCGCCCATCGATCAAGGAACCGCTCCAGTATTGGAGAAATCGAACCAAGCGATTGGAACGAAGTCCAGTCACTTGGAACCAGGTACAGGGTCCGCCCCGAAAGGCAGGAAGCCCCTGGGGACTATAAAGTAAGGCCCCAAGTTCAAATCGTCCTTCTTGACCGGGTCACTCAGCAACGCGAACCAACCCTTGACAGTGACCGGTTCAGCTGCCGCCAAGAGCCAGTAAGTCTTAAGTCAACGCTCGCTACGAGATAGGCGCTCCTAGCTACCAGTCCATACCAACTTTGAATCCCGCAGACTCAGAACCGAACGAAAGGCCATTTGTTCCCCTGACCTGGTGGGCCAGTCCGAAGCTAAGTATAGGCCAGTTAGTTGTAGAAGTAGCTTAGACGTAGAATTTATGCATGAGTAGCGATTACTGTGTATAATAAATGTGCTTTGAATTGAATCTTACTGATTGGTGTTTTGAGTTATTGATCATTACTTAAACTTGAACCTCGTGGCGGTATCATAAAGATACCTGGTGACTCGAGAGCAAAGGTTATAAAACAGAGCCAATTGAACCAACCGAAAGTTAGCAACATCACAAATCTGATTGGTGCAATGCAATAGCTTGTGCAGAATGTCGTGGGACAGGGTATCTTTTAGAAAAATCACTCTTCAATGAGGTCAGTAAAAAAAACACTTTCTATCACACACAATACAAAGTAACATATTCTCTTGAACCGTGAGAAGCAGTTGTATGCTCCAATAATTGACACATATTATTTGACCCATGAGCCCAATCACAGATGATTAAGGGAAAGCAGGGGCGAAATTCTCCGTTATCGGCGCAAAGTCCGCCGACCGGCGGCAAAAACGGCGCAAATCCCACCTGCATCACGCCGCCAAAAACGTCGCAAAGTCTGCGGCCCAGAATGGGCTAGCAGCGACGTTACGCTATCCGCGCTGGCTCACGTGGTTCACGCCGTGCGGTGTCATACACGCCGCACGGCGTGATGGCTTATTAAGGACGCGCTGCTCCCCCCACCCGACCAGAACACCCGACCGGATGGCCGCCCGCCGCTCAGCCCCGAGGCTCCAGTCTCGTGACATTGAGGCGTTCCTGGACGCAGTGGAGCAGAGGAGGGAGGCCCTGTATTCCGGGCACGGCCGCAGAGTTGCCCCACGCCACAGCCGGCGTCTGTGGAGGGAGGTGGCAGAGGCCGTCACCGCTGTGGCCCTGACCCCACGGACAGGCACCCAGTGCCACAAGAAGGTAAACAACCTCGTCAGAGCAGCCAGGGTGAGCCTTCCCGCCCCTGCCCGATATCCATATCCCCCATATCCCCCCTCCCCATATCCCCCATATCCCCCCTCCCCATATCCCCCCTCCCCCATATCCCCCCTCCCCCATATCCCCCACATCCTCCTCCCCCATATCCCCCCTCCCCCATATCCCCCATATCCGCCTTCCCCAAGTGAATCCAGCCCTAACCTTAACCTTTGCAATACACACGCAACCGATGGCGTGCATTCATATACCTGTCTAACACTGTTGCCTTTTACCCCTGCCCGCCCCCCCCCCCCCCCGCCATAGGAGAAACGCGCACACAACACCAGGGAGCATGTGAGGACTGGAGGAGGCCCCGCTGATGAGAGGCCACTGACCGAACATGAGGGAAGGGCCCTGGAACTGGCTGGCGGACCTGAGGACCGGGAGGTTGCTGATGCAGAGGTTGGGGGCCCACCATCAAGTGAGCCACCGACAGCCCGTCCCCATATCCCCCCTCCCCCATATCACCTGATCACTGCCTGCATGTCTAACCATGCATGCTTCATTGTGTATCGCAGGAGCAAACGTCGAGGCACCCATCCCCGCAGATGCAGACCGCCCGCATGATGACCCTCGGAGACCACGGGGGACGGAGAGACCCGGACCCTCTGGCATGCGACGCCCGCAGGATGCCCCTCGGAGACCACGGGGGACGGAGAGACCCGGACCCTCTGGCATGCGACGCCCGCAGGATGCCCCTTGGAGACCACTGGAGATGGAGAGACCCGGACCCTCTGGCATGCGACACCCAAGGATGCCCATCGGAGACCACTGGAGATGGAGAGACCCGGACCCTCTGGCATGCGACGCCCGCAGGATGCCCCTTGGAGACCACTGGAGATGGAGAGACCCGGACCCTCTGGCATGCGACACCCGCAGGATGCCCCTCGGAGACCAAGGGGGACGGAGAGACCCGGACCCTCTGGCATGCGACGCCCGCACGATGTCCCTCGGAGACCACAGGGGATGGAGAGACCTGGAGCAACAGGGAGACGACGCAGGCGTGTGCCACCCAGCGACGAGAGGGGCAGCCACAGGCCCCCGTCACAGCCGAGCCACGAAACCACGACTCAGGACACCACTACCCAGGACACCACTACCCAGGACACCCCAACCCAGGACACCACTACCCAGGAAACTGAAATACAGGACAGTGACACAGATTGGATGGGCGGAGACAAACTGCCACCCCAAAGTGCCATGGACTCAGAGTGGGACGATGCACATGACACAACGCTACTGCTGTCACCAACACCCTCCACCATCGCAGAGACGCTCACCTCGGTTGGGCACTTTAGTGATGAGGCGTCTGGTACACTCACTGGTGCGCACAACACAGCCGTCCCGGTACAGCAGGTGGAGGTAGGAGCAGCAGAGGTGCCGGGCGGTCGGAGGGCAGCCCAGCCCAAGGGAACATCTGCCGCCCAGATGGATCCCGGGTTTCTGGAGTTACCACACCCACCCATAGATCCGATGCAACCACCGAACCGGAGACGAGCGAAGAGGGTGACGGCCGGCTTGTGGCGGCTGCGGTCGCAGGTGGAGGAGTCCACCCACGTCCAGGAGCTGGGAGTGGTGCGGTCATGCATGCCACCCAGGCCGACACCGCATGGGTGGCGTCCGCGGTGGAGGCAATGGGTGCGACAGTGTCAGACATGGGGAACAGTTTGCGAGGCCTGGGGCTTTCCGTGCAGGCGGCATCTGTGGCCCAGGATATGGCTGCCCTCTCACAGGAGGCCATGAGCCACTGCCAGCGGCAGATGGCAGAGGCGCTCAACGCCATAGCCCAGTCTCTGCAGGCCATGGCCCAGTCTCTGCAGACCATGGCCCAGTCGCTGCAGGCCATGGCCCAGTCGCTGCAGGCCATGGCCCAGTCTCAGCAGGCCATGGCCCAGTCTCAGCAGGCCATGGCCCAGTCTCTGCAGGCCATGGCACAGTCTCAGCAGGCCATCGCTGAGGGCATCGGCACCATTGCCCATGTGCGAGCCGGCATCGCACAGTCACAGACAGGGTTTGCCAATCCCCTGAGCTCCATGGCTGCAAACCTGCAGACCCCTGTCGATACCAACACGGGCCTCCAGGACTGGCAGCGCAAGATGTTGGGGGGGGCGCCGGATGGCCACTCCGTTCGCATCACCCACCCATGTAGCGGCCTGGGGGCCATCGGGCACCCTAAGGGAGGAGGAGGCGCTGTGGTCCGTCCCGGGTCCCCCTGTAGGGGAGGTCCCGGAACACCGCGACACCTCGGACTCCCCCCCTTCCGTCCCAGGTGCATCGGGTGGGCAACGGGCAGGACTGGCTGGCAGCTCGCCATCCCAGTCGCCCGGGCCGCAGCCTGGCCCATCTAGGCCAGGACGCCCCAGGAAACGGCCGCCAAAGGGATCCCGTGTCAGAGGGCAGGAATCACAGGAGTCCACCTGCAGTTCTGCTGTACCGTCTGGGGAACCACGTAGACGTAGTCATAGGGTCCGTAAGGCCAAACAACTAGACACTGAGTAGGTTGGCACGGGTGCAGGGCACAGATGAATTTTAGGGGCTAGGGCACGTGCATGAACTCCGTTCGTTATTAAAGTCAATGTTACACCTTCAGAAGCTGCCTTTGTGCTCTGTCCAAAGCGTGCGGGGGTGTCATGTATGTTGAGCGAAATTGTGTGTGTGTGAGGGGTGGTCTTACCTCAGCCCCAGGTGAGTCTTCCCCCTTCCCCCTGGGCCGCCATCAACATCCCCCCGGGCAGAGGACGGGACCGTGCGCTGCAGTGTCACAGCCGCATGCAGGGATGGTCCGGGTGGATGGTGGTACTGTGGCCATGGGTCAGACATAGTCCAACGATGTGGAGCCAGGAACTCATCGCAGGGCGGGTTGTCATCATCCTCCATGGCCTGTAATAGACACGCGTCCACCCGCAACTGTGTGAGCCCGGCCGTTGTGCCGCAGGTGGATCGGCAATGGGGGGGGGTGTGTGCATGCGGGTGGGGTGGGTGGGGTTGGGGAGGGGGGTGAGGGTGCTGGGTGGGTGGATGGGTGGGGGGTGTGGGTGGTCGGCTGTTGCCATGGTGTGCGGTCTGTGGCCATACTACCCGATTCCCACGCCCATCTAGTCAGTGAAGCGGGCGACTATCAGTCTGTCCCGTGCCCGCTGGGCCAGCCGGTAACGGTGGACAGCCACCCGCCTGTGTCTACCCCATCTGCCCTGACCATTGCCCCCATCCCCCTCATCTGGGGAGGACTGCGCCTCTTCCTGCTGCTCCTCCACTCCACCCTCCTCTGCCTGCGGCACATCGCCCCTCTGCTGGGCTATATTGTGCAGGACGCAGCACACCACAATGATGCGGCCGACCCTATCTGACCGATACTGGAGGGTGCCCCCAGAGAGGTCCAGGCACCTGAAACGCATCTTCAGCACGCCAAAGCACCTCTCTATCACTACCCTTGTCGGTACATGGGCATATTTGTAGCGGTTCTCCGCCTCATTGCGTGGCCTCCCTATAGGCGTCATCAGCCACGATTGCAATGGGTAGCCCCTGTCGCCCAGCAACCAGCCCCTCAGCCGGGGATGGCGTCCCTCGTACATGCCGGTGATGTATGACCGCGACAACACGTATGAGTCATGTACACTGCCTGGGTGACGGGCGCAGACGTGCAGGATCATCATGTGGTGGTCGCAGACCACCTGTATGTTCATCGAATAGGTCCCCTTCCTATTAGTGAACACGGCCCTGTTATCTGCAGGTGGCCGCACGGCGACGTGCATCCCATCGATCGCGCCCTGGACCACGGGGAACCCGGCCACGGCAGAGATGCCCTGGACCATGGGGAACGACGACGGCATGTCATCATTGTCCATACCCCCTCCTCCCCCCAGCCAGGTGGCATGGACCGCATGTGTCCGACTGTTGGAGGCTGGCACCTGGCCAGGTGGACCAACTCACTTGCCACGTCCCCCCATCCCCCTCCCCGGAACGGACCTCCCCCATCCCCCTACCCGGCATGGACCCCATCCTCCTCCCCGGCACGGACCCCATCCTCCTCCCCGGCACGGACCCCATCCTCCCCCCCGGCACGGACCCCATCCCCCTCCCCGGCATGGACCCCCCCCGCATCCCCCTCCCCTGGCCGGACCCCATCCCCCTTCCCGGCACGGACCCTGTCCCCGTCCCCGGCACTCACCCCCCCCCCCTCCCGGCACTCCCCCGGAGTCCAGCCCACTCTAACCCCCCCCCCCCCCCCCCCCCGCCGCCCCCGCCGCACACACACACACAAAACCCTATACAGACCTCTTCCCCACACATTCAGACTGCGGCCACGCCATCGCCTCTCCAGCGGCCAACCCCCCCAGGCCGTCACCCACCTCCACGCTGGTCGGCGTAAACCTTGAGCACTGGTTGACTCCGATTGAAAGGTGGTTTGATTTACGCCGACGTGACCCGCCATCACGTCGGCGGGACTTCGGCCCATCCGGATGGGAGGATATCGGCAGCCCCAAAATCCATTGCCTTGCGCCCACACGTGCCATTCTCCGGGGTGTGCGGCGCCATTGATGCCCCGCCGACTTTTCTCCCTTTGGAGACTTCGGCGGGCGGCGGGGTCGGAATTCACGGCGGCCAACGGCCATTCTCCGACCCGCTGGGGGGTCGGAGAATCTCGCCCCAGTTCTGGAAAACTAATGAATGTGGAGAAATAAATCAACTCAGGAAATCAATATGATCGGCCATGATAGGATGATGGACAGCAAACGTCCTTGTTGTGAGTGAATGGATGTTCTGAAGGAAAATGTCGGGATTGGTGGTGTCGAGGCCACTTCCCAAGCCCTAGCGGTGGCCATTAAGGCGAGCCACTAAGTAGGAAATTACTGTCAGATTAATTGTGATTGTATCCGGATTACCAATTGGCAAATTGAAGTGGGCATGTGCGGGCTTGTTTTCATTTTAATACAAGTGAACGTCATATTTTTGAGTCTTGATCGGAAAGTATAATTCATATTGCAACATTTATCTAGCTCATTTTGTTTTAATTTATGTTGTTTTATTAGCATTAGAGTTAGGAAAATATTAGTGCTAAACTTTATATTGAAGGCTAAGTTTATGATTGCATTGTGTAGGTGTGTGGGCTGGAATTTGTCTGTTCGGAAGATAACAATGGCCTTTTCTACTTTCTGGAGACATATAGGGATAGGAAATTATGACAATGTTCGAGACGTATGGTCTGGTGCGGTTTTTTGTTCTTACTGAGTATTTTATCTTTCAAGCAAATGATTTGGATTTCCCTCCCAGCTATTTTTTGATAATCTCCAGCAAAGGCTATTGGGTTCCTTGACCGTGACTGGCGTAGCATGGATTTGAGTAACCAGCTGTCCTGAGATCACTTGAAGGCTACCTTGCCTATTGCAGTTGTAACCATATAAGTTTGTTCCAGCTTCTGAGCCTTAATTTTATGATCAGGATCAGCTAAACCATTTTATCTGATTCATTTTCAAGATATGCAGGCTTTGACAGCAAATTAAGGGCAGCAAATTGCACTTATCTAATTACTCTTGAGAAGGATGCAGCGAGTTGCCTTCAGCAGTCCTTGTAGTGAAGGTACTTCTACAGCGCTGTTGCGGATGGTGGGAGGTGGGTTCCAGCATTTTGTCCCAGTGATAATGAGAGAACTGCGATGTGTCCAAGTTTCTTGCTTCAGTGCGATTCAGCTCTTCAGCTTCTGCAAGTCTGAGAAAAGTGGATGTGTTTATTGTTTAAATTACTTCATCATTGCTTATTTGTACTGAAATATTACGATATCAGATTGTACCATCTACGTACCATATCTAAGATGAGATAAAACAGAAAACTAATGGTACTTCTTGTTGTTCGCGAAACCACTGCTGTCTGGCGCAGATCTATGACTGCTATTTTTGTAGACAATCTCGGTGTGCTGATCTTCTGCAGCTGAAGGATCCTGCACTGTGCTATGTTCACAAAAAAAAAAAATTTCTCCTCCCTGCTTTTAACAAGCGCTAAAGTTGTCTTCAAGGCTTCTGACTACCCAAAGTAGATTAGTTTTATTTTAGTTTTTGTTTTCGTTTGTGCACTGCAGGTAGCGATGAAAGAAACTGAAAGAATGATTTCTTTTTTGTCTGCCTGCCATCTTAATCAGGTTGAAGAAACGGGGGGGGGGGGGGGGGGGGTGTTATAAGGAAAAATTAACACAAGAATCCACTTCGCACCTCGAGGCCCACCCAGCTGACTCGATTTTGAGTGAACCTCAAAATGGCTGGCTAACAACTCCTCCCAAAATGTACGACAGCCTCGTTCACATATTTAAATTGTGGTCCTACACCAGTTGCCTGTCTATGAACCAATGGATGGGTGTGCATGCTCCCCCATACAACACTCCCCCTCAATCCATAAGTAATGTTCCACCCAGAGCCAGTGGCATCATTTCCCAACTCCCACAACCTGTCAACCTCCCTCATTCTTCACCTCCTTTTTAGGGTTTTATTTTTGTTTGTGGACTTTCCACGTCCCCCTCACTCTCCCACCCCCAATTGTTGGGACATTTGCAGCTTTTCAAGTGGAAACATTTCAAATTTAGGGGTAATTTTAGTCTAGTTGGCCAAGCAGAAACCTCCCAGGATTGGGGATGTTGGTTTTATCACATATGCAAAATTGGGGGGGGTCGTGTAGGCAGTGCTTCACTGCCCAATAGGATCTGTTTAGGTTAAACCTCCCTCTCAGGTGCCATCTGAATCTCCTCATGCCCACCCTGGCCAAATAAAACTGCTGTTGTAAGTTCTCAGGACTAAACCTTTTACTTTTTTCCAATATCGAATTCAGAACATAAATATGCCTTGTTTTGACATTTTCACAAGTGCAGTGGAACAAGTGGTGAGTAGAATGCTTATCTGGTTCCGCCTCCTATTTATGTGGGATCACAGCTGAATAGCCAATGGCCTCGATTTTCCAGCACCGCCCAAGCAGAACCCACTGTGAGGGGGTTACACCGGCCAGCCAAATGTCCATTGACTGCCGGCGGAGCCGTATGATACCAGCGGTGGGCGGAGCTGGAAGATCCCTCTCGATATACGGGGCGAGATTCTCCGACCCCCCCAGCGGGTCGGAGAATGGCCGTTGGCTGCCGTGAATTCCGCTCCCGCCGCACGCCGAAGTCTCCGAAGGGAGAAAAGTCGGCGGGGCGTCAATGGCGCCGCACTCCCCGGAGAATGGCACGGGTGGGCGCAAGGCAATGGATTTCGGGACTGCCGATATTCTCCCGTCCGGATGGGCCGAAGTGCCGCCGACGTGATGACGGGTCACGTCGGCGTAAATCAAACCACCTTTCAATCGGCGTCAACTAGTGCTCAAGGTTTACGCCAACCAGCGTGGAGGTGGGTGACGGCCTGGGGGGTTGGCCACTGGAGAGGCGATGGCGTGGCGATGGTGTGTGTAGGGTTTTGTGTGTGTGTGTGCGGCGGGTGGGGGGTGGTTAGAGTGGGCTGGGCTCCGGGGGAGTGCCGGGAGTGGGGGTGAGTGCCGGGGAGGAGGATGGGGTCCGTGCCGGGGAGGGGGATGGGGTCCGTGCCGGGGAGGGGGATGGGGTCCGTGCCGGGGAGGGGGATGGGGTCCGTGCCTGGGAGGCGGATGGGGGGGGGTCCGTGCCGGGGTCGAGGATGGGGAACGTGCCGGGGAGGGGGATGGGGTCCGTGCCGGGGAGGGGGATGGGGGGGGGTCCGTGCCGGGGAGGAGGATGGGGTCCGTGCCGGGGAGGGGGATGGGGTCCGTGCCGGGGAGGGGGATGGGGTCCGTGCCGGGGAGGGGGATGGGGGTTAGGGGTCCGTGCCGGGGAGGAGGATGGGGTCCGTGCCAGGGAGGGGGATGGGGGGGGTTCCGTGCCGGCGAGGAGGATGGGATCCGTGCCGGGGAGGGACGTGGGGGGGGGGGACAAGTGAGTTGGTCCACCTGGCCAGGTACCAGCCTCCAACAGTCGGACCCATGCGGTCCATGCCACCTGGTGGGGGGAGGAGGGGTATGGGCTATGATGACATGCCGTCATTCCCCTCCCCCCCCAACCAGGCCGTCATGTTTTCCGATCAGCCAGCGATGTTGGCCGCCGTGGCGGCAGCTGCTAATGTCCATGTTGCCCTGGATGGGGAGGAGGAGGAGGAGCGTGCCAGAGAGGCGGCGCAGGCTGCCGCAGAGGGACAGGCGGCAGCCGCCCAGGCTGGAGGGACACCTGACCGACAGGACGAGGAGGGGGAGGAGGACGTCGCTGCCCCACGGCAACGGAGGCACCCGAGGGCGCCCCGTGTGTACCGGCCCCGGCAGTCATACCAGGACCTCACGGACCGGGAATGCAGGAGGAGACTCCGGATGAGCCGGGAAACCGAGGCACACATCTGCCACCTGCTGGCGCACCTGTCACCGCGTGGCACTAGCGGGGGACACCCTCTCCCCGTGTCCGTCAAGGTTACGGTGGCCCTGAACTTTTATGCAACGGGGTCATTCCAGGCACCGAGTGGGGACCTGTCCGGCATATCGCAGACATCGGTGCACCGGTGCATCCGGGCAGTGACAGACGCCCTATATGCCATGGCGCACCGCTACATCCACTTCCCTGTGGACCGGGCCAGCCAAGATGCCCGGGCCGTGGGCTTCTCTGCCGTTGCCGGGTTCCCCATGGTCCAGGGCGCGATTGATGGGATGCACGTCGTCGTGCGGCCACCTGCAGATAACAGGGCCGTGTTCACCAATAGGAAGGGGACCTATTCGATGAACATACAGGTGGTCTGCGACCACCGCATGATGATCCTGCACGTCTGCGCCCGTTACCCGGGCAGTGTACACGACTCATACGTGTTGTCGCGGTCATACATCACCGGCATGTACGAGCGACGCCATCCCCGGCTTAGGGGCTGGTTGCTGGGCGACAGGGGCTACCCATTGCGATCGTGGCTGATGACGCCTGTACGGAGGCCACGCAATGAGGCGGAGAACCACTACAATGATGCCCATGTAGCGACAAGGGGAGTGATAGAGAGGTGCTTTGGTGTGCTGAAGATGCGTTTCAGGTGCCTGACCTATCTGGGGGCGCCCTCCAGTATCGGTCAGATAGGGTCGGCTGCATCATTGTGGTGTGCTACGTCCTGCACAATATAGCCCAGCAAAGGGGCGATGTGCCGCAGGCAGAGGAGGGCGGAGTGGAGGAGCAGCAGGAAGAGGCGCAGTCCTCCAAGATGAGGGGGTTGGGGGCAATGGTCAGGGTAGACGGGCTAGACATGGGCGGGTGGCTGTCCACCGTTACCGGCTGGGCCAGCGGGCATGGGACAGGCTGACAGCCACCCGCTTCACTTACTAGATAGGCGTGGGAATCGGGTAGTATGGCCACAGACCGCACACCATGGCAACAGCCGACCACCCACACCCCCCACCCATCCACCCACCCAGCACCCTCACCCCCCTCCCCAAACCCACCCACCCCACCCGCATGCACACCACCCCCCCATTGCCGATCCACCTGCGGCACAACGGCCGGGCTCACACAGTTGCGGGTGGACGCGTGTCTATTGCAGGCCATGGAGGATGATGACAACCCACTCTGCGATGAGTTCCTGGCTCCACATCGTTGGACTATGTCTGACCCATGGCCACAGTACCAGCATCCACCCGGACCATCCCTGCATGCGGCTGTGACACTGCAGCGCACGGTCCCGTCCTCTGCCCGGGGGGATGTTGATGGCGGCCCAGGGGGAAGGGGGCAGACTCACCTGGGGCTGAGGTAAGACCACCCCTCACACACACACAATTTTGCTCAACGTACATGACACCCCCGCACGCTTTGGACAGAGCACAAAGGCAGCTTCTGAAGGTGTAACATTGACTTTAATAACGAACGGAGTTCATGCACGTGCCCTAGCCCCTAAAACCCATCTGTGCCCTGCACCCGTGCCAACTTACTCAGTGTCTAATTGTCTATGACTACATCTACGTGGTTCCCCAGATGGTACAGCAGAACTGGAGGTTGACTCCTGTGATTCCTGCCCTCTGACACGGGATCCCTTTGGCAGCCGTTTCCTGGGACGTCCTGGCCTAGATGGGCCAGGCTGCGGCCCGGGCGACTGGGATGGCGAGCTGCCAGCCTGTCCTGCCCGTTGCCCACCTGATGCACCTGGGATGGAAGGGGGGGAGTCCGAGGTGTTGCGGTGTTCCGGGACCTCCCCTACTGGGGGTCCCGGGACGGACCACAGCACCTCCTCCTCCCTCAGGGTGACCGATGGCCCCCAGGCCTCTACATGGGTGGGGGATGCGAACGGACTGGCCATCCGACGCCCTCCCGACATCTGGCGCTGCCAGTCCTGGAGGCCCGTGCTGGTATCGACAGGGGTTTGCAGCCATGGAGCTCAGGGGATTGGCAAACCCTGTCTGTGACTGTGCGACGCCGGCTCGCACATGGGCAATGGCGCCGATGCCCTCAGCGATGGCCTGCTGAGTCTGGGCCATGGCCTGCAGAGACTGGGCGATGGACTGTTGAGACTGGGCCATGGCATTCAGAGACTGGGCCATGGCCTGCTGAGACTGGGCCATGGCGTTGAGCGCCTCTGCCATCTGCCGCTGGCGCTGGCTCATGGCCTCCTGTGAGAGGGCAGCCATGTCCTGGGCCACAGACGCCGCCTGCACGGAAAGCCCCAGGCCTCGCAAACCGTTCCCCATGTCTGACACCGTCGCACCCATTGCCTCCACCGCGGACGCCACCCGTGCAGTGTCGGCCTGGGCGGCACGCATGACCGGCACCACTCCCAGCTCCTGGACGCGGGTGGACTCCTCCACCTGCGACTGCAGCCGCCGCAAGCCGGCCGTCACCCTCTTCGGTGGTTGCATCGGATCTATGGGTGGGTGTGGTAACTCCAGGAACCCGGGTTCCATCTGGGCGGCAGATGTTCGCTTGGGCTGGGCTGCCCTCCGACCGCCCGGCCCCTCTGCTGCTCCTACCTCCACCTGCTGTACCGGGACGGCTGTGTTATGCGCACCAGTGAGTGTACCAGACGCCTCATCACTAAAGTGCCCAACCGAGGTGAGTGTTTCTGCGATGGTGGAGGGTGTTGGTGACAGCAGTAGCGTTGTGTCGTGCGCATCGTCCCACTCTGAGTCCATGGCACTTTGGGGTGGCAGTTCGTCTCCGCCCATCCAATCTGTGTCACTGTCCTGTATTTCAGTTTCCTGGTCAGTGGTGTCCTGGGTAGGGGTGTCCTGGGTAGTGGTGTCCTGGGTAGTGGTGTCCTGTGTAGTGGTTTCGTGGCTCGGCTGTGACGGGGGCCTGTGGCTGCCCCTCTCGTCGCTGGGTGGCACACGCCTGCGTCGTTGCACCCTCACGAGTTGGGGCGTCGTCTCCCTGTTGCTCCAGGTCTCTCCATCTCCAGTGGTCTCCGAGGGACATCGTGCGGGCGTCGCATGCCAGAGGGTCCGGGTCTCTCCATCTCCAGTGGTCTCCAAGGGGCATCCGGCGAGCGTCGCATGCCAGAGGGTCCGGGTCTCTCCATCTCCAGTGGTCTCCAAGGGGCATCCTGCGGGTGTCGCATGCCAGAGGGTCCGGGTCTCTCCATCTCCAGTGGTCTCCAAGGGGCATCCTGCGGGCGTCGCATGCCAAAGGGTCCGGGTCTCTCCGTCCCCCGTGGTCTCCGAGGGGCATCATGCGGGCGGTCTGCATCTGCGGGGATGGGTGCCTCGATGTTTGCTCCTGCGATACACAATGAAGCATGCATGGTTAGACACACAGGCAGTGATCAGGTGATATGGGGGAGGGGGGATATGGGGACAGGCTGTCGGTGGCTCACTTGCTGGTGGGCCCCCGACCTCTGCATCAGCAACCTCCCGGTCCTCAGGTCCGCCAGCCAGTTCCAGGGCCCTTTCCTCACGTACGGTCAGTGGCCTCTCATCAGCGGGGCCTCCTCCAGTCCTCACATGCTCCCTGGTGTTGTGTGCGTGTTTCTCCTGTGGGGGGGCGGGGTGGCAGGGGTAAAAGGCAACAGTGTTAGACAGGTATATGAATGCACACCATCGGTTGCGCGTGTATTGAAGAGGTTAAGGTTAGGGCTGGATTCACTTGGGGAAATGGTGGAAGGCGGATATGGGGGAGGGGGATATGGGGGAGGGAGATATGGGGGATATGGGGGACGTGGGATATGGGGGAGGGGGGATATGGGGGATATGGGGAGGGGGGATATGGGGGAGGGGGGATATGGGGGATATGGGGGAGGCGGGATATGGGCGATATGGGGAGGGGGGATATGGGGGAGGCGGGATATGGGGAGGGGGATATGGGGGAGGGGGGATATGGGGGAGGGGGGATATGGGGGATATGGGGAGGGGGGATATGGGGGAGTGGGGATATGGGGGAGGGGGGATATGGGGGATATGGGGGAGGGGGGATATGGGGGTATGGGGGAGGGGGGATATGGGGGATATGGATATCGGGCAGGGTGGCGGAGGCTCACCTTGGCTGCTCTGACGAGGTTGTTCACCTTCTTGTGGCACTGGGTGCCTGTCCGTGGTGTCAGGGCCACAGCGGTGATGGCCTCTGCCACCTCCCTCCACAGACACCAGCTGTGGCGTGGGGCAACTCTGCGGCCGTGCCCGGGATACAGGGCCTCCCTCCTCTGCTCCACTGCGTCCAGGAGCGCCTCAATGTCACGAGACTGGAACCTTGGGGTTGAGCGGCGGGCGGCCATCCGGTCGGATGTTCTGGTCGGGTGGGGGGAGCAGCGCGTCCTTAATGAGCCGTCACGCACGGCGTGAACCACGTGAGCCAGCGCGGATAGCGTCACGTCGCTGCTAGCCCATTCCGGGCCGGAGGCTTTGCAACGTTTTTGGCGGCGTGATGCAGGTGGGATTTGCGCCGTTTTTGCCGCTGGTCGGTGGACTTTGCGCCGATAACGGAGAATTTCGCCCACGGTGTCCCACATGCAGAAAACCAGCATTAGATTTTTCTCCATCCTTGAAAAGGGAAAGAACTCGAGATTGTTATTCTTTAGTTTTTAAACATTGGGACGCAACGTAAAGCGGAATACAGCAAACCTTAGCCTGGAATTTAAATTCTAACTGAAATGGTGTCAGACTGTTTTAGCTGAAGAAAGAGGAAAAGAAAAAGAAAAGAAGAAGAGAAAAGGTGTTTCCATCGCACTTTGCATGTCCACGGGACATCCCAAAGCATTTTATGGGCAATTAAATACATTGGATGGCAGTTTGCAAGAACAGAGGGGTCAAGTGTGGGTCTTTGGGACACTGGGCTGTCAGATTAGTCTCTGGTGTTTAAGTCGACCATGATTTTCATTAAAGCACAGCTGAAATCATTGGCCTACTGCTCCCATAAACTCTGCCTGGGGTGAACGTTACACTATCTACTACTTTTTGTTGAAAAATAGGGATAAGTTTAAAGTACGGAATACCTCTTCAAACTGGAGTGTACTTTCTCCATAAACTCATGAATAGCAGTCCAAAATGCAGCATCTATAATAAGGGGCTGGACTCTCCATTTCTGGGACTAAATCCCCATGCCGTGGTGAAAACTGTGGTCTTTTACGCAAGGAAAACTGGCGTCTGTGGTGTTGGGTGCTCTGAGGTACAGACGAACCAACACGGTTGCGATTGGTACAACGCAGTTTTATTCCAACTAGTTATTTAAACATCTGACTTGGTACTCAGCATGTGGTGACAGTGTGAGTGTCTTGTTAATGAGGTCCTGACCTTGTCCTGTCTCCAGATGGACTGCCCAGGAGGTGTCGTATTTCTTGTCTTATACTGTGTCTGCTCTTGTCTGTGATTGGCTGTCGTGTTATGTGTGCTAATTGGTCTGTTGGTCTGTCTATCATGATGTGCGTGTTGTGGTGTGTGTTTGAATATCATGACATCCCCCCTTTTTTACAAGATTATGTGCCTACGTGGTTATAAATATAAATGTGTCCTGAGTGCAGCTAAAGGTGTGTGTGCGTGATATTTACAGCATGTACATGTGGCGTAACTATATACAAGGGGCGATGTCAGGTGTGACATGCTAACGAGGTTGTACCATAACAAAAGAAGAAGAACGTTGAAATATGGACCGATCAAACGAGGCCTGGAACGATAAAACAGTGACATGTTACAATACAGTAGTTGCTAAAATTTGACGTGTGAACAGTCTCATAAGTCCAGACTAGTAGGTGGGCGACGAATTCGGGTTGACCGCCTCAAGGGTGGGTCGAGAACCACCGGCTGAGGTGCGAGTCTGGCCACGGGCGGTGACAGAAGGGGCATGGTATATGGCAGCTCCACGAATTCGCTATAAGGAACCAGTGGAGGACACGGCGTCTGTGTATGGTTCCGTTGCGAGCGTGGAAGTAGGCGAAGGGCTCGCCGATTGTGCCTACGCACGGATCCATCCGGCATGCATACCAGGAACGAGCGGGGAGCCACGCGTCGGAGAACTTCAGCAGGTGCTGACCAGCCACCGTCTGGTAGGTGAATGCAGACGTTGTCTCCAGGGGCCAGGGAGGGAAGATCAGTTGCCCTTGTGTCGTACGATCTCTTCTGGCGATCGTGCTGCAGTTGCATCCTATGCAGTACCGGAGCATGGTCTATTGTTGGTGCCAGGATGGAAGGCACAGTGGTTCTGAGGGCGCGACCCATCAGCAGCTGTGCTGGCGAGAGACCCGTGGCTAGTGGGGCCGGGCGATAGGCCAGCAGGGCGAGGTAGAAGTCCGATCCGGCAGCAGCAGCCTCGCAGAGGAGCCGCTTGGCAATGTGAACGCCCTTCTCTGCTTTTCCATTGGACTCGGGATGCAGAGGGCCGGACGTCACGTGTGTGAAGCCATACGAGGCTGCAAAGGACGACCATTCATGGCTGGCAAAACAGGGCCCATTGTCCGACATGACAGTCATCGGAATGCCGTTGCGAGCAAAGGTGTCTTTGCAGGCCCTGATGACAGCAGACGACGTCAGATCGTGCAGGCGTATGACTTCTGGGTAATTGGAGAAGTAGTCCACTATGATAACATAGTCCATGCCAAGCGCGTGAAATAGGTCGACAACCACTTTCGCCCAGGGGGACGTCACCAGTTCATGGGACAGAAGCGTCTCAGGAGGTTGCGCCGTCTGAAACCTTTGGCAGGTTGTACAGTTGAGCACCATGTTGGCAATATCGTCACTGATGCCCGGCCAGTATACCGCCTCTCGGGCCCTCCGTCTGCACTTCTCGACCCCCAAGTGGCCTTTGTGTATTTGATCGAGAACCAGCTGGCGCATACTGTGCGGAATCACAATCCGGTCCAGCTTCAGAAGGATCCCATCAATGATGGCTAGGTCGTCTCATACATTATAGAACTGCGGGCACTGCCCTTTGAGCCATCCTCCCGTCATGCGGCGCATCACTCGCTGTAAAAGGGGGTCGGCCGCTGTCTCTCGGCGGATGCGGGCCAGACTGGAGTCGTCAGCCGGCAGATTTGCCGCTGTCAAGGCCACCTGTGCCTCGACCTGACATACGAACCCCTCTGCATCTGGCGGCGTGCTCACTGCTCTGGATAGGGCATCCGCCACGATGAGGTCCTTCCCTGGAGTGTAGACCAGTTGGAAGTCGTACCTCCTGAGTTTAAGTAGGATGCGCTGGAGGCGAGGGGTCATCTCGTTCAGGTCCTTGTTTATTATGCTGACCAGGGGGCAGTGGTCAGTTTCGACCGTGAACCGTGGAAGACCATAGACGTAATCGTGGAACTTGTCTAAACCGGTTAGCAAGCCCAGGCATTCTTTTTCGATTTGCGCGTAGCGCTGCTCTATGGGGGTCATGGCCCGCGATGCATAGGCAACCGGGGCTCATGACGACGTGTCATCCCTCTACAGGAGCACTGCTCCAATGCCGGATTGGCTGGCATCAGTTGAGATTTTGGTGGGACGAGACGCGTCGAAGAACGCCAACACTGGTGCCGTGGTGAGTTTGCGTTTGAGCTCCTCCCATTCCAGCTGGTGTGTGTGTTGCCACTGGAACTCTGTAGATTTTTTGACGAGGTGGCGCGGAGTCGTTGTGTGGGAGGCAAGGTTGGGAATGAATTTCCCTAGGACGTTGACCATGCCAAGGAAGCGTAGGACAGCCTTCTTGTTGGCCGGCTGCGGCATGGCTGTGATGGCGCTCACCTTGTCTGCATCCGGACGGACCCCTGACCGGGAGATATGGTCCCCCAGGAACTTCAATTCGGTCTGACCAAAGGCGCACTTGGCTTGGTTGAGGCGCAGGCCGTTTTCCCGTATGCGGGCAAAAACGCGTTGGAGACGATGTATGTGCTCCTGCGGTGTGGTGGACCAGATGATGACATCATCCACATATACGCGCACCCCTTCGATGCCTTCCATCATCTGCTCCATGATTCTATGGAAGACCTCGGATGCTGAGATGATGATGCCAAATGGCATCCGGTTGTAGCAGAATCTGCCGAAAGGGGTGTTGAAGGTACATAGCTTTCGGCTGGACGGGTCCAGTTGGATCTGCCAAAATTCTTTCGAAGCATCCAGTTTCGTGAATATCTTCGCTTGGGCCAGTTCACTGGTGATCTCCTCCCGTTTGGGTATGGGATAATGTTCCTGCATAATGTTATTATTGAGGTCTTTGGGGTCTATACAGATGCGGAGCTCGCCAGAGGGCTTCTTGACACACACCATGGAGCTACCCATGGCGTGGGCTCCGTGACCCTGGATAGGACCCCTTGGTCCTGGAGATCCTGCAGCTGCAGCTTGAGGCGGTCTTTAAGTGCCGCAGGAACCCTGCGAGGTGCGTGAACGACCGGGATGGCGTCCGGTTTGAGGCGAATTTGGTAGGTGTATGGCAGTGTTCCCATGCCTTCGAATGCCTCCTGGTTGTGGGCAAGGAGCGATTGGAGCTGTGCGTTGAACTCTGCATCCGGGAAGTCAGACGTGCCGTCTAGAGAGAGAGAGAGAATTCGTTGCACAAGGTGGAGAGCCTTACATGCCTGTGCGCCCAGCAGGGAGTCCTTCGATGAGCCAACTATCTCGAACGAGAGTGTGGCCGTGTGTGTTTTGTGTGGCACCTGGAGCTGGCAGGATCCCATGGCCGGGATAACGTTCCCGTTGTAGTCGACCATCTTGCACCGGGATGGCTGGATTGGTGGTCTGACCTTCATGGCATAGAATGCTGACCATGCTATGAGGTTGGCGGAGGTGCCAGTGTCCGGGCGGAAAGTGATCGGCGATTGGTTGACCGTCAGGGTGGCACTCCATTCATCGGCCGGATTGATGGTGTTGACCCGGTTCACATCAATGACCGCAACCCGGAAGGCGTCTTGGTCATCTGTGTCGTCGGTTTGGATGTCGTGATGTGGAGGCTGGATGGTCTGCACGTGTCTGCGAGGTTGTTGGAGATGTGGAAGATCCACAGGTTGAGCCGCTCGACAGTAGGCAGCGTAGTGGCCCATCTTGCCACAGCGTAGGCATTGTCGGGTTTTTGCAGGACATTGCCCTTTTAAATGTGCAGCTCCACAGTTGCCGCACGTCATGACGTCATGGCGTTCGTTACGCCACTGTGCATGCGCAGTTCGGTCTTGCGTCGGGCACGCCTGCGCAGCACGTCTCTCAGTGTTGCCGTAGGTTTTGGCACGCACAAACGCGGGAGGCCTCAAAAAGCGCGCGAAACGGCCGCCCTCGTCCGGGCCGCGGGCCGGGAGAAACTCGATTGCCTGGATGCGTTCGGCCTCGTGGGCTGCCTGGCTTGCCGATTCGATCGCTTGGGACCCCCTCCGTGCCGATTCGGTCGCCTGAAATTGGGCATAGCGGCTGGTCGCATTTTCATGCAGGACACAGGCTTCAACTGCAGATGCTAAGGTCAGGCCTTTAATTTTTAGAAGCTGCTGGCGTAGGCCACTGGAGGCAACGCCAAAAACAATCTGGTCCCGGATCATGGACTCTGAGGTGGTGCCATAACCGCAGGATTGCGCGAGTATGCGGAGGTGCGTCAGGAAGGACTGAAAGAGCTCATCCTTACCTTGTAGGCGCTGCTGAAAGATATACCTCTCAAAGCTTTCATTGACCTCAACGTTGAAGTGCTGGTCGAGCTTGAGGAGGACCGTGTCATATTTAGATTTGTTCTCGCCTTCCGCGAACACCAAGGAGTTGTCTACATCGATGGCGTGCTGACCTGCGGTAGTGAGGAGCATGGCAATCTTTGTTTCGTCCGAGACGCCCTGTTTTTCGTTGGCTCGCATGAACAGTTCGAATCGCTGCTTGAAGAGCTTCCAATTGGTGCCCAATTTCCCAGCGACTTGCAACGGCTGCGGTTTGTTGTGGGTGTCCATGGCTCAGGATGGCAGATTTGCCGGTAAGTATCGATTCACTCACTGGTACCATGTGGTGTTGGGTGCTCTGAGGTACAGACGAACCAACACGGTTGCGATTGGTACAACGCAGTTTTATTCCAACTAGTTATTTACACATCTGACTTGGTACTCAGCACGTGGTGACTATGTGAGTGTCTTGTTAATGAGGTCCTGGCCTTGTCCTGTCTCCAGATGGACTGCCCAGGAGGTGTCGTGTTTCTTGTCTTATACTGTGTCTGCTCTTGTCTGTGATTGGCTGTCGTGTTATGTGTGCTAATTGGTCTGTTGGTCTGTCTATCATGATGTGTGTGTTGTGATGTGTGTTTGAATATCATGACAGCGTCAAAAAGCCACTGATTCACCGTCTTGCAGGGGGCTAGCAGGCAGCTG
Source organism: Scyliorhinus torazame (assembly GCF_047496885.1). Lineage (NCBI taxonomy): Eukaryota > Metazoa > Chordata > Chondrichthyes > Carcharhiniformes > Scyliorhinidae > Scyliorhinus > Scyliorhinus torazame. Next base: position 138,203,572 of record NC_092713.1, read on the forward strand.
TCATAGACCTCGCAGCTCTGGCTGCCGATACGGCGCCCCGCACTGCCGGCCTTCATGCGCACAGCTGCGGCCTTCAGCGGCAGCGCCGTATTCCATGGTGGACTCAGCCCGCGGCCTTGGACGGGCAAAGCAGTGCCCCGCATCGCCCGCTTGCGCGCCCTGGACTGCCCGTACACATAATCCCAGTCTGGAATGAAGCCCCTCCTGACCTCCGATTGGCCCTCTCCCGACTGTGGCAGCACTGGACTTAATCCACAGCCGCCACGCGAGGATCCCAGTCAGTGGAACCATGAGTGGTCCACGCCGTCGGGAATTCGGCCGGTCGGAGAATCACGGGGCGAGCCTCAGGCAATGGCCTGAATCGGTGGATACTAGGTGTGGCGTACTCCATGAGTACACCGATTTTCGGGGGCGCGGAGAATTGCGAAACAGACGCCAGTCCTGATTTTGTGTGCGAAAATGGATTCTCTGCCCTGTCGCCGAACGCGATTTTGGCGTCAGGGTGTGGAGAATCCAGCCTAAGATCTGTACTGATATTGGGTGAGCAATGACAAGCACTCAGTTTCCATTCAGTTCCCAATCACAGCATGGAGACTGTGATTTGGAACAAACTGTAACTGTTTTAATGTAAGAAAACACAGCAACCCATTTTCAAGCTCCCACAAATAACAACAGGATAATGACTGAACCATCCAGTTTCTTTTTTTACTTGAGGGCTGAATGTTGGCCAGACACTGGCGAGGAGAGGGGGGAGATTTCCTTTGCTTTTCTTCAAATATCGCAATGGAATCTTGTGTACCAAACCAACTTATGCTGTGAAAACATTAATGTTGCTTGCAAAGCTGCACATGTACCTTCAGTTGTAAAATTCAACCAAACTCGCAGGGCTCCTAAGAAGCTAACCACTTGTTGAGAACTGCTACTTTGCAAATACAACATGGTATTGTTCAGAAACATATCAGATGCCATCTATTTTCACTGGACTGATGAGGGTGGATGTCTATCATGGATGATAACAGATACCTCTTGTTCACTGTACAGTTTCTTGCAGCTTTCTTGTGGTCAGTTTATAGCTGAGCATTAGGAGGAGTTTGTGGCGGGTTGATTGAGTAGCCCCTTTGGATAGGGAATGATGCATGGAGTGAGTTACCAGTATACAGACTTACGGCAAATGTGTATTTAATCTTAAACAACCTGAAGTATTAAAAACCCCTACACTTGCGCAATATTGATTACTGTCTTGTTCTGGTGAGCTTTGTTTTCTGATTTTCCAATTTTGTTATACAGGTAGAGTTAAGAGACTTTATTTGATCGAAGTTTATACAGTATAGTACCATAATATGTTCCAGGTGCACCTATCAGTTTGTTCCATGTCATATTCTCCATGCTGTGGTTGGGAACTGAATGGAAACTGACTGCTTTTCATCACTCACCTAATGTTAGCACAGATCTTATTACAAGTGTTGCATCTTTTGCCCAGTGATATCTCTAGAAGACTGCTATTCATGAGTTTATGGAGAAAGTGCACTCCAGTTTGAAGAGGTATTCTGTACTTTAAGCTTCTACCTAATTTTGCACAGAATATAGTGGATAGTATAAAATTCACCTCAGTAAAAGTTAATGGGGGCAGTGGCCAATGATTTCAGTATTGTTTAATGGAAATCATGGTCAACTTAAACTCAAAGGGCTAAGCTAAGCTGACACTCCCCTGTCCCAAAAGCCCACACTTGACCCTTCTGTCCTTGCAAACTACCAGCCAATCTCCAAGCTCCCTTTCATCCCCACATATCTTGAACATGTTGTTGCCTCCCAAATTCATGCCCTTCTCTCCTGCAATTCTAAGTTGCCATGGTAATATGACATGTGTATGTGTCATATTAATCTTTAATTTCATAGGTTGGTCAACTATTTACAAGGACTTCTTAAAAGAAACAAAGACACTGGATTAAGGTGGCTGCCACAGGTCACCTGGCACATTTGGTATTACAAGTTGGTCAGTATCCAGAAATTTTTCAAGTACAGATTTCAATTAGGACATGCCAAAGCAAGCCTTCTATGAAATCTGACACCTGATGATGTCAAGAATTACTTCAAAGATTAAATGAAATTGTATCTGATTCTCAACATTTATATTTTCATAAAGCTACCTATCAGGTAGAGGCAGAAAGTCTACTGGGACAATGGTTACATAGACGCTGCTGATATGTTCTTCCTAGCTTATCCCAAGGTAGAATAGTCCATTCAGAAGTGATTACTGGGACACTAAAGAAACTAATCACTTTGGCCATAATACAATTTCTAAGGTCCTTCCAGACATGAGCTAATCAATTACCTTCGGAAGTCATTTGGGGGAAAGCGGTCTCGTGACCAGAATACCCATTGAAACTTCTTGTAATATAGCACCCTGGTTACTTTTGGGCAGTCTACAAGAAGAAATCTAATGGAGCAATAACATTCTCTCTCGCTCCTGTTCTCAAATTTGAATCCCTATCTCTGTTACCTTTTGGAATCCACCATAGAGATAGAGAATTTCATTCAAAAGGAACCTCAGGTATAATCATATCATTGAGTTTTGAAAGACGAATTATGGTATAAAATAAACTGTCTCCAAAAATTGCATTTTGCATTGGCTTCAACTCCACTGGAAAGTAAAGACCACTGTAAAAAAAAAACTGCCTCAGCCATGAACACCAGAGAAGGACTCATAAATAATGAACTCTCTAGTTTTTTAAATCTTTTATCATTGAATTTAAATTTGGCAAAAAAACAATCTTGTTTCCTATATAATTCATAATTTTGCATGCTTTGTTGAGAAGAGTGGAATGTCTGTTTACGTTTTTAAATATCTTTATATCTTTATAAAGGGTTTTTGAAACAATAAAAATGATCTCTTTTGTGATTGAACTCAAGACTCCTTGATTCTTGTACACTGGCCTCCCCGAACAGGCGCCGGAATGTGGCGACGAGGGGCTTTTCACAGTAACTTCATTGAAGCCTACCTGTGACAATAAGCGATTATTATTATTAGTAGTAGTAATAGCAGTGATGTACTTAAAGGCAGGATATTTGCTCATTTCTCCAAGCCTGACGATCTTGCACATTCCTTTTCAATTGCTTATCAAAGCCTCCTGTTTTCAATTTCAATGAGCATTGTATTCTCTGCCTTGATTTATGCCAAAATCTCAAATGCCTTGTTAAACTGCTTTCTCAACCTACCTTGCTACATTCAATGATTTGTCCACATATACGACCACAAGACATTGGAGCAGAATTAGGCCACTCGGCCCATCGAATCTGCTCCACCATTCAATCGCAAGGTCTCTCTGCTCCTGCGCCCCCTTTAGAATTGTACAATTCAGTTTATATTGTCTCCCTTCACTACTCCCTTTCTACTGAAATGTACAATTTTTCATTTCTCCACAGTAAATTTCATCTACCATGTGCCTGCCCATTCCAACAGGCTGTCTATGTTCTCTTGAAGTCAATCACTATTCTCCTCATGGTTCATAATACTCACAAATTTAGGGTAATCTGCAATGAGGAGAGATTGACTAGGTTGGGATTGTTCTAGCTGGAGTTCATAAGAATGACGGGGGATCTCATAGAGACTTATAAAATTCTAGCAAGGCTAGACAGGGTAGATGCAGGGAAGATGTTACCAATGATGGGTGTGTCCAGAACCAGGGGTCACAGTCTGAGGATTCAGGGTAAACCATTTCGGACAGAGATAAGGAGACATTTCTTCACACAAAGAGTGGTGAGCCTGTGGAATTCATTGCCACAGGAAGTAGTTGATGCTAAAACATTGAATATTTTCAAGAGGCGGCTGAATATAGCACTTGGGGAGAATGGGATCAAAGGCTATGGGGAGAAAGCAGGATTAGGCTATTGAGTTGGATGATCAGCCATGATCGTGATGAATGGCGGAGCAGGCTCGAAGGGCCAAAAGGCCTCCTCCTGCTCCTATCTTCTATAGATTTCATAGAATTTACAGTGCAGAAGGAGGCCATGCACCTCATCGAGTCTGCACCGACTCTTGGAAAGAGCACCCCACTTAAGCTCCCACTTCCAACCTATCCCTGTAATCCAGCAACGCCACCGAACCTTTTTGGACACTAAGGACAATTTAGCATGGTCAATTCACCTAACCTGCACACCTTTGGACTGTGGGAGGAAACCGGAGCACCAGGAGGAAACCCACGCACACACAGGGAGAACGTGCAGACTCCGCACAGATAATGACCCAAGCCGGGAATCGAACCTGGGACCCTGGAGCTGTGAAGCAATTGTGCTATCCACAATGCTACCATGCTGCCCTATGTATCTATGTATCTCTGTAAATGTTGAAATTGGGCCCTACACACTTAAGTTTAGCTCATTAATATAGAACAAGAAAATGTGTTGTCCCAGTGCCGACCACTGAGGAACTCTATTGTATGCCTTCCTCCAATCTGAAAAACAACTGTTCACCACTACTGTCTGTTTATGTCGTTCAGTCAGCTTTGTATTCATGCCAAAATATACACTTTAATCCAAAGACCTCAATTTTGATGATAAGCCTATTATGTACCTTCACCAAATGCCTTTGGAAATCTATGTACACCATGTGAACTGGATTAGCTCATCAACCCCCTCTGTTACCGCTTCAAAAAAGCCATCAAATTAGTTAAATACAATTAGCCTTTAACAAATTTGTGCTGGCTTTCCTTAGTTAATCCACCCTTGTTCAAGAGACTGTTAATCTTGTTGTAGGTTATTGTTTCTAGTAGCTTTCCCATCACTGACTTTAAATTGACTGGCCTGTAGTTGCTGGTTTGATCATTAAACCCCTTTTAGAACAAAGGTGTAACAAGCTCTGAACTCCAGAGATGTGGTGAGAGTGACTACCCTTGACATCAAGTCAGCATTTGACCGAATGTGGCATCAAGAAGCCCGAGCAAAACTGGAATCAATGGGAATCAAGGGGGAAATCTTCTGCCGATTGGAGTCATACCTGGCACAAAGGAAGATGGTTGTGGCAGTTCCAGGACCTCGGCCCAACAATTTTCAGCTACTTCATCAATGACCTTTCTTCCATCATAAGGTCAGAAGTGGGGATGTTTGCGGATGACTGCACAATGTTCAGCAGCATTCGCAAATCCTCAGATAATGGAGCAGTCCGTGTCCAAATGCAGCAAGACCTGGACAATATCTAAGTTTGAGCTGACAAGTGGCAAGTAGCATTTGCGCAACATAAGTTCCAAGCAATGACTACCTCCAACAAAAGAGGATCTAATCACTGCCCCTTGACTTTCAATGACATTACCATCGCTGAATCTTCCAATTTAAACATCCTTTGGGTTACTATTGACAAGAAACTAAACTGGATTAGCCAGATAAATACTGTGGCTACGAGAGCAGGTCAAAGGTTACAAATACTGAGGTGTGTAACTCACCTGCTGACCCCCCCCCAAAGCCTGTCCACCATCTACAAGCACAAGTCAGGAGTGTAATAGCATACTCTCCACTTTCCTGGATGAGTGCAGCTCCAACAACACTCAAGAAGTTCAACACCATGCGAGACTAAGTAGCCCACTTGGTTGCTACTCCTTCCACAAACATTCAGTCCTTCAACCGATGAACACTGGCAGCGGTGTGTATCATTATCATCTACTCGATGCACTGCAGGAATCAATGATCGCTTGATGGTCATCGTTAGACTTATAAGTCCAGATTCTTATTAAATTCAATTTCACCCATGGTGGGATTCTAACCCTGGTCCCCAGAGCATTAACCTGCGTCACTGGATTACGAGTCCGGTTACATACCACTACACCACTGCCTCCCACAGTTTGGCAGTAATGGTCTCATGAAACACTGTTAGAGAGTATTAAGTGGAGTGTAGGCTATTCACATGTAGACAACATTTCCTAACATGCAGGTAGATCAGTTGGCTCTTCATGATAATCTGACATCTTTCATGTGGATTATTTTTGCCAACTCACTCTCTTCGTGGATTTCAATTTCGGAACTTGCTATGACGCTATTTGAACTCTCTGGGTTTCTACTCAAGTACAATAACGGCCATCACTATTGTGTACTGGTATCAAAGAGGATGGGAAAGGGCAGGGTAATTGGAGTAGAGTGTGAGAAGTCTGGTGGGGCAGTCCACACAGGCACAGACAATGGACTGAAAGGGTCCCTTCAGGACTGAAATTTCTATGGTTTTGTGATCAAAGCATTTGTGAAAGTGCAAGTAAAAACAAAAGAGTCTTGCAAGACCTGAAAATGATAGCTTTAGCTCAACATTGAGATTCAATTTGACACATAGCAGGGAGCATTTACAGGTGACAACGTCCGGGCAATCATAGACTCATGCAGCACAGAAGGAGGTCATTTAGCCTGTAATATCCTCCAGTTGATTGGCCCATAGCTCCCTGCCACAAACCATGCTTACAGTACATTGGGAATTGTTGCAATGGGATGCAGCATTGAACTTAAAGGAGTTTGTGTTAAATATGAATGTAAATAAAACCAAATAAAACAAGCAGCGAGTGGAACTTATGAGCAAAGTCTCTGAGGGGGTTAGGAGTGGTTGGAAGCTCTGTAGGTGTTGTTGCAATCTAAGAGAGTTTGGTGTAGTCTTGCTGATTATGTGTGATAATATGTTGCACTGCTGTGGTGTAGAGCAGAGGGGGAAGTAGTATGACCATTTTAAACAAGCTTTTTCACATGGCTCAATAATCTGCCTTCAATCTTTGAGCTGAACATTTCATTCACATTGACTCATTTCAATAATGCACATTACAGAGACATAAGTTCTGACTTCAAAACTCAGCTCCGTAATGTCGGCAGTTTTTCGAAGCTCTGAGTATTGATCAGTCTGACACTCTCTCCCAATGCCTTACAGATATTGAATGCTATGGCAGGGCTGTTGGACGCAGAGGTTGCCCTTGTGGTGCTGGTGCAAGGTGATGCAGCCAGATGCCGGGGAAGGTGGCAGCAGCAGCGTCTGCAGATGCTCGAGGCAGCGGTCCATGTGCTGGACCCCGCCCCACATCCTGCGGACCTGGCTGCCCATCAGGCCAGAGAGGGACCCAGAGGAGTGTCCTGCGATGGCTCAGGGTGTACTGGCGTTCCTTGTCATAGAATTTACAGTGCAGAAGGAGGCCATTCGGCCCATCGAGTCTGCACCGGCCCTTGGAAAGAGCACCCTACCTAAGCCCACACCTCCACCCTATCCCCATAATCCAGTAACCCCACCTAACCTTCTTGGCCACTAAGGGCAATTTAGCATGGCCTATCGACCTAACCTGCACATCTTTGGACTGTGAGAGGAAACCGGAGCACCTGGAGGAAACCCACGCAGACATGGGGAAGATGTGCAAACTCCACACAGACAGCAACCCAAGCCGGGAATCGAACCTGGGACCCTGGAGTTGTGAAGCAACTGCTCTTACCACTGTGCTACCATGCCCCCCTGTTCTTTGAACAGATGACATCGCGTCCCGCAGGAGGCTCCGCCTCAACAAGGAGATGGTGCGGCACCTGTGCCATATCCTCGTGAACTTGGCAGCACGTGGAGGAGGAGGACACCCGCCCCCAGTGGTTGTTGAGGTCACTGCAGCCCTGAACGTTTATGCCACGGGATCATTCCAGGGCTTGAGTGTGGTATTGAGCCTGGTATCTCACAGGCCACAGCCCACAGTCTGGTGCATCTGGCAGGTCATGAATGCTCTGTGTGTCCGGGTGGAAGACTACATCGTCTTTTACATGGACCAGGTTCAGCAAGATGCCCGGCTGCAGAATTCTCTGCCATCGTCGGGATGCCCCCGGTTCAGGTGTCTAGATGCCACGCATGTTAATTTGTGTTCACGGGCCATCAGGGGGTGCCCCATGTTAACAGAGAGGGGTTCCACTTCCTCAACATACAGCTCGTGTGCGACCACCAGCTGAAGATAATGCACGTGTGTGCCCGCTTCCCGGGGTGTGTACATCCTGGGGCAGTCGGTCATCCCCGGCCTCTTCGAGGACCACCCCAGGATGGGCGGCTGGCTCATGGGGGAAGAGGGGCATCCGCTGAGGACCTGGCTAATGACGCCAGTACGGAGGCCGGCGATCGAAGTAGGGACCTGGTACAACAAGGCCCATGCAGCCACCTGGACTGTGATTTGGCGGTGCATCAGACTCCTCAAGATGTGCTTCCGATGCATCGACCGCTCTGATGGCGCACTGCAGTACACCGCTGGGAGGGTCGCCCACTTTGTTGTGATCTGCTGTGTCCTCCACAACCTGGAACAGCAGCGGAGCGACGAGATGGAGGTTGGTGATGAGGAACATGTGGCCACCGAGAAGGAATAGGAGGACGAGGATGATGGTGAGGCACCAGACCAGCAGGGGCTGGAGGACGAAGCCGAGGAGGAAACTGAGGCTCAGTTGGAGGTTGCGGGGCAAGCGGCAGTGGTGAGGGTCCAGAGAGCCCGGAGGACCAGGAAGGCCCTCATCCTCGCCTGCTTCCCCGAGGACTTGGCCTGGTCCGTCATCACTACCTCACCCACCCACCATCCCCATTTCCCACCCTCCCGGGGTATGTGTCACATCACTCCAGGGTGGTGGAACTGTGTCCGCCTGTCAGCAGGTCACTGGCGAGGGCAGGGGATGATGATAACCCGCAGAGAGCTGGGCGTTGGTGCTCCTTAATCTATGTCATTGTCTGACCCCTGCCTATCTGCTGAGTACTTGCTCACAACCATCACCTGCACGTGGTGATGCATTGCGGAAGAAAGTGTCAGGGGCATCCTACTGGTTTTGCACAAGGGTGTTTATTGTTCAATTCAGTCCCCACTCTCCCAATGGTGACGTTTCCCCCCCCCCGCCGACCAACCTCCACACTCCGCCCCCCCCTCACTCCCACATATCCCGTCCCCACTTCCCCCAGTGCCCTCAGTGATCCTTGATGTGCCTAGCCCTCCTAGTTCTACCACTACGTCCAGGTGTTTCCCCAGGATGCACATCCGAGGTGGCCTTCGATGCCACTCGCGGCCGTCCTCTGGGGGTTCTTGGCTGGAGGGCCCCGGCTCATCTGTCGACGTCGCATGCACAGCTGTGGCACCCTGTCCCATGTGCTGACCCCGAGACGCGGCCTCATGAGAGGGATGGAACCCGGGGAGCTGATGGCCACATTCACCACCCCATGGGACGCGTCCAGGTTGGCACTCCTTCGGTCAGTGTCCATAGGCCCCTGGGGTCCACCTTGGGACAGAGAGGCAGCTAGTTCAAGCCCCGGCTGCCCCTACATCAAATGGCTCCGCCAGCCTTGGCACCACGGTGTCGACACCCATGGCAATGCTCCTCAGTGACTGGGCCATGTTCTGCAGCGCCTCAGCAATGCCCACCTGCGACTGGTACAAGCGCCACAGTGCCATGGCCATGCCCATCTGAGAGTGGGACATGTTCCGCAGAACCTAATTAAGGTCGGCTTGGTACTGGGTGACATCCCCCAGCGAGGCAGACATTTTGTCCAGACCCTCCGCCATGGCTGTCACAACTGAACGACACCTTGGACACCTTCATTAATGTGCCGACATCATGCACCAGGCTCTCCACTGCGGTCGCCACCCTAGCAATGTTGGTCTCGCTGCCACTCATTGCCGGCACCATCTCCTGCACCCGTAGCCTCTGTGAATCCTCAAATCGGCCATGGACCTGCTGGAGTGACGCTGACATCTCCCTCTGAATGTCCCGGCCGCTCCCTATCGTCTCCATCAGCTCCGGGTAACCCTGCACCAGAGGCTCAGCATCATGCTGAGCCCCGGCTGGGTCCTGGGATCCAGCAGATCTCTGACTGTTGTCTCGCCTGGGGGTTCCTGCCTCCACCAGATGTGCATCATCAGTGGTGTGGTGCTCACCAGATTGTGCCCCCGAAGCCCGACCACTAACATTTCCCACCGAGGTTTGTGTATCTGCGCTGGTGGAGGGTGGGGATGACAGCTGTGGCGTGACGACAACAGTTACATCCTCCGAGTTCTCCTCTGAGGTGTTGTCCTCAGAGTCAGGGGAGGAGGCCGCCCGGCTTGGGCCGGCGCCATCGGCTGGAGGACCTGCAGGAGAATGGACATGTGGTCAGTGGGAGCGATGGGTCAGTCAGTAAGGCATTTTACTTACATTTTTTAGGTCCTCCGGGTGGATCCTGGTGGTTCCTCACCTCTGTGGCATCCGCCAGCCTTTGCCTGGGTTACCGCTCTGTCCTCGGCCTCCCCGGTCACCTCCAGGGACCGCTCCTCCAAGGAGGTGAGGATCCTCCAGTCCGGCACCACATCGCCAATCTGGGCCCTCTCCCACTGAATATGGGAGAGTTTTTCCTGAGGAGACACAGAGAGGGCTCTGTTAGCCACACGTGTGGTTCACAGATGTGGAGGGAGGGGTGGTGTGAAGGGAGGGTTGGGGTGGAGAGAGGGTTGAAGGGAGAGGGGGGTGGAGGGAGCATTGGGGGTCACCTGGGGGGTTGGTGGGATGGATGCTCCCTTTGGTGTGGGGGTGGGGTGACGGAGGCATCTGCTCACTCGTGCTGCCCGGTGTAGGTCGTTGACCTTCTTCTGACACCGGAGGTCAGTCCTCCTGGTCACACTACCCGAGCTGACTGCTGCCGCCACATCTACAGGCAGCACTGGCTGCCTTGTGGCTCGCCCTCCAGGACCCCAAGGGAAACAGAATATCCCTCCTGATCACCACCATGTCCAGGAGCTTCCCCAGGTCAGCACCCCGAATCTTGGGGCTGGTCTCCTCGGCGCCATTGTTGCGAGCTGGCTGGGGTTGGCCAAGCAAGTGCAGCTAAAATGCTGCTTGGCCTTGTCAGCGGGGCACTGGCGAGTGCGGTGCTGGCGAATCAGCTGGCGAGCCTTCATTTGCGATGAGAAGCCCTAGAGGCCTCGTTAAGTGGACCAATTAACGTTGAATTGCGGTGCCAGCTTCGCTGGGCCGAGTGCCGGGAAAATCGCAGCAATTCCCGCTCGCTAGCACACTTGGAAATTTTTCCGGAGAATCGTGCCCTCTGTCAACTCATTCTTGATGTCCTCACCAGAGGAAAGTGCTTCTCTCTATTACACTGATTAAATTCGTTGCAATATTTTAAGTATTTCACTCAGATCAAACCTCAATCTCGAAGGCTCAAGGCAAGTTTATGCAGCCTATCCTTTTAATTTATCCCATATTGCATGGAATTTGCCACAACTTCGAATTTTGGTGAGGCATTTTCTGTTTTCAGAATGCTCAGCGATCTTTCAAATTCAGGAACGTTTGCTTGATGTCCAAATGATGGTCTATTTGCAGTTTTTTCTCTTATACCTGAGCTCCCCCTACTGAACAGAGAGGATTACAATTAGCCAGGGAATGACTCACTCTTGATGATTCTTATAAACCAAAGAACGAGTCGGGGCAAAGACTCCTGTGATGAGGTGGAAATTAATAGATTGTTAATCCTTATTCACACATCACAGGGATGAAATGATATCGGGGGCGAGATTCTCCGACCCCCCGCCGGGTCGGAGAATTGCCGGGGGGCTGGCGTGAATCCCGCCCCCGCCGGTTGCCGAAGTCTCCAGCACAGGAGATTCGGCGGGGGCGGGAATCGCGCCGCGCCGGTTGGCGGGCCCCCCCGCGCGATTCTCTGGTCCGGATGAGCCGAAGTCCCGCCGCTAAAATGCCTGTCCCGCCGGCGTAAATTAAACCACCTACCTTACCGGCAGCACAAGTGGCTAAATATTCAGTCGACTGGAAAATGGGCATGGGATTGTTTTTTATATAAATTTAGAGTACCCAATTCCTTTTTTCCAATTCAGGGGCAATTTGATAAATCCACCTACCCTGCAGCGTAGACACAGGAAAAATGTGCACACTCCACTCGGACAGTGACCCAGGGCCGGGGTCAGACCCAGGTCCTCGGCGCCATGAGGCAGCAGAGCTAACCACTGCGCCACCTTGTCGAATATGGGATTGTGATGTGGGATTAATCTGCGCCCATTTCTTTTGCTGTAGGCTGGCAGCCCACAGTTTTCTGCTGCCTGTTAATTTAAATGGGAGCAGTGTGAAAACCAAGCCATTGAGTGGCTGCACAGTCATGTTCAGCGGATGCACTTAAAGCTCGCCTGCCATTTTTAATTGGAAGTTCAATCTGGCTGCAGCTGGTTCTGGAAGTGACACCTGTGAAAATGGCACATCGGAACATATAAATTAAGAGCAGGATTAGGCCACTCGGCCCCTCAAGCCTGCTCCACCATTCAATAAGACCATGGCTGATCTGATTATGGCCTCAACGCAACAATTCCCTTCCCCCTCTGTGGTGGCTCAAGGCAAGACCAAGTAAGCAATAGTCCCTTTTTTGGACCCTGGGGAGTTTCTCACCGGTTTACCCCACACTTTTTTTTTAGCACTGGGGAGCTGAACTCAGAGATTGGGCTGCCTTTACCACCGGGCATGTGGAGTACTGAGCCTGCGAGAATGACAGAGGTGCCATTACCTAAACTTGTGCCCCTACATGAGGCCGCCTCCACCCACTCCCATACCGATCCCTCCCCCACGATCCACTTTCTAACCATTGCTATGTTCGCCACCCAGTAGTAGTTCCTGAAATTCGGTAGAGCCAGCCCCCCCTTCCCTCGACCCCGCTCCAGCAACACCTTCTTTATCCGCATGGTTTTACCCTCCCACACAAACCCTGAGATCACCGCATTAACCCTCTTAAAGAAAGCCTTGGGGATAAAAATAGACAGGCACTGGAATATGAACAAGAACTGTCATCTTTACCGTCTGCACCCTCACCACCAGCGACAACGGAAGCATATCATACCTTCTGGAGTCTCCCTTCATCTGCCCCAGTAACCGAGTCAAATTCAGCTTGTACAGCTGCTCCCACTCCCGCGCCACCTGGATACCCAAATACCTAAAGCTCCCTCCCATCATCTTGAACGGCACCCCCCCCAGTCTCCTGTAGCCATCTCAGATGGCCACCTGCAAAGGACCATGGGAATTATGGCCAACCAAGGACACAAACACACTCAGAGCTTGTGTGTGTATTTGCAACCCAGATAGCTAGATGCAATCGAAACCCCCGCTCGTTTGCATTCTAATGGCCCATTTCCCCAGAACAAAAGGACTGTACTCAGGTGACCGATACAGATACAGACTAATCGGCGCCGCCACTCCCTTTGCTAAGAAAGCCCAAACAGCCAAGGTCAATGACCGCTCAGGACACGCCCAGCCATCAAGGCACCTGCCCCTTTATTGGCCAAAATCAAAGGCAGTGATCGAAGCCTGTCGAATTATTGGGTCCAAAGCTAAGGACCGCCCCAAAGAGCGCAAAATCCCAGAGGGATAAAAAGAGACATAGCCATGTGTTCGGTCTCGCTTGGACCCGGCCTACGTCTAAAACCAAGTGTAGCATTACGACCAGAAGACAAGTTCAAGACCAACGATCGCTACCAGACGGATGAGCCCAGCAGAAACGTTGCCACTTCTTCTACCCTGCCACGCTGGATCCGAACAAAGGCTTTGTTCATCTGCAAAGAGCCAGTTGCCCTGAAGTTAAGTATAGGTTATTGTAGTTGTTAGGTGAAGTTTAACTTGTAGTGTTTTGTGTTGCATGTGAAAGTAATCCTTGTGTATAAATAAACTATCTTTGAACTTGAACTGACTAACTGGTTGTGTGGTCCTTTGATCGGTATCCGGTAAAGCCTTGTGGTGGTATCATTTGATACCTGGTGACTCTGAAAAGCAATATTATCATTAATAACTGCCATATTTAATTAATTTGGCAGCATTATTGGTGACGCTGGTGGGATAGTATTTCACTCATTAAAAAGAGCAACACTCCTCTCTTGCCCTCTCGCCTGAATCGCAAAGACCTCACTTTTACCCATAATCAATTTGTACCCCGGAAACTGGCCGGATCCCCAGTGGGTCAGAAATATACAAAGGTAGGTCGTCAGCATATCGCGAGAACCTCCACCTACCCTGCACAATCCCCTGCTGGTTCTTTGACGCTCTCACCGCCACGCCAGTGGCTCTATGGCCAAGGCAAACAACAGTGGGGTGAGTGGGCATCCCTGCCTCATCCCCCGGTGCAGCCTAAAATAATCCGAGCTCACTCACTTCGTCTGCACACTCGCCACTGGTGCCTGATGCAGCAACCGAACCCAGTCCACAAACCCCTGCCCAAACCCAAACCGCCCCAGGACCTCCCACAAATACTCCCACTCCATCTGATCATAGGCCTTCTCCGCATCCATGGTGACCACCACCTCCACCTCCCTTCGCTTGGAGGGCATCATGATCACATTTAGCAACTTTCTAATGTTCGACGTTAAATGCCTCTCGTTCAGAAACTCCGTCTGGTCCAATCCTATCATCCCTGGCAGACAATCCTCTATTCTCGAGGTCAAGATCTTGGCCAGCAGCTTGCCGTCTACATTTAGAAGGGAGATTGGCCTGTACGACCCGCATTGTTCTGGGTCCTTATTCCGCTTCAGGATGAGCGAGATCGAGGCAAGTACCTCTTGCTCCATAGCCTCATTAAAAGCCCTTTCCAACAAGGGCCCCAGCACTCCTGAAAAGCTTTTATAAAACTCCACCAGGTACCCATCCGGCCCCGGGGCCTTGCCCAACTGCATCGCCTCCAGCCCTTCCACCACTTCAAACAGCCCAAGTGGGGCGCCTAGGCCCTCAACTCACACTTCCTCCATCCTCGGAAACTCCAGTCCCTCCATAAACCACCTCAACCCCTCCACCCCGGCTGGGGGCTCTGACTTGTATAACTTGCTGTCGAAGTCTCTATACACCCCGTTCACCTCCACCGGGTCTAGAATCGTATTGTCCCCTCTGTCCTTCACTTTCCCAATCTCCCTCGCCGCCTCCCATTTCCTCAACTGGTGAACTAGCATCCTGTCAGCCTTCTCCCCATCTTCATACACCACCCCTCTCGCCTTTCTCAACTGCCCCACCGCCTTGCTGCCCACCGTCTTCCTGTGGATAGCAACCCAAACTCCATCTGCAGCTTCTGATGCTCCTTCAACAACCCTGCCTCTGGGCCTCCTAGTACCTCCTGTCCACCTGGAGAATCTCCCTCACTAATCTATCCATTTCCGCCCGCACCGCCTTCTCCTTGTGTGCCAGAATCGAGATAAATTCCCCTCTCATCACTGCCTTCAGCTGTCCCATAAACTCCTTTAGCTCCTTCGCAACCGCTGATAACCTCCCTGTCCCCGAACTTGACCGATCCAGCCTTGGATCCATAATTGCATTAAAGTCCCCCCCCCATAATCAGCCGATGCTATTCCAGATAAGAGATCTTCCCCAACACCCATTTCATGAACTTGACATCATCCTAGTTTGGTGCATAAGATTCACCATCACCACCACACTGTGGCTGCCGAAACCTCCCCCGTATCGTTTATCTCCACATATCTTCGAATGGCCTCCCTCACCCGCACACACACCTCCTCCTCCGCCAATAGTCCTACATCTAGGGTGAAATTCTCCGGTATCGGCGCGATGTCCGCCGACTGGCGCCCAAAACGGCGCAAATCAGTCGGGCATCGCGCCGCCCCAAAGGTGCGGAATGCTCCGCATCTAGGGGCTAGGCCCACGCCAGACGAATTTCCGCCCCGCCAGCTGGCGGGAAAGGCCTTTGGTGCCCCGCCAGCTGGCGCAGAAATGACACCTCCGGGCGGCGCATGCGCGGGAGAGTTAGCGGCCGCTGACGGCATTCCCGTGCATGCGCAGTGGAGGGAGTCTCGTCCGCCTCCGCCATGGTGGAGACCGTGGCGAAGGCGGAAGGAAAACAGTGCCCCCATGGCACAGGCCCGCCCGCCGATCGGTGGGCCCCGATCGCGGGCCAGGCCACCGTGGGGGCACCCCCGGGGCCAGATCGTCCCGCGCCCCCCCCAGGACCCCGGAGCCCGCCTGCGCCGCCTTGTCCCGCCGGTAAGGTAGGTGGTTTAATCTACATCGGCGGGACAGGCATTTTAGCAGCGGGGAGGGGGGCCCGCCAACCGTCGTGGCGCGATTCCCGCCCCCGCCGAATATCCGGTGGTGGAGAATTCGGCAACCGGCGGGGGCGGGATTCACGCCAGCCGCCGGCGATTCTCCGACCCGGCGGGGGGTCGGAGAATCTCGCCCCTAATCTCCAGTGCGGGAGCTGGCGCCCCTCCTTGCTCACCCATAAATCTACCCAATGCGGGGCATGATCCGACACTACTATCGCCGAGTACTCGGCATCCACCACCCCGCCAACAACATCCTAACCATAACAAAAAAGTCAATTCGGGAGTACACTTTGAGTACATGGGAAAAGTATGAGTACTCTTTCGCTCTCGGCCGCCAAAACCTCCACGGATCTACCCCCGCCAACTGTCCCATAAACTCCTTTAACTCCTTCGCAACCGCTGATAACCTCCCTGTCCCCGAACTTGACCGATCCAGCCTTGGATCCATAATTGCATTAAAGTCCCCCCCCCCATAATCAGCCGATGCTATTCCAGATAAGAGATCTTCCCCAACACCCATTTCATGAACTTGACATCATCCCAGTTTGGTGCATAAGATTCACCATCACCACCGGCATCCCCTCCAGCTTCCCGCTCAACTGCTGCTATCCCCTTCCGGCACGGAGAATTCCGGAGCTTCCGGTTAGCCCGACGCCGGAGTGGCTCATGCCGCTTTTGACGCTGGTGTCGGGTCATTGCTGCGATTGCGGAGAAGCCCGGCCACTGTTTCTGGCTGAAATTATGATAAGTGAATTGCTCCCTGAATGCCTTCTCCCCCTCTTTGTCCTCGCTCTTTGTGCGGTTCTTCCTGCTCTGCGTCACACCTGCTTATTCTCCCTCTTAAGCAGCTGGCCAACGTGGGATTGAAATTGCAGCACCCATGACAAGGAATGTATGGCCTGAGCAGAACCCTTGAAGTGAGAACCAAGGCCTTCACCATATGCCACACCATTCCCTGGATACTTTGACAATGTTAATTAGCACGAGAAAACTGAGGGTAATTCTACAAATTCTGGCAGAGCCAGATCAATCCATAAATAACCTGGATGTATTAATGATCTTTTTAAATAGTACAGTTGGGCGGGTGCTCCATCTCCAGAGCACATTTTCAGCTGTGCACCGTAAGGTGAGGCCGCTAGCTGGATTGTGAAAGTCGAAAACAACACCACTGGAGTCAAATCACATTTCTCCAGGTACAAAGATCAGGAAAAAGGAGGGTAGAGGCCCACAGAGACGGGTTCCTTGTTTACGGATACATCAGCAGGTCTTTCACAACCACGTAAATGAGGCTGGGGGCCTCTCAACGAATTTTCCTGACAGATCTTGGAAATTTGGTGCTACTAATCGATACCCTCACGCCTGATTGGAAAATCTGGGCAGCATAGCTGAAAATTTCAAACTTATTGTCGTCTCGCCCATCCCCACTTCCCCACCACCAGTACAGCCATCCCCGAACTACCTCCCACCTAGATTTTAATGCCAACCTCACTTTAGAACTGAGCTTCAATTTCTGTTCCTTGAGTTGGGTAGGTCGAAGTGGAGGGAGGGGTGTACGCCTATATCTGGGCATTTAATGGCTCTGGAGTGGAAATCCTGGTAGGGGCAGCAGACTTCAGATGTGCTACTGCCATACAGCACTGGGGTTCAGGAAGGTAATGTAAACCCTAGTTCATCACAATCACATTATATTCGGGCTAATTCTTTTATCAGCCTTTTATAAAAATAAGTTAATCTACAGGGGCTCATAGTGATAGAACAATTGTCTCTTATTCTTTCGAACCCTTTGTATTGTACTTCCTGTCTTGCTCTCTCTTGTCTGAAGTGGGGTAATTGAAATAATTCAACATGAAATACTAATATCTTTGAATTAGGCAAATGTAGTTAGGAGCATTTGCAGCTTTAAAAACAAAGTTATTAGAGCCCGTTCTCAGTATGCGAGTGTGGGAAAGTAACAATCACAAATTCAATTGCCTTCACAGGATAGGTAAACCTGAGGCATCAGTGAAATAAAGGGCACAGTTTCAGCCTGTATAATTCTGCTTATTAAGACTTTATAGCGTCAGGGTGATAACCAAGAACTTTAAAAAAATTTTTAGAGTACCCAATTTTTATTTTCCAATTAAGGGGCAATTTAGCGTGGCCAATCCACCTAACGTGCACATCTTTGGGTTGTGGGGGTGAGACCCACGCAGACACGGGGAAAATATACAAACTCCATACAGAAAATGAGCCGGAACCGGGATCGAACCTGGGTCCTCAGCGCCGTGAGGCAGCAGTGCTAACCACGGTGCCGCCCTGTGATAACCAAGGGATACAGATATGTTATGTAGCCCTTGTAGGAGCACCCTGTAGGAGCAGGTTGTGACTCCCAAGCATGTTTATGAATAAAAGTCTCTGTTACTGCAACTTACAGACTGAGTGGTTTCAATCTTTAACCGCAACAATTTGACATAGTTGGCAGGATCCTTGCACTATCGGAGACTGGCACTGGATTGGTGAGTATATTAATTTCCCACCCATTGGATAGGACGGTCAGCATTTGAAATGGGAAGCCGGCGGATAGGTTTGAGGTGCTGAACCAGAATACGGGTTTGTGAGTGTAGTAACCAAAGATAGCATGGCATCACAAGCATGATTTTGTTCCTTGGTTAAACAAAAAGGAAGAGATGATTGTAATTGTTTCGAGGGTAAAATAATGTAGTGAGAAAATTGGTGCAGTAAACAGTATTGACCATTTTCTGGCGTCCGGTGGAGTGAGGAGAAAAAAGCAGGAGCAGAGAGGGATCCGTCTCCTCGTAAGAAGGCCTAGTAATAATAGTAGTAAGACTATCAACAGAACATTAACCATGTCAGATGGAAATTTAGATTGGGGGCTCAAAGAGTCACTCACTGGATATTTGGCAAATAAAAATAAGAACAGAGAACATACAGTGCAGAAGGAGGCCATTTGGCCCATCGGGTCTGCACCGACCCAATTTAAGCCCTCACTTCCACCCAATCTCCTTAACCCAATAACCCCTCCTAACCTTTTTTGGTCACTAAGGGCAATTTATCATGGCCAATCCACCTAACCTGCACATCTTTGGACTGTGGGAGGAAACCGGAGCACCCAGAGGAAACCCACGCACACACGGGGAGAACGTGCAGACTCCGCACAGACAGTGACTCAGCGGGGAATCGAACCTGGGACCCTGGCTCTGTGAAGCCACAGTGCTAGCCACTTTTGCTACCATGCTGCCCAGAAAATCATATGAAAATCATAAGGAAAAGAATAAGGAAGGTTGGAATACATCAAGGACCCCAGATGAGCATCAGGAATTGCGGGATAAACAGATGAAAGGAAAGAAGGGAAAGGAATGGCGCTTCTCTGTAAATGTTACCTCGATATGAGTCAGTCAGGGAAATCAGAGGCGGGGCGGCTGACTCAGAAAAAGGGACAATTA
Organism: Scyliorhinus torazame; assembly: GCF_047496885.1. NCBI lineage: Eukaryota > Metazoa > Chordata > Chondrichthyes > Carcharhiniformes > Scyliorhinidae > Scyliorhinus > Scyliorhinus torazame. Next base: position 138,223,031 of record NC_092713.1, read on the forward strand.
TTAAAGGAACGAGAGGCACTCCGAACCAGATTCCCCCACATCCATCAGAGTGTGGGTGGAGCCTCTGCAGATGATTGTTCCTTCAGGACGACCTGGGCTTAGTGAGAGGAATTGGGTAGATATAGAAGCTGAGGCATATGCAAATGGACATCGAGACAGTCAGAATCTAGGGCCTGGTTTGGAAACACCCGCCCAGAAGTCATGCAGCCAAAGACTCCAGCAATGGCCACTTACCCAACCCTTCCTGGGGAAGGGAGGAGTCAGCACAGTCAGAGGTGCACCCATAGATATGTGACAAAGGGAGGTACTGAACCCAACAGTGGCCGACTCCACATGCGTATGAACACTGATCACAACTAGCACACACCGTTTACCCAGGGGGAGAAGCAAATGATATTAAAAGATGTACATGATCTCCGACCCAATTGCGGCAACACAGGATTTTGGGAAATGTATGAGATCCATAATATGTTCATGTCTGCATGCAAGCTAAATGCCTCCGAGAGATATTGAACCGATCTTCAGTCAATATGAGAGAAGGAACATGGGACACAGCAAGGGGAATGGGTCAGCCAAGACTCACTGATTGCGGCACCGGAAAATCACCGCCACGAATGAGGACGGAGAAATTCGGCCCCTGTGTTTCTCTTTCTGTACTGAACTTGGCTCTAATTCACTTTATTTCCTTCTGCATTGTTCCCCTGTTTCTTTCTCAATCCTTAAATCCCATTGGTTGAGGAGGTAGATGACTAGGCCCATCTTTCACCAAGGTTCCATATGCCCCATTGACATCATACATTGCCCATTTCCTGTTATTTGCATTGTGTGAACTCTAAATACACTTGCCAACTATTGGGCCCAAATGTTTATATAAGGAAATCAGAAATAGGACAAGGAGTTAGTCCCCTGACCGACCCACCATTCAATAAGATCAGAACTGATTTTCCTATCCTACTCCCCATAACTCCTTGATTTCTTCAGTGTCTGGTGGAATCGGGCTGGAGATGTAGGAATGAATGTGTAGCTAACGCAGTGGTGGGCAACCTCGGCTAGTGAGGGCCGCATGAGTGGCCTTCCTTCATCTCAGCGGGCTGCAAGATTGCAATCAGGCTTGTTCACTAACCACAACCACATGAATAAGACTAAGGCCCCTGGATGTTGCGGGGGTGACTTGAGGACAGAAGATCACTGACATTGGGGTTTGCCTGCGCCGCAGAGCTGAGGATCCATCAGCCCCATGACCTCCCACACATGAGTTGTTCATGACAGGCACAATGATCGTTCCCTCCCACTGACCAAATGTCCATTCTCCCACAGGATCTCCATTCGATAGTTCGGGCCTATCCAGGGTGACCGACCACTGCCTTCCAAGGGAACACCTCAAAGGAGAGCTCCGACATGCTACCATTGAGGCATCACAGCTGTCACTCCCCTCTTCCACGAGAGCAGAGTCATACACCTCAGTGGGCGAACGTAGCGGACAGACGTCTCAGGCACAATCTGCTGAGCACCACACAGTTGCTGATGAACATCAGATGGAGGCAGAAACGTCCAGGAGGGACAACTATCGGAGGTCTGCCGGATTCCAGGACTCAGCCGGCTCCCAGTCAGATGCCGAACATCTAGACCAGATTATCCCACAGCTGATGCAGACGCTAGAGTGCGGCCGTGTGATTCAGGGGGGGATGTCGGCCAAACTCCAAAGGGTGTCCCTGGGGCGGCACAGTAGCACAGTGGTTAGCACTGTAGCTTCACAGCTCCAGGGCCCAGGTTCAATTCCCGGCTTGGGTCACTGTCTACGCGGAGTCTGCATGTTCTCCCTGTGTCTGCGTGGGTTTCCTCCGGGTGCTCCGGTTTCCTCCCGCAGTCCAAAGATTTGCAGGTTAGGCGGATTGGCCATGATAAATTGCCCTTAGTGTCCAAACAAAATGCCAAGTGGGGTTACTGGGTTATGGAGATAGTGTGAAGGTATGGGTTAAGTAGGGTGCTCTTTTCAAGGACCGGTGCAGACTCGATGGGCCGAATGGCCTCCTTCTGCACTGTAAATTCTATGATTTTATGGTCCATAGATGATTGGAGGAGTCCCAAAGGCTGCGAGGGCAGGAGATGGCACCGGCCATGCGTGGCAACACTGCTAGGGTGGCGACCACAGTGGAAAGCCTGGAGCATGACGTCTGCTCCATGAGTGGTGTTGTTCAAGGCATTGGTCAATCATTGATGGCCATGGCTGACAGCCTCAACAGCATGATCCAGTCTCTGGGGGAGATGTCCCTGATGCAGGAGGACCTTGCCAAGAGCTCCATGGTATGTTCCATTCCCAGGTGGGCATTGCTGGGGCGTGGCGGAGCATGTCCCATTTGCTGAGGAATGTGGCCCAGAGACAGGTGACATTAATAATAATCTTTTTATTGTCACAAGTAGGCTTACATTAACACTGCAATAAAGTTACTGTGAAAAGCCCCTAGTCTCCACAATCCGGCGCCTATTCGGGTACACGAAGGGAGAATTCAGAATTCTCAGCTGGTACGGGAATTGAACCCGGGCTGCTGGTCTTGTTCTGCATCACAAACCAGCTCTCTAGCCCACTGAGCTAAACCAGCCCCTTCAATTACCGAGGCACCCCAGAGCATGTTCCGGTCACAGAAGGCCATTGCTGAGGACGTTGACACCAAGGTTCAATCAACGGGAAGCCTTCGGAGCTGGCAGATCCAGACGATGCAGGGACCTCGAGATCTCACTCCAACCGCACTTCCATCCCAACGAGATCCACAGGAGTCTACGGACACCGCCTGGGAGGAGGGAGCGCTGGAGGCGAACCCGGAGTCTCCCTATAGGGAGATGATGGTGGTCACCAGCTCGCATGAGTCCCCCCTCCTGACAACGGAGTGTCTCAGGGTCGGTGGTCAGCATAGGGTAGCACGGCGAGGCATGCTGGTGTGCTGCGGAGCATGTCCCATTCACTGAGGAACATGTCCCAGACACAGGTGACATTGGCAAGGCACTCCAGAGCATGCCCCAGTCACAGTGGGGCAATGCTGAGGGCGTCAACACCATGGTTCAGTCGCCAAAGCCCTCTGGTTCCAGGGCCCTCAGAGGGCGCCCACCAGGGGCGTCAAAGACAGGGCGTCTTTGTAAGCATCAGGTTACCTCCACCTCGGATGTGCATCCTGGGGACACACCTTGATGTGCGGCAGAGCATAGAGGGCTAAACAATTTGAGCATCATTGAGAGGGCACTGGGGGGGGAGGGGGTGGCACCATCTGTAGCTAGCAATGAAATGAAATGAAAATGAAAATTGCTTCTTGTCACAAGTAGGCTTCAAATGAAGTTACTGTGAAAAGCCCTTAGTCGCCACATTCCGGCGCTTGTTCGGGGAGACTGGTACGGGATTGAACAGTGCTGCTGGCCTGCCTTGGTCTGCTTTCAAAGCCAGCGATTTAGCCCAGTGTGTTAAACAGTTAAGGTCATGATTGCACATCATTAAAACACATTACGCCCGAGATATGTGAAGCCTCTGAAACGTTATTCCGCACTGCGTGCCAGCCTGGACCCGCCAGCCCCCGGTGCCCTCCGCCTTCCTCCAGCCCCAGCCCCCCGGCATTGGTGGTCCTAGATCTGGGCACCCTCCTTACCCCAAGTCATACCATGTGCAGGTGATGTGTGTGAGCTCCATGTCAGCAGACGGACGTGAATCAGACTATGACAGAGATTGAGGAGCACCAAAACTCACCAGACAGTGGGTTATCATCACCCTTGTATATTGACCCACTGACAGTGCTGACACAGGCCCTTCACCCTGGAGTGATGTTACACAGACCCTGGGAGGGTAGAACAGGGCAATTGTGGAAGGGGGTGGATGGGGGGAATGGGATGGTTGGTGGGGGAATGGTTGGTGGGGGGAGAGGCGGATCATGAGGAAGTGGATAGGCAGTGGGGATGGTGGGTGGGAAGTGGGGGAGGGGCTGGGATGACGGACGAAACCATGTCCAAGCGGGCAAGGAGGAGAGCCTCCCTGTTCCTCTGGGCCTGCCAGACCCGTGCCGCTGCAGCTTGTCGCAGACTCATAGAATTTACAGTGCCGAAAGAGGCCATTCAGCCCATTGAGTCATCACCGGCCCTTGGAAAGAGCACCCTACTTAAGCCCACACCTCCACCTTATCCCCGAAACCCAGTAGCCCCACCTAACTCTTTGGACATTAAAGGGCAATTTAGCATGACCAATCCACCTAACCTGCACATCTTTGGACTGTGGGAGGAAACTGGAGCACCCGGAGGAAACCCATGCGGACACGGGGAGCAAGTGCAAACTCCACACAGACTGTGGCCCGAGGCCTGAATTGAACCCGGGTCCCTGGAGCTGTGAAGCAGCAGTGCTAACCAGTTTGTCACCGTGCCACCCTTGGATGCCCTGCATCCTCCGGCTGCTCCCACGGGTCCTCCCCAGGCTCATCCTCCAACCCCTCCTGATCCAGCTCCTTCTCGCCCCCTGTAATGATATGCATAAACAATTCTGGATGTTAATATGTTAAACCTCTGTTATAACCTGCCTACTTACCATTGGCTGGGGACTAATGACTATCCCACAATCCTGTGGGAGTATGAGCTTCCCCAATGAGGGGGGCGGAGAAACCACTAGTAAACTCCGAGTATAAATAAAGCTGGCCAGTTCAGGAACCAGCAGGAAGGAGTATGTAGCAAGGGAAGTTACTGCTACTGTTATGTATATTTGTTATAGTAAATAAATGTTATTACTTTGTATCCTTAAAACTCGTGCTGGATTCTTCGTGGCCCTTACAAAAACCTCCAACTAGCAGGTGGCAGTAGAACCACACCACATGACACTGCAACTTCGGGGAGTCTGATTGAGAAGTCGTTGTGTGTTTTTTTTAAATTTAGAGTGCCCAATTATTTTTTGTTCCACTTAAGGGGCAATTTAGTGTGGCCAATCCACCTACCTGCACATCTTTGGGTTAAGGGGGTGAAAGACATAGGGAGAATGTACAAACTCAACACAGACAGTGACCCAGGGCCGGGATCGAACCCGGGTCCTCAGCACCATAGGCAGCAGTGCTAACCACTGCGCAAACGTGCCGCCTGTGATAGTTGTGTTTAGTGATAGCGCTCGTATTCTGGTTGTTAACAGTTTACAGTTCGTTAGTAGCATTAGAATTGTTTTCTACCCACATTATTGTAATTTAATAAATGTTAACTAGTCACGAATTAGACGTTCTTTGGTACACTGACTCAATCATTACAACGCACTAGAACGTAATACCCTCCTGATCAGATGAGGCAGCATGCGCCCTCCTTCACTACTTGCAGCACATCGCCCTGCTACTGTGCCAGGTTGTGGAGGGCACAGCAGACCACCACAAAGCAGTGTATCACCAGAGTGGTCAAGCATCGGAATCCCATCTTGAGCAGTCTGATTCACTGCTCAATGGCGGCCTGGATGGCCACATGGGCCTTGTTATATCAGGTCTCAACATCAGTCTCTGGCCTCCATAATGGCATCATTAGCCAGGATCTCAATGGTACCCCTAATCCCCCAAGAGCCGACCCGTCATCCTGGGGTGTCCCGCGACTGTCCCAGGATGTAGCTGTCGTGCACATTCCCTGGGAAGTGCGCACACGCATGCACGATCTAGAGGTGGTGGTCGCCATGGGTTGGCTGTTCAGGGAGTGGAACCCCTTCTTGTTGATAAAGAGCACTCCCAGTCCACCTGGTGTACGCAAGGCGACATGCGTGCCATCTATTATTCCCTGGACCTGGGGCATCCCAGCGATGGCGGAGTATCCTGCTGCACGGGCATCTTGATGGACCTAGTCCAGGTCAAAGGTTATGCAGTCAGCAGCCCGGGCAAACAGGGCAACTGTGTCTTCACGGATGCAGTTGTGGGCTGTAGGTTGGGATTTGCTGCACAATTCCCCGATTGAGCCCTGGGTAGAACCTGAAGCATCGCGTTTCAGGGCTGTGGTGAACTACACAGCCCCCAGGAGCGGGTTTCCTCCTCCTCTACATGGTGTCAGGTCCATAAGGACCTGGCACAAGTGCTGCACCGGGCCCTTGTTGTGGTGGAGACTCCTGCAGCACATGCTGTCCGACATTGCCTCGAACGACCAGCGACGCCTGTACACCTTGGGCTGTCGTTGGCCTCCCCCTCTGGGTCCCTCCCAAGTCGGCATTGCTGCCTTATCCGGTGCCTGGCTGCTTGGCGTACCACCAGCACCACGAGGTCCCCAATGCCATCTGTAATGGGACATCTGCAAAGAGAGGATGCAAGGCCGACAATCGTTAACTGCTTCCATCCAAAGGCCCTCGAGTCCCTCAGGCCTCCCCCACCCATTACATTCCCCGGGTGCCATCCAACAACTGGTTGGGCCGGGGAACCCCGCCCTGCACATGCACCCCCGGCCACAGTAGGGGCCCCTGGGCACCGGGCCCCAGACCCTAGACCCCATAACCCTACTGGGAACATTACTTGGTCTGGGCTCAGGTTCCCTCCCTGATCCATACATACCCACCCTCTAGTCGTGGGGACATCCCCAGTGGTGAAGCTCAGCTCTTGTGTGTTTGATCATTGGCTGCTGTCTCTGTGGTGTTGGCGTCTCCAGGGTCTAGATAAGGTGTCCAAGCCTCACAGTCTGATTCAGAGACTAAGCAGTAACACTTGCCTGCAACATTGCATATCTATCCACAGGAATCCACTTGAGAGCTGTGAAGTGCTCGAGTAACTAACATTGCCTTAGTAGCAATAGCCATCAGCTATACAGCCAGAGGCCACCACTGTCTGAGTGAACTAAAATGACCATCAGCATATTACCACGGACAGGGCTCTGTCCTTGGGGCGTTTGTTGGTACGAACAGGTAGCAGCTGGAGTTTCCCCTGGTGTGGGTATACACAATCTGGGGGTTAGACTGTTGTATCTGCTGGCACAGAGCCCCTCACCCCCAGCCCAGGGGTGACTCCTCAACTGATGGTGTCCAACCCTCCCGACCAGGCCTGTCCTCTCGGGCCCTCCCGACCAGGCCTGTCCCGAGCACTGGGGCAGGAGCTCCAGAGCATCTGGGCTGACTGCCCGATTTCGAAGGTGGCTACTCACTTCCTCCGATCCCCATAGCAGCAACTGTGCTAGCTTCACGTTTTTAAATAGGTGTGCAAGAGGTCACCCTCCTGACCACTCGCTGGGGAGCCTGGGAGGCTGTTCGATAGGGGGTTTATCCTGTTAATGATATGGGGATTGGCCTTAATTGGTGTTTATTGGTTTCGGGCCACGTCTAGGCAGGGTCCAGAACCTGCCAAAGGGAGCGTGCCGGGTCGATCGGAAACCGATCGGTGCCTGCTGCGGATCCTGCAATTATAACTGTGTAATTATGTTCCCACCTGGCACAACGCGGCCGTCAGATCGCGCCATAAATACGTTTAACACGTGCCAAATATTTACAATGGGTTTTAGAAAATGCTTAATTATTTCTATATTAATAGAACTTCAGTTGCACGGTTCTCCCAGCCAATGTTGTGAGCAATCAGCATGCACCTCAGTTATTTGCCCTTGCTTTCTGTGCATATCGCTGCAGTCATACTGGTAGGAAAAATACTTTGTAGATGGAAATCAGCAGGCTGTGTCAATCTGCACGTCAACAATGTGGACCGCACTCAGAACCCAGATGGGTCGCACATGGCACCCGGGCTGGAGGTTGCCCATCACTGAGCTCAGGCCTTCCCAAACTCTCATGGAGCATCAGCTCACATGGCAGACAATTTGCCCATCAAATTAATTCGGGCTGAAGATTGAGGGGAAAAACAATCATAATAACGGCATTCACCACACGATCCTTTGCCAGTACGTTCAGAATCTTATAAACAGCTACATTTGTCTGTAGTGTCATTGGAAATACGCACATCCTGACCTTTAATGAAATGACTTGGACATCAGCCTTTGAGGGTTAGCATGTGTAGGAACCTGCCATCCAAAGTTGTTGTGCCTGGTCAGTGCCATTAAAATCAAAGGAAAACACCTCTCGAAATTCCCCTATCTGGTTTGCAAAAATAACGGTTCTGACGTGATTGTGGACAAGTGACTCTAAACTCTAATGGTTGGAATGGCACCAAACCACATGTAGGAATCAAGATTGTCTGACTTGTGGAAAACCTTTTAAAAATGTGTTCAAAATGTTTTGATATCACAACTTTTGATCATTGGTATCTAAATCGTGGAGTACCCTGATTTGGAGTCAGGAGAGACAAGAGATAATCTAGGCTGACATTCTCAGTGCAGTATTGAAGGAATGTTGCATCTTTGGAGGTACCAACTTTTAGATGAGGCAGTAAAACAAGGCCTCCATCTTATCTTTTAGATCGATCTAAAGGATCCCACAACACTACTTTGAAAAAGGTCAGGAGAGCTTTCCCCAGTGCCCTGGCCAATAATTATCCCTCAACAAATATCATCAAAAATGGATATCGAGTCATATCTCACTACTGTTTCTGGGACTGTGCTGCGCGCAAATTGGCAACTTCGTTTCCCTAAATCACACCAGTAACCATGCTTCAAAAGTACTTCATTGGTTGCATTGTGTGTTGGGATAATCTGAGGTTGCAAATTTTTATCCCCCCCCCCCCCCCCCCCCCCCCCCCCCCAAAGGCTCCAGTTCAAAAATTGATTTAATATCACTATTAAATTTACTAATTTGAGAACTATCGTTCAGGAAGGTGGAAATCTGCATTCTGAATGCACAGTGCCAGATTGAGGGCTCTGTTATGACTCCGGCCCTCTACCGCTGTCTGTGAGGACGCGGAATGTGGCGCTCAACCTGTCACTGCAGCACGACCGGAGAATCCTGCTGGTGTGAACGGACAGAGAACCCCGCCCTTTAACAGAAAGGTAAAGCTGGAGAGGAATTGCGAGAGTTCAATTTACCCCTGATACTTACCTGGAGCTGTTGCTGAAACAAATGAGTCGGAACATCACTGGAGGATTGAGGATTTTGAGCAACAAAATTCACGTTGCATTTGAATTTTTCAAATGTTTCTTTGCGACTGAATTCACTTTCTAGTTTTTAAATTGACACTGCCGATTGAGGTACTTGCTGATATGATTATGGTTTATATCAGGGAAATTCACTGTGGTTTAATTGGTTGGACAGTCATTCATTGCGATCAAATGCGTACTAGTGACCCAGCCATCTGTCTCACATCTCTTCACAAGTGGACAAAGATGTGAAATGGGCTGCAATACCATACAAGCACACCGCATATGCCTACTTGTTTCCTCAAACAAGGATCCCCCTGTACTGTGGAGGCAATTTCTTTGAATTTATCTCACTGGACGTTCGGTCTAGGACAACCTGCTGAGGGAAAGAAGCACAGAGCTGAATGAACTAATCCAGGAGAACAATGACATTATTGGTGAAATCTGGTGGCTGTGATGTTGCACCCTAGCTCCCAGCTAGTTCCCTGACCCAGACGCCTGCATTACAAAAAGTGTCCACAAAATCAAAAGAGGGTTAGCCAAGAAAGAAAATCAAAAAAAGATTATTAATACATTTTGAATTGGATTTTTATATTCCCATTCACTTCTTGCTAATCTACAATGGGTTACCTATCTCCATGTATCTCAAACCAGAGGGCTGGGGTATGCAGTGTGCGGGAAGGTACTTATTGTACAAGAAGCAGCACAGTAGCATAGTGGTTAGCACAGTTGCTTCACAGCTCCAGGGTCCCAGGTTCAATTCCCGGCTTGGTTCACTGACTGTGCAGAGTCTGCACGTTCTCCCCGTGTCTGCGAGGGTTTCTTTCGGGTGCTCCGGCTCCCTCCCACAGTCCAAAGATGTGCAGATTAGGTGGATTGGCCATGGTAAATTGTCCTTAGTCTCCAAATGGGTTAGGTAGGGTTATGGGGATGGGGTGGGCTTAAGTGGGGTAGTCTTTCCAGGGTCCGGTGCAGACTCAATGGGCCAAATGGCCTCCTTCCGCACTGTACACTCTGTGAAAAGCTGGCTTTGAGTGATTTGGCAGTGGCCTGCATCAGTCCCTTTAAAATGGTTGGTTTATCCATTTAGTGATTGGCCCAATGGTGCAGAGCCTGGCCTCTCTGCCTTTGCAGAAGGCCTCAGAACTCCAAATTAAATATTTTCAGAAAGCTGGATCCGGCCTATTTGTGGCTCCAAGACCTGGGTGCTTAAACAGAGGTCTTACTGTGCATTGTCTTGAGTGGGCCTCCAGCTGTGATTACAAGATATGATGAATTCCTTTCCTGCTACAACCCCAGCCACGCTGAAAATTAGGGGGGCACTAAGAGAGAAATTACCCCCAACGTGGGTGACACACTTTACTTTGCCCGATTCGGCAGATATTTTCACAATTTGTTTGCGCTCAGTTGGTGTTGCAAAGAGATGCGGATCGAAATGAAGATTTATCAAATAAATCGGTGATGGGAGCATAGTAGGTTGCAGGGATGCTCTTGCTCCTGGTCCTCCAAGGGATAATCATTGTTGTAAAGTAATCTCAACAAGATATGTTGGCTCTCAATCTTACTGAAACATTTTGTATCACTCTATGATAAGTAGATGATAAATCTCGCAAATTCAGGAATGACACTTTTCCAATAGCAGATTTAATGCTTATTGAAGGAAATTCCCCTGTGGTAACACTGATCAACTCCCTGGCTCAATAGCCAGGGGAAATTTCCCCACTCTTAGTGAGGTCACATTTCCCTTTTAGTCAATTGGTGGCATCTTGCATACTCATACAGAGCTCAAATATGCCAGGTGCTGGAAGCCAATCTTTATTTATGCATATCAACTCATTATTCTGGAATGAAGGACTGTTTGATAGGATTAAACCAGAAGCAATTCTAAACATAATTATATATTTTTAAATAGTTTCACAGTTATCACCTCTAAAATCTCTTTACACTTGAACCCTGAGCACAGGAAGCAGGGCAGGAGCAGAACAGCCTGGTTAAATACTTACAGCAGAGCCTATATCAGCTAGTTTGGTAGACTTTCAATTTGTTGTTGATGACCAGAATATTTAATAGATTATAATGGGTTTATCCACCTAATCTCCAAGAATCGCTCGATGTGACTTCAGCATAGTCCATGTAAGGTATTGGATGGACATTTAATGTAATTCGGCACCATGCATTGTGACTGCCTCTGCTGTTGTGGTACTGTGCTCCTTCAGCTCCAGTGCTCCAGTGCTCCGAAAGCTAGTGATTCAAAATAAACCGGTTGGACTTTCACCTGGTGTTGGAAGACCTTTTACTGTGTTCCTTTAAGGCAGTGAATTCTCGGAGGGCCATGTGACCTGATCGCCCAATGGGGCTGGAGCATGTGAACCCTGGCAGTGGAGTGTGGATTTCCCAGTTATTTAGGAGTTTGGAGTCCTGAAACATGATAGCTTTTATCTCACTCTTTGTATGTCGTTTCTTACTTTATTCGTTAACCTCCCTGGTGGTCGCCTGTCTGTCAGGAGATTACAGCTGTTTTCCAGTTTGACTCATTTTTATTCGGGCTCTCTGTCTGTATCGAGAATTGTGTGTCGGGGGAAAATTAGGATCAGTGGCGGGCGCCGATCCGAACGCAATGCTCTAACCCCCCACTGGTGGTGTGAACAAAATCCACGCCACATGCCAGCAGGACCATGTAAATAAATGCAAATTGGTCTTCATGACCCATTTGCTCTATTTAATGGGCCCCGTGCTCTATGCTCTGGCCTCCAGTGATTCTCTAGTCACCGCGGCTGGGAATCACATGGGTGCGGATCACTTGCGGTCTCTACCAGCGTGGCCCTGGCATGGTGGACCTCATGGTGAGCCAAGGGGGCTCACAAACATTGGGGTTTCACCACTTAGGCCACTAAACTGTGAAGGGGTATTGATGAATCAAAGCCGTAGATGGTTTGTAGAAGCTGTCAATCACTGACCACTACTAGAAAGCTATGAATGGCTGGCAGCTAATGGATCTGTGGGAACCGGAGGTAGGTCGGAGCTGTTCTCCTTTGAGGAATGGATGAGTGGAGCTGCAAGGTAAGTGTTACAGCTGTGATGCTTCCCACAGCCCCTGTCTGGACTGCTTTCTAGCTTCCAAACAGGGGGGGTCTCATTTCTGGTGGGGACTGGGGGTTTGTGTGTTTTAGTGAAGGGGTGGGGCCCCTCTAGGCAGGGGTCCCTGTGGGGGGTCTCACTATTACAGGGATCCCTGCGTGGGTGGGAGGTTTGGTCAGGTCACCCCCGTAGTTGGGGGGATGGACACCCAGGCAATCCGGGGGTGGGGGGCTACTGTGTGGTGTGGGGTGAGGGGCCAATCTGCAATGCGGGGGGCGGGGTGGGGGGACCGCAGGACTTCACTATCGGGCCGCCAGCTCAAAATCTGGCCCAATCGCGGGATTCCTAGGGTATCTCTCGTATTCCATGCCATGCATACGGAACACTGAATTGCTTATCAGTTTGCGCTCCCAGTGGAATCTAGCCCATGAACTTTGAAGCCTGGCCTTTCCCCTTGGCTTCACTGTAAAACAGGGAAGAAAATCATCTAAAATAAGCAAGAAATAAAATAAGTTGTTCTAAATGGCATTGGTTAACAATATAACAAGTAATATAAAAATAGTTCGTCATTGTAAAATTCTGACACCACACATTGCTCCACCAGAGGTCACTCTGACACCAGTCATGAATTGAGCCAATTTCTAAAACACCTGCTAATTGTGGACTCAAATATTCAACGATGTATTCACGGTGATAGTGCATTCCTTTTATTTAATTGTACTCTTTTAAAGTTATGAAAAACTGCACCCTCTGGTTTTATTAAAATTATGGAACTTACATTTCAGGAAGGAGTGATGATTTTATTATAAATTAGCACAACAAACAGTAGTCTGGGAACTTTCTCCCCAACCCCTCCAAAAGGTCATCAGTACTAGTCCAGGAGATTACATGGACCAAGTGTTAGCTGCAAAGGCACTTTATCTAACTATTGGTCCTTTCAACCTGTTTGTGAGTTCTTAGTCTGCCTCCTGGAGGCCTGTTCTCATCCCGTATCCCGCCTTGCATATTTAAATGTAGCCGGCTTTTCAGAATGTTGGAGGAGAGGAGGCAGTTTCTTCATCATTAACCCACTTGCCATGGTCAGGTTCAAAACGCATTCATCTCCAGACTTTGATCTGAGTTGATGCAGATAAGTTGGAGCCACAGAGATGCTACAGCAGGGAGAGGAGGAAATCTGACAGGAGTTTCTGCTCCTGGTCAACATCCAGAAACCCACATTTGGAATAGATGTGTGTGCATGCTGGTGAGGCATCCTTTGATTGAATAACCTGCCCATCATCTGCAAGGTACAAGTCAGGGGTGTAATGGAATACTCTCCGCTTGCATGGATGAGTGCAGCTCCAACAACACTCAAGAAGCTCGACACCCTCCAGGAAAAAGGAACCCGCTTGATTATTACCCCTTCCATGAACATTCACTCCCTCCATATTGGCGAACAGTACCAACCATCTGCACCAACTAGAAGATGCACTGCAGGAACTTGCCAAGGATCCTCAGGCAGCACTTTGCAAACCTACTGTGGTAGTACCAGGTATTGCGGTACCTAAGAGGCTGATGACCATTGGTTAGACCCAGGAGTCTACCATTGGCTGTATTACGTAGCTCCGCCCTGAAGGCGGAGTATAAGAGATGATGCCGTCCCAGCAGCCTTCACTTTCTGCACCGAAGCTGCTGGGGAACAAGTTCTAGTCGATTAAAGCCTTCAGTTATGAAATCACTTTGTCTTGAGTGTAATTGATCGCGCATCAATTTAATCTACTAGAATTAAGCTGGAAGGATGGATCTCCGAATCAAACCGGAGTGCCTTCAACTCAGCCCCCACGCGGAGAACTCGGCTGCAATATTTAAAGACTGGCTGGCGTGCTTTAAAGGCTACCTGGAGATGGCCGGACCACCCCCACAGAGGGACGGAAAATGCATCTCCTGCGCTCAAGGGTCAGCCCTGGGATCTACCCCCTTATCAAGGAGGCGGAGAACTATGATGCCGCGATCGAACTGCTAGAAGAACATTATATCCGCCCTGTAAATCAGGTCTACGCACGTCACCTGCTTGCAACTAGACGGCAAAGCCCCGGGGAATCATTGGAAGATTTCTACCGGGCGCTACTGGTGCTGGGCCAAAACGGTGGCTGCCCGCAAGTTCGGGGAGCGAGCACACGGAACTTTTAATCAGGGATGCTTTTGTAGCAGGTCTGAGCTCCTCAGATATCCGCCGAAGACTCCTAGAAAGAGACACCCTGGGACTTAGAGAGGCACGGGCCCTGGCAGGGTCCATGGACGTTGCCTACAAAAACGCGCAGTCCTCTGTGCCCGATCGCACGGCGGCCCCCTGGGCTGCGTGGCACCCCGCAGCGGCAGCCCCACAGACCTTTCCCCTGACCCCGCAGGCCTGCGCTACGAGACGGCCTGCTAACGCCACCGGGCCCCGCTGTTTCTTCTGCGGGCAGGCGAATCATCTCCGCCCGCGCTGCCGGCCCGCACCGCCACCTGCAAAGGGTGCGGCAAGAAGGGCCACTTTGTGGGGGTCTGCCTGGCCCGCGCCGTGGCCGCGGTCTCCAGCGACTCCGGAGTGCCGTCGCAACCCCCCCTTCAGGCCCCGACCGGCCAGCGCTCACCGCCACCCCCCTATCCTAGGGCCACGTGCGACCCACGGGCGTGGCCATCTTGCCCCCCCCGGACACCAAGCTGGATGGGTGGGCGCCGCCATTTTGTCCATTGCCGCCGCCATCTTGTTCATCCCCGGACACCATGTGCGACCCATGGGTGACGCCATCTTGGATGGGGCCCCAGGCCCCCAGCACGGCCGACTACACGCTGCCCGATCAGAACTCGCAACTGCTTCATCTGGCCTCGGTGACACTGGACCAAAGTTGACCCTGGACACTCGCAACAGCTACAACGACGGTCTTCATCAACGGCCACGAGCCTGATTGACTCTGGGAGCATGGAAAGCTTTCTTCACCCCGACACGGTAAGGCGCTGTTCACTTGTAACCCGCCCTGTAAACCAAAGGATCTCCCTGGCCTCCGGGTCACACTCGGTGGAGATAAAGGGGTTCTGCCTAGCGAACCTCACTGTCCAAGGCAGGAAATTCAACAATTTCCGCCTGTATGTCCTGCCGCACCTCTGCGCGGCTACCCTCCTAGGGCTGGACTTCCAATACCATTTGCAAAGCCTGACCTTTAAATTTGGCGGCCCTATACCTCGCCTTACTGTCTGCGGCCTCGCGACCCTTAAGGTCGACCCGCCTTCCCTGTTTGCGAACCTCACCCCGGATTTCAAACCTGTCGCCACCAGTAGCAGGCGGTACAGTGCCCAGGACCGAACCTTCATCAGGTCAGAGGTCCAAAAGCTGCTGGGGGAAGGGCTCATCGAAGCGAGCAACAGTCCCAGGAGAGCTCAAGTAGTGGTGGTAAAGACCGGGGAGAAGCATAGGATGGTCATTGACTACAGCCAGACCATCAACAGGTTTACGCAGCTGGACACGTACCCTCTCCCCCGTATAGCCGACCTGGTAAACAGGATCGCACAATACAAGGTCTTCTCCACGGTGGATCTCAAGTCCGCCTACCACCAGCTACCCCTCTGTAGTAGTGACCGCAAGTACACTGCCTTCGAAGCAGATGGGCGGCTCTATCAATTTTGAAGAGTTCCCTTTGGTGTCACTAATGGGGTCTCGGTCTTCCAGCGAGAGATGGACCGAATGGTTGACCGGTACGGCTTACGCACAACGTTCCCGTATCTGGATAACGTCACCATCTGCGGCCATGACCAGCAGGACCACGACACCAACCTCCCCAAATTTCTCCAGACTGCGAAAATCCTTAACCTGACATACAATAAGGATAAATGCGTGTTTAGCACCGACCGTCTAGCCATTCTAGGCTACGTAGTGCAAAATGGAGTTATAGGCCCCGACCCTGAACGCATGCGCCCCTTTATGGAGTTCCCCCTCCCTCACTGCCCCAAGGCCCTGAAGCGCTGCCTCGGGTTTTTCAGCTATTACGCACAGTGGGTCCCCAACTACGCGGACAAAGCCCGACCCCTAATCCAGTCCACAACCTTCCCCCTGTCGACGGAGGCCCGCCAGGCCTTCAGCCGCATTAAAGCAGACATTGCAAAGGCCACGATGCGCGGCATCGATGAGTCCCTCCCCTTCCAGGTCGAGACCGATGCGTCCGACGTAGCTCTGGCGGCCACCCTCAACCAAGCGCGCAGACCTGTGGCTTTCTACTCCCGTACTCTCCATGCTTCCGAAATTCGCCATTCCTCGGTCGAAAAAGAGGCACAAGACATAGTAGAAGCTGTGAGACATTGGAGGCATTACCTGCCCGGCAGGAGATTCACTCTCCTCACGGACCAACGGTCGGTTGCCTTCATGTTCGATAATGCACAGCGGGGCAAGATTAAAAACAACAAGATCTTGCGGTGGAGGATAGAACTCTCCACCTTCAACTATGAGATCTTGTACCGTCCGGGGAAGCTAAACAAGCCTCCTGATGCCCTGTCCCGCGGCACCTGTGCCACTGCACAAGCGGACCGCCTCCGAGCCCTCCACAAGGACCTCTGCCACCCGGGGGTCACTCGCTTTTTCCATTTTGTCGAGACCCGCAACCTGCCCTACTCCATCGAGGAGGTCAGGTCCGTCACCAGGGACTGCCAAATCTGCGCGGAGTGCAAACCGCACTTCTACCGGCCAGAGAGGACGCACCTGATAAAGGCTTCCTGTCCCTTTGAACGCCTCAGTGTGGATTTCAAAGGCCACCTCCCCTCCACCGACCGCAACACGTATTTCCTGAACATGATTGACGAGTACTCCCGGTTCCCATTCGCCATCCCCTGCCCAGACATGACCACAACCACCGTCATCAAGGCCCTCCAGGGTATCTTTACACTGTTCGGTTTCCCCGCGGACATACACAGTGATAGGGGGTCCTCCTTTATGAGCGACAAACTGCGTCAATTCCTGCTCAGCAAGGGCATCGCCTCGAGCAGGACATCCAGTTACAACCCCCGGGGAAACGGACAGGTAGAGAGGGAGAACGGAACGGTCTGGAAGACTGTCCTACTGGCCCTACGTTCCAGGAATCCTCCAGTCTCCCGCTGGCAAGAAGTCCTTCCGATGGCCCTCCGCGCCATCCAGTCGCTGCTCTGTACAAACACAAATCAGACGCCTCATGAACGTCTCCTTGTTTTCCCGAGGAAGTCCTCTGGGACCTCGCTCCCAACCTGGCTAGCAACACCTGGACCCATCCTGCTTCGGAAGCACGTGCGGGCGCACAAGTCGGACCCGTTGGTTGAGAGGGTCCACCTGCTGCACGCTAACCCCCAGTACGCCTACGTAGCGTTCCCTGACGGCCAGCAAGATATAGTCTCCCTTCGGGACATGACGCCCACCGGAACCCCATGCGCACCCGAACCATTACCCCCACCCCCACCCTTCCCACAGCAGTGGGAGGGGTCAGTACTCCCGCCGCTCCTGACTAGGCCCGCCCGCCCACCGATGCCCCCTACAGGCGCACCCCCCCCCCGTGTCAACCGTTTGCCCCAACAGCACCGTCTAGGGGTGATGAAGCTGCCAGGGAGGCCGAAACCACGCTCCCAGAGTCGCAACCACCGGGACCCCCACCAGAATCACCACCGAAGCCCAGACACTCCAGAAGGACGACCAGGCCACCCGATCGACTGATTGCTTCACTGTGAACACTTTGTAAATATCCTCGACACCACGGTACCTCCATACCTGATCATACCATGCTAAAGGCGACTGTTACCACTGGCCACCACCCCCGCCGGACTCTTTTTTAACAGGGGGTGAATGTGGTAGTACCAGGTATTGCGGTACCTAAGAGGCTGATGACCATTGGTTAGACCCAGGAGTCGACCATTGGCTGTATTACGTAGCTCCGCCCTGAAGGCAGAGTATAAGAGATGGTGCCGTCCCAGCAGCCTTCACTTTCTGTACCGAAGCTGCTGGGGAACAAGTTCTAGTAGATTAAAGCCTTCAGTTATGAAATCACTTTGTCTTGAGTGTAATTGATCGCGCATCACCCATGACCACTACCATCTAGAAGGACAAGAGCAGCAGATACCTGGGTACACCACCGCTTTGAGATTTCACTCCAAGCCCCTCACTATCCTGACTTGGAAATATATCGCTGTTCATTCACTGTCGCTGGGTCAAAATCCTGGAACTCCCTCCCCAACAGCACAGTGGATGTAGCTACACTGCAGGGCCTGCAACGATTCAAGAAGGGAGCTTACCACCACCTTCTCAAGGGCAGCTAGGGGTGGGAAATAAATGCTGGTCCAGCCAGCGACGCTTAAATACCGTAAATAAATTTGAAAAAGACAATGTGCAGGCTCACTCACAAATAAACCCATTGGATGGAGGTGAATGGAGGTGGGGGTTAGCTACCAGATACTGAAGCACCTCAGTGACAATTTGATGTTCAAAGTCTTTCATGTAAAAAAAAAATCAGGATTTAAAGAAATAAATACAATGGAGCCAGGGAGGGAGAGCCAGGAGACCAAAAACCTGGGTGAGGGGATGGTTTTTGAGGCGATCTTGTAAAAGAGGAGAGGGAGAGGTGAGCAAGGGAGAAAATTGACATGAAGATAATTTAGACAATTCCCATTGCATTAATACAATGAGTAGGAAGTTGGTTTCTGTCTTTGTGCGTCAAGAGCTGTGATACAGTGTGCTATTTACTGTAGATTGCAAAACTGAGGAACGATAATTAGAAAGTCCAAAATTAATAAATGTCATGTGAAACTAGAAGGGATTTCCCCACATTCCCTTTCCATCTTGTTTATGTGGAGTAGACTACGAATAATAGACTGAAATGATTGAATATCAGTGTGGACAAGTACTGAACTCAATGGTTCTCCTTGCTACTAGTGCAAACAAAAATCACCAGACAGGCCTTAATGTTGGAAATATGGGGGTAAATAGATAACATTTTGCAGTGGGATTTAAAACCTTCGGACCCAGCGACAAAAGGAGCTAACACTGATCCACAGCTACCACACAACTCAAACTCACCACTGCAGGTGGTGCAAATATGGTCAACTGGGTCATAATATTTTGACATTATGGATTGTCGGACGTGACTGTGGCTTAGTCTTTAATGGTTTTTCTTTGCCTATATTGTATTTTATTGCAGAAAGAAACTCAAAGCTGGTGTTTTCCTCTCACTTACTCTAAGCCCCCTTTTCCATTCTTTGAGAACCACAATCTTCTTCTGTGATCTGTTCCCAGAGTCCCACCCGAAATGCTACCTCTTTCTGTTCCCTGAAACGCAGCACATGTCACCAACTCTCTGAAGCCCGTGCCCTGCGACTCACTCCGCAGGAAGGAAGCTGAGTCAGACCTGGATCCTGGCCTGTAGAGAGATGGTGATGTGACTAAGCCTGGCCCTGTCCCCGAGATGGAAAGGGAAATGTCATAATATTCAGGTAAACATCATAGCACATACATACATATTGATGGACAGATCAACGGACCAATCAACACGCACAACACGACAACCAATCACAGGCAAGAGCATACACAGTACAAAACAGGGAACACGACACTTCCTGGGCACTCAAGCAGGAGACGGCTCGGGGCACAGAGCTCATTACAAGCCACTCAGACATCCACCATGTGCTGAGTGCCACTACAAGATAGAATTAGGAATAGGTCCACAGAATCAAGGGTCATGATCGAACCTCAGTAAACAGTTTACCAGTATAAATAGATGTTTGAAATAAGACTGCGTTGTACCATTCACAACCGTGTTGGTTCGTCTGTGTAGCAGAGTACCCAACACTTCAGGAAACTGGTGTTGGGAGGGGCTGGGGCAGGATTTGTTCTTTGCAAGGCCTATGATGCTTTCAACACAAGCGACAACTCTGAGTGCAAGCAGGCGGAGGAGGGAGCTTTCTTTCTGGGTTGTGACTGACATCCTGAGATATTATTACATCTGCCTCTTATATCCCCTCAGGGCTGAGCTGGACTCCCAGCTGCTTCCTGGCGCAGAGCCTGTGATATGATGGCTGCAGATGTTCAATTCACAACAACCTCATGTCTTCTCACAGAAATTTGTGTTTCTTTTGCATCACTGTTCATTTCCTTGAGCTAATCTTTAGGGTGCTTTTTTATAAATACCTAACCACAGCCAAAGATATTTCCCACCCCCTGCCTCTGATTCTTATTGTCAGTCATGTATTGATTTTTAGTCAGTCAGTTAGTATCTTGACTTTCGTGCAGATATAAGTCCAGGCGATTGCTGGTCTGTAGAGCTTACCAATTCATCCAATTTGATCTTGGAGACAATTTTTTAAGTTAATATCTAAAAGTGGGTTATAATATTTTTATTCAATCATCAGATGTGAGCATCTCTGGCAAGACCAGCATTTATTGCCCATCCCAAATTCCACTTCTCAAATCACCTTCGAGAACCATTGCAGTCCCTGTGTGTACGTCCACCCAGAGTGCTGTTAGGGAGCATGTTCCCCGACTTTGACCCAGAAACAGTGAAGGAATGGTGATATAGGGCGCAATTTAATGGCCTCATCGCGCTTGACTTGGTGATGCAACGAGGCCGTTAATCCTCTCGCGTGATTCATGATGCTTGAAACGTATTGCGAAATTTAACAGAATCTCACGAGACGTCGCGATCCTGACTTGGAACTATGTGTGCAATTTAATGGGGAGAAAATAGTCCCATTTTGGCCGCGTTTAACAAGGTTCTTCTCGGGCCTGCAGCACCGAGAAAGACACCGCTATCTTTTGGACTTGATGGGGAAATGCCCGCCAATGCCGCACTTACATCATTTCCTGCACTGATGAGCTCAGCTCACCAGTGCAGGAAGAGTATTCACGGATCGGGGCATAATCTTTCAATGCCACCCCGATCTTTCGACCCTCCTCAGCATTCCCACCGCGGCCTCTGGAACCGCCCCCCCCCCCCCACTGCATCCAACTTAGCTCTAACAAGGTCCTCAAGTTTCCCCTCACCCCACCTTTTAATGGAAAGGGCCCCCGAACCTGCTGCCCTTGTTCTTCTAGGTGGTAGAGAGCATGGGTTTGGAAGGTGTTGTTGAAGAGGTATGGTGAGTTGCTGCAGAATATCTAGCAAATATTGAGATCGTGCCCTGCCCTCTGGTGGCTACTTTTGGGATTTTGGATGTGCCGGAGCTTCAGATGGGTGCGGGGGCAGATGTCCTTGCCTTTGCCTCGTTGGTGGCGCGGAGGCGTATCGTACTGGCCTGGAGGTTGCAACACTGCCGAGTGCCTTGGCATGACTGGGGAATTTGATGGAGTTCTTGCACTTCGAGAAGGTCAAATACACTTCAAGGAGGTCAATTGAAGGGTTCTACCTGAGATGGCGGCTGTTTATATTCTATTTCAGAGAACTCGTCAATGTTGGCTGTTGGGTGAGGGGAGGAGGGGGGAGTAAATAGTGGGGGTTCTTTTCTTTTTTGTTTTTGTTGCTTCACGGGTTGGAAGGTTGTGATGGGGATTTGTTTGAGGTTTGTGTTTTGTTAAGGGTTTGTGTTTGTATGTTTTGTAATTTTGTATAAAATTTTAAACATTTGATAAAAAACATTTTCAACAAAAAAAAATTCATGCTGGCCTAGCCAACGGAACCCACATCCCTTGAATGAATAAAATAAAATTAGTAGGAATACTGCTGGGATCACATTTCCCAATTAGTGACCGACATGTCTGATATTCAGGTATCGTTAAGTCAATGGCTGAATTGACACCCACTGCACCCCCGCTGCCCCCCACCGTATTAAATCCTGTGCTTGGCTGGCTTGTCCTGCAATCATTTAATGACTTGAAGCAGTCCTTCGACTTCTCATCGGTGAGGAAGTCCCACCTCTGAGATATCCCAGCCAATACTCCCAGATGTAGTGTATGTTCTGTAGGAAATGGTGGAGCGCAGTTGACAGTGCCGTGTGGAGAAGAAGGTTCTATATTTACATTATGAATGTTGACTTTGGAAGAGAGTGGCCTATTACAGCATTACTGCAGTGCCATCCTCCACAAAGGCCTGGGAGCACACTTGCCTCTCTGCATCAGAATAGTGTAGATTCACGTCCCGCTCCCGAATCTAGGCTGTAGCACATAGGGTAATACTGCAGGGTGTGCTGCTCCCTGGGGAATACTGGCTTTCGGATGAGGCGCTGTCTGCTCTCTCAGCTGAATATAAAAGATCCAACTGCATTTGTGCAGCAGAACAAGGCTCCCTGTGTCCTGGCCAACAGTTGGCGCCCATTCAACATAGCCAAAACAGATTATCTGGTCATTTATGGCCTTGATCATTATGGGAGCTTGCTGTGCACACATTGCCAGCCATGTTTCCTACATCACAACACATTCAATTGACTGGAAAGCACTTTGGGACATTCAAAGCTGTGAAAATGTATGTCCTGTCTCTCTTTGATCCAAGTTGAATAACAGATTGATTTAAGAAGACAAAGGGTGTCAGCATGGCCTAGTGGACAATCTTGAGCAGCGATGGGCTGCACGATTGAAATCGGGCTTCTTCACTAACCATGACCCCATGAATAAAATTAACTACATGTAATGCACACTAAATAGTCCAAAACGAGTAGTAGAAAATGTTTAATCATTCTTATATATATGGAGCTATTGGCTGCAAATGTTAGACACTTTGACCTGTTTATCTTAAAACTTGTTTACCCAGGTGCCATTACTCATGAGACGAACAAAGGACATGAGTGGATTTGTGGTTCACCCAATTTTATTGCAGAATCTTATGATCCAAACTCTATTCATACAACTCTAAATCCTTAAACTAACTTATTAATACTATATGGTCTATCTGAGACTCAGATACTACCCGTGCAGTTGAACTTGGTCAGGTTACTCCTCTGGTAAGGTTCTTTGCTGTGCTCTACTGACTCCAATGAACTTGCTTCTGAATTCAGGACCTTCTTCGCAAAGGTGGGTCTTGTATGCCCTCTCCTGTCGTCGCTGTGTCTTCTCTTCACTGGGGTGGAGTCTTCGCTGGGGATGGCTTACATGTGTTTCTTTTTATAACTACCTCCGTTCTCTCTTTCGTGACCTTCTGGAAAGTTCTCTGGCTTCCACCGAATGAGGTTACTGGAGAAGGGAGGGTGGCGGCATCGTTTGGGATTGCCGATTCCATATATGGAAGATGCCAGGAGCCTCCTCAAGATCCATTCTCAGGTGTGAAGTGCACGTAGTCATTCCCATATATGATGTTGAGGCGCCATTGAGTCTGATCGATACTGGACCTGAGGTCTCTGCGAGTCTGGCCCATACTAGCCAATACACAAAACACTGTCCTTATTTGGTCAACCACGAGCACCTCTGGTCCCAACTTCAAAGGCAAGTTCAGACTTGCTCTTGTTCACCTCTGATCAGTGTCTGTGTTTATTAGGCCTGTCCAAATTCCCACCAGGCCTGGTGGCCTGCTGTTGGGGCATCACAGTAGCATAGTGGTTTGTACTATGGCTTCACAGTGCCAGGGTCCCAGGTTTGATTCCCGGCTTGGGTCAGTGTCCGTGGGGAGTCTGCGCGTTCTCCCCGTGTCTGCGTGGGTTACCTCCAGGTGCTCCGGTTTCCTCCCACAAGCCCCGAAAGGCGTGCTATTAGGTCATTTGGACATTCTAAATTCTCCCTTAGTGTACCCGAACCGGAGCCGAAATGTGGTGACTAGGGGCTTTTCACAGTAAATTTGTTGCAGTGTTAATGTAAGCCTACAATAAAGATTATTATTATTATTAATTTAGATTGTCCAGTTCTGTATCTGGTCTCGATTTTCAGGTGGCGGCAATTTTGTCACACTATCATCAACTTCAAATGGTAAAAAACTGAAGATATATTTACACGTTGGATGCAGAGGGAGTGCATGGCTCTCACAGTCAATGTTATGAACAATCAACAAACACCTAACTTCACTTGTCCTTGTTTTATGTATGTATCATTTCAGTCATACCGGTAGGAAAAAAATAAGCGGATGGAAATCAGTGGAATGTGACAACCCTGCACGTGGGCAACAGTCAGCAAAATGTCTCCTGTGCTGCACTCAGAACCGAGTGGCAGGTTGCCCACGGCTGATCTTGAGGGCTATCTCCACCTTGCTGATCTTGACTATGCTGTTTGTCGTGGAGACGTATATGAATGGGATGCCCAGTGGTTCTCTTCTACACCTTCTTGTAGTGGCTGGCTCAGGGATACCTCTGGCAGCTCAGCTGGAGCTTTTCTGCCTGCCCCTTCGGTCCGGAGTTGTTTGTAACTGGTTTGCACTGAGTGCTGAATTTGGTGCATTTTGAGTGCTATAGTGAGAGTCTGGTGACTGAGGGAGTGCTGAATTTGGTGCATTTTGAGTGCTATAGTAAGAGTTTGGTGACCGAGGGAGTTAGGTGAGGAGTTAGGTGTTTCCGACATTTCCGCAAAGAGTGAGAAGAGAGCCAGGAGTTTACAGAAAGTGTAGCTGACTGGGAGCAGAGTCGGAGGGCGGAGATCTAGTTAGTCCACAGGGTAGCTATATTCTGTCAGGTAAGAGGGGATGGAGGCTAGGCCAGTTGCATGCTCCTCCTGTAGGATGTGGGTGGTGAGGGATACCACCCCGGTGTCCCCGCTGACTATACCTGCGGGAAGTGCACCCAACTTCAGCTCCTCAAAGACCGTGTTAGGGAACTGGAGCTGAGGATGGATGAACTTCAGATCATCCGGGAGGCAGAGGGGGTGATTGAGAAGAGTTACAGGGAGGTAACCACACCCAAGGTACAGGACAAGAATAGCTGGGTTACAGTCAGGGGGAAAAAAACAAACAGGCAGACAGTGCAGGGATCCCTCATGGCTGTTCCCCTTCAAAACAAGTATACCATTTTGGATGCTGTTGGGGGGGATGACCTACCGGGGGAAGGCCCTAGCGGCCAGGTCTCTGGCACTGAGTCTGGCTCTGGGGCTCAGAAGGGAAGGGGGGAGAATAGAAAAGCAATAGTTGAAGGAGATTCAATTGTTAGGGGAATAGATAGGAGATTCTGTGATTGCGAGCGAGACTCCCGGAAGGTATGTTGCCTCCCGAGTGCCAGGGTTAGGGATGTCTCGGATCGTGTCTTCAGGATCCTTAAGGGGGAGGGTGAGCAGCCAGAAGTCGTGGTGCACATTGGTACCAACGACATAGGTAGGAAAAGGGGTGTGGAGGTAATAAACAAGTTTAGGGAGTTAGGCTGGAAGTTAAAAGCCAGGACAGACAGAGTTGTCATCTCTGGTTTGTTGCCGGTGCCACGTGATAGCGAGGCTAGGAATAGGGAGAGAGTGCAGTTGAACACGTGGCTGCAGGAATGGTGTAGGAGGGAGGGCTTCGGGTATTTGGATAATTGGAGCGCATTCTGGGGAAGGTGGGACCTGTACAAGCAGGACAGGTTGCATCTGAACCAGAGGGGCAGTAATATCCTGCGAGGGAGGTTTTCTGGTACACTTCGGGAGGGTTTAAACTAATTTGGCAGGGGAATGGGAACCGGATTTGTAGTCCAGCAACTAAGGTAGCCGATATTCAGGATGCCAAAGCATGTAATGAGGCAGTGGGGAAGGGAACACTGACAAAGGAGAGTATTTGCAGGCACTGAGATGGGTTGAAGTGTGTATACTTCAACGCAAGAAGCATCAGGAATAAGGTGGGTGAACTTAAGGCATGGATCGGTACTTGGGACTACGATGTGGTGGCCATCACGGAAACTTGGATAGAAGAGGGGCAGAAATGGTTGTTGGAGGTCCCTGGTTATATATGTTTCAATAAGATTAGGGAGGGTGGTAAAAGAGGTGGGGGGGTGGCATTGTTAATTAGAGATAGTATAACAGCTGCAGAAAGGCAGTTCGAGGAGTATCACCCTAATGAGGTAGTATGGGTTGAAGTCAGAAATAGTAAAGGAGCAGTCACCTTGTTAGGAGTTTTCTATAGGCCCCCCAATAGTAGCAGAGATGTGGAGGAACAGATTGGGAAACAGATTTTGGAAAGGTGCTGAAGTCACAGGGTAGTAGTCATGGGTGACTTTAACTTCCCAAATATTGAGTGGAAACTCTTTAGATTAAATAGTTTGGATGGGGTGGCGTTGTGCAGTGTGTCCAGGAAGCTTTTCTAACACAGTATGTAGATTGTCCGACCAGAGGAGGGGCAATATTGGGTTTAGTACTTGGTAATGAACCAGGGCAAGTGATAGATTTGTTAGTGGGGGAGCATTTTGGAGATAGTGACCACAATTCTGTGACCTTTCACTTTAGTAATGGAGAGGGATAGGTGCGTGCAACAGGGCAAGGTTTACAATTGGGGGAAGGGTAAATACGATGTTGTCAGACAAGAATTGAAGTGCATAAGTTGGGAACATAGGCTGTCAGGGAAGGACACAAGTGAAATGTGGAACTTGTTCAAGGAACAGGTACTCTGTGTCCTTGATATGTATGTCCCTGTCAGGCAGGGAAGAGATGGTCGAGTGAGGGAACCATGGTTGACAAGAGAGGTTGAATGTCTTGTTAAGAGGAAAAAGGAGACTTATGTAAGGTTGAGGAAACAAGGTTCAGACAGGGCATTGGAGGGATACAAGATAGCCAGGAGGGAACTGAAGAAAGGGATTAGGAGAGCTAAGAGAGGGCATGAACAATTTTTGGCGGGTAGGATCAAGGAAAACCCCAAGGCCTTTTACACATATGTGAGAAATATGAGAATGACTAGAGCGAGGGTAGGTCTGATCAAGGACAGTAGCGTGAGATTGTGTATTGAGTCTGAAGAGATAGGAGAGGTCTTGAACGAGTACTTTTCTTCTGTATTTACAAATGAGAGGGGCGATATTGTTGGAGAGGACAGTGTGAAACAGACTGGTAAGCTCGAGGAAATACTTGTTAGGAAGGAAGATGTGTTGGACATTTTGAAAAACTTGAGGATAGACAAGTCCCCCGGGCCTGACGGGATATATCCAAGGATTCTATGGGAAGCAAGAGATGAAATTGCAGAGCCGTTGGCAATGATCTTTTCGTCCTCACTGTCAACAGGGGTGGTACCAGGGGATTGGAGAGTGGCGAATGTCATGCCCCTGTTCAAAAAAGGGACTAGGGATAATCCTGGGAATTACAGGCCAGTTAGTCTTACTTCGGTGGTAGGCAAAGTAATGGAAAGGGTACTGAAGGATAGGATTTCTGAGCATCTGGAAAGACACTGCTTGATTAGGGATAGTCAGCACGGGGTAGGTCTTGCCTTACAAATCTTATTGAATTCTTTGAGGAGGTGACCAAGCATATGGATGAAGGTAAAGCAGTGGATGTAGTGTACATGGATTTTAGTAAGGCATTTGATAAGGTTCCCCATGGTAGGCTTCTGCAGAAAGTAAGGAGGCATGGGATCGTGGGAAATTTGGCCAGTTGGAAAACGAACTGGCTAACCGATAGAAGTCAGAGAGTGGTGGAGGATGGCAAATATTCAGCCTGGATCCCAGTTACCAGTGGCGTACCGCAGGGATCAGTTCTGGGTCCTCTGCTGTTTGTGATTTTCATTAATGACTTGGATGAGGGAGTTGAAGGGTGGGTCAGTAAATTTGCAGACGATACGAAGATTGGTGGAGTTGTGGATAGTAAGGAGGGCTGTTGTCGGCTGCAAAGAGACATAGATAGGATGCAGAGCTGGGCTGAGAAGTGGCAGATGGAGTTTAACCCTGAAAAGTGTGAGGTTGTCCATTTTGGAAGGACAAATATGAATGCGGAATACAGGGTTAACGGTAGAGTTCTTGGCAATGTGGAGGAGCAGAGAGATCTTGGGGTCTATGTTCATACATCTTTGAAAGTTGACACTCAAGTGGATAGAGCTGTGAAGAAGGCCTATGGTGTGCTCGCGTTCATTAACAGAGGGATTGAATTTAAGAGCCGTGAGGTGATGATGCAGCTGTACAAAACTTTGGTAAGGCCACGTTTGGAGTACTGTGTACAGTTCTGGTCGCCTCATTTTAGGAAGGATGTGGAAGCTATGGAAAAGGTGCAACGAAGATTTACCAGGATGTTGCCTGGAATGGAGAGTAGGTCTTACGAGGAAAGGTTGAGGGTGCTAGGCCTTTTCTCATTAGAACGGAGAAGGATGAGGGGCGACTTGATGGAGGTTTATAAGATGATCAGGGGAATAGATAGAGTAGGCAGTCAGAGACTTTTTCCCCGGGTGGAACAAACTATTACAAGGGGACATAAATTTAAGGTGAAAGGTGGAAGATATAGGAGGGATATCAGAGGTAGGTTCTTTACCCAGAGAGTAGTGGGGGCATGGAATGCACTGCCTGTGGAAGTAGTTGAGTCGGAAACATTAGGGACCTTCAAGCAGCTATTGGATAGGTACATGGATTACGGTAAAATGATATAGTGTAGATTTATTTGTTCTTAAGGGCAGCACGGTAGCATTGTGGATAGCACAATTGCATCACAGCTCCAGGGTCCCAGGTTCGATTCCAGCTTGGGTCACTGTCTGTGCGGAGTCTGCACGTCCTCCCCGTGTCTGCATGGGTTTCCTACGGGTGCTCCGGTTTCCTCCCACAGTCCAAAGATGTGCAGGTTAGGTGGATTGGCCATGATAAATTGCCCTTAGTGTCCAAAATTGCCCTTGGTGTTGGGTGGAGGTGTTGAGTTTGGGTAGGGTGCTCTTTCCAAGAGCCGGTGCAGACTCAAAGGGCCGAATGGCCTCCTTCTGCACTGTAAATTCAATGATAATCTATGATTAATCTAGGACAAAGGTTCGGCACAACATCGTGGGCCGAAGGGCCTGTTCTGTGCTGTATTTTCTATGTTCTATGTTCTATGTAACAATTTCGGCCCATCAGTGTGAAAATGTTGTCTAAGGTTCAATTCCACAATAAGTTCCATGGTATATTGGTCCCACAAGGAAGGTGTGTGATTGGCATATTTTCATGTGGAGAGAAATTTGTGCATCTCCTTTTAACCCACCAGATTCCCTGAAGAATAGAACTTATCAGGTACAGACTACCCCTTTTTTTCAATGTTTCATTCAGAACAATAATTGGGGGCCGGGTTCTCCGTCACCGACGGGTTCGGCGACTGGTCGGAGAATCCAAGTTTCTGTCGACATCGCGGGCAGCGCCACTTTCGCGATGCTCCGCTCCCTCCAAAGCGGCGTAACGATGGCCTCAGGACATTGCCTCAGGCCCGCCCCCCGATGCTCCACCCCCGACCGGCTGAGTTCCCGACGGCAGGGGTCTCGCATGGTCTCACCCCTTGGGAGCTCAGCGTGGCGGTTGTGGACTCAATCCAGCGCTGCCACAGTCGGGGGAGGGACGATCTCCGAGCAGGGGTTGACATTATTCGGGGCTGGGGGCTTGGTGGGAGGGTATTCCGTGGCGTGCGAGCCAGCCGGAGGGGGGGGACTATTTTGCGAGCCGGGTCCGTGAGCGACCGCCGCCATGTTACACGGTGCGGCCGCTGCAGGCCACCGCCGTGCGCATGCGTAGCCATGGACCTGGCAATTCTCCGGGGCGTATTGGCAGCTAGAGCCGGGTCCTCTACGCTGCCGTCCTGCCAGCCCCTAGCAAAACGGGGAATTGGTGGCCGTTTTGCGCCAGTTTTTCTGGCGTAAAACGGCACTGTTCCCACACCGGCGTGGAGACATAGCCCCAGAATTGGAGAATCCGGCCCTGGGTCTTCTGTGTATTGACTCTCACATTAAAGTCCTTCTTTGAGAATGAAGTGAGTTGGATTTCCGGTGGCTGCCGTGGAGGAGTAGGTCGCACATTTGATAGCTCCCGTGTGTGATGGACTTTTGGACCTTTTTCTCCCGTTTTTTTCAGGATTTTATTGGATAAATCAGTGAAGAGTGAGACAGTGAGGAGAAGTTCCCCACCAGTGTATGGAGAATTGGACCAGAAGTGGCCGTGTGAGAATACAAAGTTGTACAAGAAAATGCGAGCAGAGCTGGCAACGCAGGAAAGCATGGCGGAGAAGCAGGGCCGCGGGGAGACGGCACAGTGGTCGACGGAGCGGCTGGTGAAGTTTTGTGATGATTGCTTTGCCAAGCTTAAGAAGGACACGCTGGACCCGATCAAGGCTTCGATTGATCAGGTGGTGCAGATTCAAGAAACCCACGGACGTGCAATCCAGGAGTTGGAGAAAAAGTCCGAGCACAAGGAATACCTAACCGTGCTGGAGCCCAAGGTGGAGATGATGAATGACCGTCAGAAAAGAATGCAGGAGAAGATGGAGGTCCTGGAGAACAGGTCGAGGAGGCAGAACCTGAGAATCGTCAGCCTCCCTGAAGGCAGTGAGGGACCGGATGCGAGGTCCTATGTGACGAACATGCTGGAGAAGTTGATGGGGGGTGAGGCGTGCCCTTGGCCCCTGGAAGTGGATAGAGCACACAGAGCCCTCGCAAAGAAGCCCCGAGCGAATGAGCCGCTGAGGGCGATGGTGGTACGTTTGCACCGATTCCTGGACAAGGAACACGTTCTTCGGTGGGCCAAGAAAGAATAGAGCAGCAGGTGGGAGAATTGTGAGCTGCGCATTTATCAGGACCTGGGCGCGGATTTGGCCAAGAGGCGAGCTGGGTTTAATCGTGCAAATGCGGCCCTCTTTAAGAAGGGGGTGAAGTTCAGGATGCTGTACCCAGCCCGTCTTTGGGTCACATATGAAGAAGGGGATTTTTACTTCGAAACACCAGACAATGTGTTGACTTCCATCAAGGAAAAAGGACTGGATGTGAACTAAAGTCACTGAATCCTTGGAGAGTATTGTAGTGGCGATTCGTTGACAATCACTTTTGTGCTGGTTTGAATAAGTAGTGTTATGTGCAATGAGGGGCTGTTTCGATGGCTAAAGTTAACCTTATCTTACTGGGAGCTGGTTGGAGGGGGGGAGGTTTCTGTGGTTGTTTTTTCTGTGGTTGTTTTTCCACTGTTTTTTCTGATGTTTGTTTACTGGGGAATGTGATGCTTTGAATAGGTTTGTCCAAGTGGGGGGAGGGGGTGAGAGAACAATGGGGAGACAGACTGTTTGGTGCCATGGGTGGGAGCTATCAAGTCAGCTAGGTCAGCTGACTCACGGAAGCACAGTGGGGGGCGAGCAGGTGTTAAGCTGGACCTTGATATGGGCGGTTGTGTTTCTGGTGCTGTTACCAGGGGGGAAGGAGTGGGGGGTGGGGTGGGGAGCTGCTTTGCTGACAGGGGAGGAACTGTTACTAGGGGACAAATAGGAGGTCGGGGATGGCGAATGACCAAGAGGGGCTCGAGGAGGCCAGGGACACGAGCTGGAGGCTGGCCTAAAAAAGGTGATGGCTAGTCGGCAGGTTAGCCCCCTGACCAGGCTGATTACATGGAACATTAGAGGGTTGAATGGGCCGGTCAAGAGGGATTGCGTGTTTGCGCATTTGAGGGAGGCTGAAGGAGGACATGGCAATGTTACAAGAGACACACCTAAAGGCTACATGGATGAGGATCTGGTGGAAGGGCTGGGAGCACCAATTGAAATTGAGGAAATAATTGAAGGTTCGGGAGGGGGGGGGGGGGGGGGGGGGGTGGAGCACCGGGTCTCACTTTACGCAGATGACCTGCTCTTATATATTTCAGACCCATTGGAGGGGATGGGGGAAGTTATGCGGATCCTCGTGGAATTTGGTAATTTTTCGGGGTATAAATTGAGCATGGGGCAAAGCGAGATGTTCGCAATCCAGGCAAGAGGGCAGGAGAAGAGGCTGGGAGAGCTGCCGTTTAGAATGGTAGGAAGGAGCTTTTTGATATCTGGGAATCCAGGATGCCCAGGAATGGGAGGCACTGCACAAGTTAAACCTATCCCGGCTCGTAGAACAAATGAAAGAGGACTTTAAGAGATGGGACATGCTCCCGCTATCACTGGCGGGGAGGGTACAGACCGTGAAAATGACGGTCCTCCCCAGATTTCGGTTTGTCTTTCAGTGCCTCCCCATCTTCATCCCGAGGGCATTTTTCTAGCGGGTGAATAAGCTTATTTTGGGCTTTGCGTGGTCGGGTAAAACCCCGCGAGTGAGGAAAGTGTTGCTGGAGGGCAGTCGTGGGGAGGGTGGGTTGACGCTGCCGAACTTTTGCAATTATATACTGGGCGGCTAATATAGCCATGATTAGGAAGTGGGTAGTGGGGGAGGGGTCAGTGTGGGGGAGCGGATGGAGGTGGCGTCATGCAATGACACAAGTTTGGGAGCACTGATAACGGCAACTCTTCCATTCTCGCCGGCCCGATACTCCACAAGAACGGTGGTGGTGGCGGCTCTGAGAATCTGGGGGCAATGGAGGAGATATAAGAGAGTGGAGTGGAGGTTTGTACCAGGTAGGCTGGATGGTGTGTTCCGGAGATGGCAAAGGGCAGGAATTAGGAGGATGGGGGATCTATTTATAGATGGGAGCTTCCCAGCTTGAAAGCCTTGGAGGATAAATTTGAATTGCCAGCAGGGAATGGGTTTAGGTATCTCCAGGTGTGAGACTTCTTGAGAAGGCAGGTTTCGGCCTTCCCGCTGCTGCCGCCATGGGGGATACAGGACAGAGTGGTCTCCAGTACCTGGGTGGGAGAGGGGAAGGTATCAGATATTTACCAGGAACTTTTGGAATCGGAGGAAACTCCTATGGAGGAGCTTAAGGGCAAGTGGGAAGACGACCTCGGAGGAGAGATAGAGGTGGGTCTGTGGGTGGATGCCCTAAGCAGGGTTAATACATCCCCATCATGTGCCAGGTTTAGCCTGATAAAATTCAAGGAGGTCCACCAGGCACACATGACGGTGGCCCGGATGAGCAAGTTGTTTGGGGTAGTGGACAGGTGTGCGAGGTGCGCGGGAAGCCCAGCAAATCATGGCCACATGTTTTGGGCATGCCCGAAGCTTAGAGAGTTTTGTCAGGGTTTCGCTAGGGCAATGTCCACGGTACTCAAAACACGGGTGGTGCCGAATCCGGAGGTGGCGATCTTTGGAGTGTCGGAAGAGCCGGGAGTTCAGGGGGCAAAAGAGGCCGACATCTTGGCCTTTGCCTCCCTGGTAGCCCGGAGACGGATCTTATTTATGTGGAGGGACTCGAAGCCCCCGAGTGTAGAGACGTGGGTTAGTGACATGGCTGGGCTTCTCAGTCTCGAGAAAATAAAGTTCGCCTTAAGAGGGTCAATGTTGGGGTTCACCCGGAGGTGGCAGCCGTTCGTCGGCTTTCTCAGGGAAAATGAAAATGTCGGCAGAAGCAGAATTCCAAATTGGATTGGATTCCAAATCGGATTGGTGTTTCATGGTTGGGGTGTGTGAAGATTGTGATGGGGTGGAAATGTTTATTGTACCGTGTTTATGTCACTGTTATTGTTATTATTATAAAAAATTGCAAATACCCTAATAGAAATATTTTTTAAAAAAGAGAATGAAGTGAGTTGAAAGGCTGATAGAACCGAAGAAGAGTCATAATTGAGTTGAAACATTAACTCTGTTTTTCTCTCTCTCCACAGATGCTGCGTGACCTGCGGCTGTGTATTTCTAACACTTTCTGGGGGGTTTTCAGATTTTCAGCACCTGCATTACTTTGCTTTTACCATCTCTCGGAGTCCTTCCAACAAAGATTGACGTGCATCATCTCCAACCCTGCTGTCCCAGGAGCCAGTACCAAACCACACTGCAGACAACGTCACAATTTCCAACAGATTGCCATAATTGACACATCAGCCGTCAAACAATTTTCTGGGCCATGCTTTGGGTAGTACCTCTTACAAGTGGTTCTTTAACTATTCCTGCGTCTGATGAGTTTCTGCCCCAAGAGCTTTGAGCTCAGATGGCACCCTGGAGCTCCGGCCCGGATCCAGGAGTGGGACATGTACCCACCATGTTGAGCTGAGGCCGGCACTGTGGTAAATACTGTAAGGCCCTCCCTCATGCTCAGGTCTGAGCTTCTTCGGCTGCGCCCACTGCAAGATCGGCACGAACGGGACGCGGACCATGTAAAGGTCCATTGACCTCGGGCGGGAATTTCCGGTCGCCTCCACCCAGAGAATCCTGCCCATTAAGTCTGTTGTGTCCGGAATAACAATAATAATAATCGCTTATTGTCACAAGTAGGCTTCAATGAAGTGAAAAGCCCTTAGTCGCCAATATAAAGCCCAGTTAACAGTGAGTTTGGGTAGAGCAAGTGCAATATTCGTGGTTATTCTCATTTGTACTGATTTGATTATTGCAATTTATAATTGCAAATGCAAACCACAATGGCGGGGCGGGGGGGGGGGGGGGTGGAGGGGATGAACTTACCAACTGCAGGTGGTCAGGATGGGTGAGATGTTGGTGGTTCAAACTGTTTTTTGACTCAACCATGTGACTGATCTTTAGTCCATGTCACAGCACATTTTCTTTCTGCAGGTGGAAGAAATGAACTACCTGTTGTGTTCTGCTGCTTCGTGCAGCATAAGCTGCTCCGTGATGTATGCTATGACAAAGGAAGCTCCAGTACTATGAAATGAGTTCAACTTGTTTATTGAACTATTAACACAGTTCTTAAATGAGTTTGACTCTCTGCTAATCTAGCTGTCGTAACTCAGTCTATCTTTACCAGCCTGCTCTATGCCACGTGCTGGGTGTGATGCTGTTGATCAACCCTGATGTACTCTCTAGATGTCTGTCTGTGGAAAGAGGCAGAGCATGTGTGCCCTGTCCTTTTATATGGGTTGTGTAATGCCCCCTTGTGGTAATGTCACCTCTGGGTGTCTTGACTGCTCATTGGTCGTGTCCTATTCTAAGTGTTCATTAGCTGCATGTTTGCATATCATGATATCTCCGGTGCTCCCTCTAGTGTTTACTTAGTTGTAGTGTATTTACATTCACCCCTTGTGTATATACAGTGATGCATATCACCACACTACCAGCTTGGTTAGCGGCTGATTTTAAGCATGGCTTTTATGCTGGAAAATAACCAGCGCCACAAGATTGAAGTGAGCAAAGCTGAGTATGCATATTTACTGTTGAAAAAAAAACCTTTCCAACAATGTTTGTTTTGCTACAGCAAGTTTAATCGCATCACGGTGATTATGGGTGATTATGCAATTATGGGCTTATTTAACACATCGAAGATCTACCTCTTATCCCTTCAAGGAAGAGGAGAGGGAATAAGAAAGAGATGCAGACAAATAACAATAAAAATGACACCTAGTGTGTGAAAATCACAGAGACAAACATGTTTCCGACAGATAGTAACAGGAACCCAACTTAATAAATGCTTGTAACAATCTGGGGAGAGATGAGAGCACATCAAATATAGTTAGACAGTAAGTCTAGCTTGCAAATCCAGCCTGTCATTGCTTCAAAAGTCACACTCCAACTGTGTGTAGGCCACTCTTTAAAAAGAAATTATCTGAACAATCAAAGCCATGTCATTTGTCACACTCTTCAGGAACATGATACACCAGAGGCCAAAAATCTGCGATTGCCATCAACTGAACCTTAAGAAGAAAGGAAATGACAAAACCTGGGTTACGACTTGCACCCCACGGGGCAGTTAGTGCCTGAATGGTCTGTTCAATGTCCACTTAACCAATTTTGCGGTCTTAAAGTGAACACGGGTTCATTTTAAAAGTGGACCCATACATTTTGCCGCAGGGTGACATAACACTTCATGACTTATTGATTTACTGTTGCATAGCTAAGAAAAGGACACAAATCCAGTACACATACATTGAACCCCCAGCTGCCACATTTTATTTATAGATGCAAATGAAAGCAAACCGGGCTTTTGACCCCGGACTTAAGTTTACAATTTTTTAAAAAGCATTTGGTATCCTTCAGAAAAATAAATTAAAGCAGTGAGTTTTTCCCATCTTTTGTTCAAAAACATTTTCTCGCGCCAAACCTCTTTTCTCTCCTTCTAGCTGATGTGTTATGTACTGTTCACTAGTGGTTTCGTGGTTTGGCCTAACTGAGTTTCCAGCAAATTTCCCTTTCCAAATGAGATGACTCATATCAGCATTGTCTTTCATCATTTGATCGTTCATGACTTGGCTGTGTATAGGCATGCCTGAAATCTAGGCTGCAGGTTATGTAGGAACATGGCTTGCTGTTGTGATCTAATCTAAAGCTGAAGCCATCCACGGACCTAGTTAAAGGTGAATTTTACTGTAAAAGGCAATTTACCAACTGTTTGGTACTTTTCCCTGCTAGTTATTTAAACAAAAATCCCCTTCCTCTATTCCCTGGTCCCCCCCGCCCCATTCCCCCACCGACACCCCTTCCCCTCAGCATCTCACCTTTCTGTAAGGATTTGGTCGAATGTTGATGCTGATTAGAATACTGGGGCTTAGAGGGTTAAATTATGGGAACAAGTTACTTAAACCTGGCTTGTATTCCCCTGAGTATTGAAGGTATAAGGAGAGAGCCAGTTAAGGTGTTTAAAATGTCAGGTAAACACAGAGAAATTACTTCCTTTTTGGGGGGAATTGTGAAGGAAGAGCTGCAGTGGGAACCATCTTCTAATGGCTTTTTTCACTGAAGTGAGCAGGGGATCGCAATTTGTATTTACCTCTTGTTTGGGTCTTGAAATGCAGCCAGTCTGATTAACACATCTGGCCTCCTTTCACCATGTGGCTGTGCCATGAGGCTGCCTCTGAAGGCAGACATCTTAAACCATTCAATCAAGCCTCTCACTGAGATAAACAATGATGAAGACTACTGACCTTATACATGTAACATTGTGGCAGGGTGTGGAGAAAAATAATTTTTGACGCTGGAAATGTTGCCGGGAGGACTCTGAGAATCCAGAACACAGGAAACAAAAAGCTTTAAAAAGAAAGGCAAAAGAAAAAGCTGCAAGTAACATACTGGCTACCATAATGGGAGTTATGTACAGGCCTCCTAACAGTGGTCAGGACCGGGGGCACAAAATGCACCACAAAATAGAAAGTGCATGTCAGAAAGGCAAGGTCACAGTGATCATGGGGGACTTCAATATGCAGGTGGGCTGGGTAAATAATGCTGCCAGTGGACCCAAGGAAAGGGAATTCATTGAATGTTTACAGGAGGGCTTTTTGGAACAGCTTGTGATGGAGCCCACGAGGGAACAGGCCATTCTGGACTTAGTGTTATGTAATGAGCCAGACTTGATTAAAGATCTTAAAGTAAGGGAGCACTTAGGAGGCAGTGATCATAATATGGTCGAATTCAATCTCCAATTTGAAAGAAAGAAGGTAGAATCAGATGTAAAGGTGTTACAGTTAAATAAAGGTAACTACAGGGGCATGAGGGAGGAACTGATGAAAATCGACTGGGAGCAGAGCCTAGTGGGAAAGACAGTAGAACAGCAATGGCAGGAGTTTCTGGGAGTAATTGCGGACACAGTGCAGAGGTTCATCCCAAAGAAAAGAAAGGTTATCAGAGGGGGGATTAGGCAGCCATGGCTGACAAAGGAAGTTAGGGAATGCATCAAAGCAAAAGAGAAAGCCTATAATGTGGCAAAGAGTAGTGGGAAGTCAGAAGATTGGGAAGGCTACAAAAACAAACAGAGGATAACAAAGAGAGAAATAAGGAAAGAGAGGATCAAATATGAAGGTAGGCTAGCCAGTAACATTAGGAATGATAGTAAAAGTTTCTTTAAATACATTAAAAACAAACGGGAGGCAAAAGTTGACATTGGGCCGCTCCAAAATGACGCTGGTAATTTTGTGATGGGAGACAAGGAAATAGCTGAGGAACTAAATAAGTACTTTGCGT
Organism: Scyliorhinus torazame; assembly: GCF_047496885.1. Taxonomy (NCBI): domain Eukaryota; kingdom Metazoa; phylum Chordata; class Chondrichthyes; order Carcharhiniformes; family Scyliorhinidae; genus Scyliorhinus; species Scyliorhinus torazame. The sequence goes on from NC_092713.1 coordinate 138,260,785, forward strand.
CAGTCTTCACAGTAGAAGACATGAGTAATATCCCACCAATTCCGGAGAGTCAGGGGCAGAGTTGAATATGGTAGCCATCACAAAGGAGAAAGTGCTCGAGAAACTAAGAGGTCTAAAAATTGATAAATCTCCGGGCCCAGATGGACTACATCCTAGAGTTCTAAAGGAGAAAGCTGAAGAAATAGTGGAGGCGTTAGTTATGATCTTTCAAAAGTCACTGGAGTCCGGGAAAGTCCCAGAGGATTGGAAAATCGCTGTTGTAACCCCCCTGTTCAAGAAGGGAACAAGGAAAAAGATGGAAAATTATAGGCCAATTAGCCTAACCTCGGTTGTTGGCAAGATTCTAGAATCCATTGTTAAGGATGAGATTTCTAAATTCTTGGAAGTGCAGGGTCAGATTAGGACAAGTCAGCATGGATTTAGTAAGGGGAGGTCGTGCCTGACAAACCTGTTAGAGTTCTTTGAAGAGATAACAAATAGGTTAGACCAAGGAGAGCCAATGGATGTTATCTATCTTGACTTCCAAAAGGCCTTTGATAAGGTGCCTCACGGGAGACTGCTGAGTAAAATAAGGGCCCATGGTATTCGAGGCAAGGTACTAACATGGATTGACGATTGGCTGTCAGGCAGAAGGCAGAGAGTTGGGATAAAAGGTTCTTTTTCGGAATGGCAACCGGTGACGAGTGGTGTCCCGCAGGGTTCAGTGTTGGGGCCACAGCTGTTCTCTTTATATATTAACGATCTAGATGATGGGACTGGGGGCATTCTGGCTAAGTTTGCCGATGATACAAAGATAGGTGGAGCGGCAGGTAGTATGGAGGAGGTGGGGAGGCTGCAGAAAGATTTAGACAGTTTAGGAGATTGGTCCAAGAAATGGCTGATGAAATTCAACGTGGGCAAGTGCGAGGTATTGCACTTTGGAAAAAAGAATAGAGGCATGGACTATTTTCTAAACGGTGACAAAATTCATAATGCTGAAGTGCAAAGGGACTTGGGAGTCCTAGTCCAGGATTCTCTAAAGGTAAACTTGCAGGTTGAGTCCGTAATTAAGAAAGCAAATGCAATGTTGTCATTCATCTCAAGAGGCTTGGAATATAAAAGCAGGGATGTACTTCTGAAGCTTTATAAAGCATTAGTTAGGCCCCATTTAGAATACTGTGAGCAATTTTGGGCCCCACACCTCAGGAAGGACATACTGGCACTGGAGCGGGTCCAGCGGAGATTCACACGGATGATCCCAGGAATGGTAGGCCTAACATACGATGAACGTCTGAGGATCCTGGGATTATATTCATTGGAGTTTAGGAGGTTGAGGGGAGATCTAATAGAAACTTACAAGATAATGAATGGCTTAGATAGGGTGGATGTAGGGAAGTTGTTTCCATTAGCAGGGGAGACTAGGACCCGGGGGCACAGCCTTAGAATAAAAGGGAGTCACTTTAGAACAGAGATGAGGAGAAATTTCTTCAGCCAGAGAGTGGTGGGTCTGTGGAATTCATTGCCACAGAGGGCGGTGGAGGCCGGGACGTTGAGTGTCTTTAAGACAGAAGTTGATAAATTCTTGATTTCTCGAGGAATTAAGGGCTATGGAGAGAGAGCGGGTAAATGGAGTTGAAATCAGCCATGATTGAATGGCGGAGTGGACTCGATGGGCCGAATGGCCTTACTTCCGCTCCTATGTCTTATGGTCTTATGGTCTTATGGCTACAGAGAAGACACAGTTAAGAAGGGCACACAGAAAAGTTCAAACCTGCAGATGGCTACTGCAAAACGACAGAGGAAAAACAGACATGAAAGGACAAAAGGAATACAAACAAAGGTTGCAATAAAATTACTGTGTGAGTAGAAATGAGTAGATTTTATAATCCCATCTCCAGTTGAATTGAAAAGAGATGCAAGACAAAACTGGCAGTTTTGAACTGAAAAGAATAGCCACACTGTTCACACTTCTGAGCAGGGGCTTCCACAGAATGTACACCACCCTAAATCTAACCAACAAGCAAAGAAAAAATATGGCAGACATTTTGAACACCTTGAACACACATTTTGAACCACGAATGAATGTTACATATGAACGATATGTATTCAACATTAGAGTGTAGAGTGACAAGGAGACCCTATAACGGCGTGTGACTGACGAGCCTGATGGAGAACTATATATGGTACAACAGGGTGGTTTAGTCAGATCTATAGGGGAAAAAAATGGTTTGTGTCTGTTGCAATGATGACGGCAGAGGGGGACTTTCAAATGAACAAGATAAACACAGGTGTATCATGCAACATAATGACTTTCACAGATCTGTGTGAAATCGCTCAATATGACGCTCTGAAATTCATATCACAGAATCACAGAATTGTTGCGATGCAGAATGATGTAATTCCACCCATCTTTTTGTACGACTTTGAGCCATTCACCCGTACCCTTGCACATTGTTTCTATTAAAATAATCATCTAATGTCCACTTTAATACCTCGACAGAACCTGCCTCCCCCAGTGTATTCCAAACTTGACCGCTTGCTGTGAAAAAGACATTTTTCACATAAAATTTTGCTTCTTAACAAATATGCTCCACCCTTTCACATACTTGGCCTGGCTGCATGCTCCGCACGCACATCCCACAACTTCCACACACTCAACTATTTAACAGAGTCAACCCAAACACATTACAACACAATCACAAGCATTCTTCCCTCTTTCTTGTGGAACAAGAAGACATAACGGGTGACAGTAGCAAGGAACCAGCAGGCATCAGGTATGTCCTCACCCCTCTCGGAGGAGAAGGTGCTTGGCATTATTGGTCCCCCCTAATACCACCCTCTAAGTTATGCACAGCACCAATGTCTGAGCTGGTGTCTGCAAGTGTCAGATCAAGTGACCTTTCTCACTCGTTGTTCTCCTTTTCCCCTGACCTTTCTTCCTCAGGAGGCAACAGGTCACATTGGAGGATTGTATAGAGGGGAGACCTGCTTGTGGCGGAGCCACTGGGCAAGAGTGGTCTGCAGTATGGCCAGGGGAAATGAACAAGTGTCCACTTGGCTGGAGGCTGCAGTGGCAGACAAATTCTCCGACAGAGAACTCAGATGAAGATTTTGATGGGCCAATGAGAAATGCTGATTGGCAAGTTCATAGATTACATAGAACATACAGTGCAGAAGGAGGCCATTCGGCCCATCGAGTCTGCACCGACCCACATTAATCCCTCACTTCCACCCTATCCCCGCAACCCAATAACCCCTCCCAACCCTTATGGACACTACGGGCAATTTTTAGCATGGCCAATCCACCTAACCTGCACGTCTTTGGACTGTGGGAGGAAACCGGAGCACCCGGAGGAAACCCACGCAGACACGGGGAGAACGTGCAGACTCCGCACAGACAGTGACCCAGCGGGGAATCGAACCTGGGACCCTGGCGCTGTGAAGCCACAGTGCTATCCACTTGTGCTACCGTGCTGCCCGTCACAGAAATGGAGGGTGCATTAAGCCTACCAGAGAGCATGTCATCAATGCCAAAGGTAAAAGACCAATTCATGGGTCAGGGCTTCAGCAGAGATTGGAACCCATTCCTTCCAGTGTGGCAGTGGTGGCCAATTTCAAGAGAAATCTTAGAGAACTAGCCATGCAATTCCTGATTGGTGTAGTGTTACGACACCCTCGGCAAGAGTGCGGTCAATTCCAGCCCCACTCATCCTGGAGTTACAACAGAAGTGAATTAACCAATACTTCTTGTAAAAATACCCAAAATCTTTGGTCCTTGGCTTCCCAATTACCACAGGCACCTGATTTGTACGTTTAAACACACTTACTGTTTATTTATTACAAGAAAGATAATGAAATATGCAGCAGATAAAGTTGGTTAACTATTAACTAATCTAACTCCCACTTTAACTTGCCACTACCCTCCCCCCCCCCCCCCACCCTCTACACACACACACACACACAAAACAGACAAACACAGAGAGGTGGAAAGGGTAAAAAATGTAAGTGAAAGAGTAAAGAGTCTTCGCTTCAGATGATGGTTCTCAGCACACTTTCTGCACAGTACGCTTGTAGATTACAGTCTTTGTCTTGCAGCCTGTACTGGTCTTTCCTGCAGTTTTCAAAATACCATTCTCGCAACCTTCCTGGAAAGGCAGCGTATTTGTTTCATCAAACTTTGCTTTCAGTTCGGGGTTTGTGGTTTAGAAAATGCAGTACTCACAGGCAGCAGGCCTGCTGGAGAGGAAGATAGTCACTTCACCTCAGCTTTTCTGGGGAGAGTTTGCAAATTCTGCACTTTGCATTCACAGCCTGTAATGATTCTCCTGTAAATAGGTTCATCTGGACTCTCAGCGAGTTCAGAAATACAGCCTTCTTGGAGAAAAACAGAGAGGAGAGAGTAGCAGGACCTTCCTCGGGACTGCCAGGGGTCAAACTGAAACAAAACTGAAAACCTGGAGACTCTGAAAAACATTCCAGTGGGATCGGGTCCAATCACTACCTGTTACTGGGCAGAGCACAGCCTTTTGGGGCCAATTCATTGGTCACCAGCCAAATCAATCAAACCGTGTCCCAACCCGTATCTGTCACTGATGTTGGCCAGTCTACAACTCCAGTTTAAATCAGCACAGGCTAGCACAGTGATCTCTCCTGCTGTTGAAATCTTCTGCTTAAATTAAAGGCACAGGCTTCTTGCCTTAAAGCCACATGCTCATTAATTATCCATGGATCAAAAATGTAATGGCTATAAATAAAAGACAGGGGAAATCGGAATAAACAGGAAGGACCCTTGCACACCTCCCCTTCTCAAGGAATGAAACTTCAGGGCACGGGCATTTCATCATGTGAGCTATGCAAGTCATAAATCACAAACATATCCATCCACTCCACCCCCATTATACAAGTTCCCTTCCTAGTCTCTACATTTGGTAACTAGTCAGCCTTTAAACGCGTGACAAAGCATTTGCAATCACACTCTCCTTTTCGGGAATATGTACAATTTTAACATTGAACTGTTGCAATTATAAACTCCACCGGAATAACATTGCATTCTTGGTTTTAAATGTCTCTATAAATGCAAGTGGGTTGTGGTCTATATAAACCAAGCTTTGTTTGTTGTCATGTTGGGCATATACTTCAAAGTGCTTGCTTTTCAATGGTGGAATATTTTCTCTGGCATGAATCTAGTTTTTTTTTCCAAAAAATACCCACTAGCTTCTCTGTTCCTGCAGCAGCATCTTATAGTAGCACTGCCCCTACCCCCAGGTCACTGGCATCTGTGGCCATTTTAAATAGTCCGGTAAAGTCCAGGGCAGCCAGTGCTGGTTCGTTCATTAACATGTCCTTCAATATCTCAAACTCTACTTGACGTTCTACTTGGGTTACAGTGTTTTCGCTTGTCTCTGCAACATGTTGACATGCATTGTATTTCAGTCTCTAACTGAGCCAGTCTCTGTGGTTTTAGTCGAGATGGTGGTGGCTTTATAAGTTCAGAGTTTCTTATTTCTATACCATGAGTAGTTAATGGAGTGCGCCTTGGCATTTCCCTACATCCCCGTCTATACTCTTTTTGTCTCCCGTGTAATGCAATCAGAATTTTCTGAGCGTCCAATGAATATTAAACCAAATTGCGCAGCTAAACTACAAGCAGTATAGTCAACGCTGAGGTAAATATTTGGTTAATTTTTAACCAATAAACATTCTTCAACCCCTCCAGTTTTATATTCTCTCTTGTCCTTCACATAGCTACCTTCAGCACCATGTACAGCTGAGGGTTCAATCCTCTCCGAGTTGGTTGACTGATTATGAACCATTCTTTGTTTTACAGCTTTTGCCTCTATTTCGTTATATGGACTGAAACAATTTGTGCTTTCCAGATTTCAACTTTTCTTTACTTTCAGAATCAGAAGATGGCACATTATTGGCACCATGGGTTTTCTGGTTGATGTTAACAGATATGGTGGCAGAACCACTACATGGTTCTCCAGCAACCTTCCTCTTAATTTATAAAAGGAATTGTTTACTGATTAGTTCATCTTCTTTGTCATTTGCTTCACTTACCTTGAAGAGGCACTGCGGACCTTTAAAAGAATGTGGTTTAACCAGCCGTGTGCTTGGTGTCACTCTACTTAATAGAAGAGCACGAGAAAGGGTGAGACTGAGGAGCAGCATCAGAGCGGGAGGCGCAGCAGCGGGGCGAGACAAGCAGAAGATCTCACGGTAACACCCCCGCTCCAAACACTGACACTTAATAAACTATATCATCATTTAGGCAAGGGACCGCAAAGACGTGCGCCACGACCAGAACCTATGACTGCTGGACTGACCACTGACTAATCTGCTCTACCATCTCCATCACCTTGGCCCCAAACCGACACAGGCAGAAGAGACTCTGGCACAGGGATTCAATGTCATTGGACTCAAAGACCCGGACAAGAAAGAACTACTCCACTTGCACCTCACAGATAACTTGGCAGCAACCAATGGTAGGCCCACAGCGCCTGGTCCGCCCTAAAGTCCACCATAGTCGGCACCTGCGAGGAGACGCTCTCACTCTCAACCAGAATACACGAAGGCTGGTTCAACGAGAATGATCAGGAGATCCAGGAATACCTTGACCACAAGCGCAAGGCGTTCCTGAATTGGCAGCTCCACCAAATCTTGAGTGAGAGGAAACAAGCCTACAGGTAACTGAAGGCCGAGGTGCAACAAAGAACTTGCGACCTAAGGAACAGATGGAAAGAGTGCAGGAGGCTGAGCAACTCGCTGACAACCACAATGGGCATGGCTTCTTCAGTACAATCAAAACCATCTATGATCCGAGTACCTAGATGTCCACCCCACAGAGAGCCATGAACAGAGAGGTGCTCATCAAAGACAGAGAGGCAGTCAATTTCTGATGGAGAAAGCACTTTGAGGATCTCCTCAACCAACGCACAGCCTTCAACACGAGCATCCTCAACACCACCCAGCAACACAATACCTGCCACTATTTTAACAACATCCCAACTCGCTGTGAAGTTGAAAACACCATCCAACAGCTGAAGAACAACAAGGCCCCTGGCACAGATGGAATCCCCGCAGAAGTAATAAAATACAGCAGAGATGCACTCTTGACAAGGATCCACAACCTCATCACCCTTGTCAAAGGAAGAGAGCATGCCGGATGATTTCAGAGATGCCTTAATTGTGACCATCTTCAAGAAAGGAGACAGGTCAGACTGTGGAAATTACAGAGGGATTCCCTACTCTCCGCCATGGGAAAGGTCATTGCGAGAATCCTCCTCAACCGCCTCCTTCCAGTGGCTGAAGAGCTCCTCCCTGAGTCTCAGTACGGCTTCCGCCCATCAAGAGGCTCAATGGAGATGATCTTCAGCGCGCAACAAATCCAGGAAAAGTGCAGGGAGCAGCATCAACTTCTGTACATGGCCTTCTTCGAAGTCGCAAAAGCCTTCAACTCTGTCAGTAGGATGGAGCACGCAGAGGCTAAGCATAAACAGCGGAAGGAAAGCACAGAATCTGGAGTGTCCCATCCACCCACCTTATCAAGCACCAGCTACAAAACCTATGGCAGAGTCTGCGGATCCAGGATCGGACTTTTCAGCCACCACTGAACCCATTTCCCCGGAGTGGAAGTAAGTCATCTTCAACGCTGAGGGACTGCCCAAGAAGAAAAATAAGTCACTTCACAGTCTTTACTGTCCTCCTTCTGACGAACTGATGCCATGCTATCATGTGGAGTTTAATCCGGACAAGTGTGAGGTAATGCACTTTGGAAGGTCCAATGCATGTAGGAATTACACAGTAAATGGTAGAACACTTGCGAGTATTGACAGGCAGAGAGATCTGGGCATGAATGTCCACCAATCATTGAAAGTGGCAACGCATGTGGATAAGGTGCTCAAGAAGGCATATGGCATGCTGGCCTTCATCGGTCGGGGCATTGAATATAAAAATTGGCAAATCATGTTGCAACTGTACAGGACCTTAGATAGGCCTCATTTGGAATATTGTGTACAATTCCCGTTGCCACACTACTTGAAGGATGTGGATGCTTTGCAGAGGGTACAGAAGCGGTTTACTAGGATGTTGCCTGGTATGGAGAGCATTAGCTATGGGAAGCAGTTAGATAAATTTGGTCTGTTCTCACTGGAATGACAGGTTGAGAGGCGACCTGATAGAGGTCCACAAGATTATTAGTGGCATGGACAGAGTGGATAGTCAGATGCTCTTTCCTCGGGTAGGAGGTCGTGGGTTAGCCTTGCCGAGGTCCAAGGTTCGATCTTGGTTCTGGGTCACTGTCCGTGCGGAATGTGCACATTCATCTGTGTTTGCGTGGGTTCCGTCCCCAAAACCCAAAGATGTGCAGAGTAGGTGGACTGGCCACACTAAATTGCCCCTTAATTGGGAAAAAATAATTGGGGACTCTAAATTTATTTTTAAAAAGGGTAGGAGAGTCAAGTACCAGGAGACATAGGTTTAAAGTGCGTGGGCAAGTTTAGAACAGATGTGCGAGGCAAGCCTTTTACACAGAGAGTGGTAAATATATGGAACGCGCTGCCTCGGGAGGTGGTGGGAGCAAATACGATAGCATCATTTAAGGGGCATCTAGACAAATATATGAATAGGGTGAGAGTGGAAAGATAAGGACACCAAAAGTGCATATGGCTTTAGTTTAGGCAGGTACGATGTTCGGTGCAGGCTTGGAGGGCCAAAGGGCCTGTTGTTTGTATACTTTCTTTCAAATCAGGCATGCTCTGGAAAATATTTGCACATGAAATGAATGACAATGGGTTTACTGCAAGAGGCTGTAATAAATTACTTTTAGAAAAGTCCAGTTTACTTTCTTCTTCCAATTTGCTGTCTTCTTTCTTAACTTTGGAAGAATTACTTGTCATTTGTTCTAAGATCAGTTAGTGATAGGTCTACTTGTTAATAGCTGTTTATCATTGCTTCATAATCAGAGCTGAAATCTGATCAGAATTCTCATCTGACCTTTCATCACAGTCATTACTATTAGATTCGGACTCTTCTTCTCTTCTTTCTTATGGTCACCTCCAGTCTTAGAGTACTCAGATTCTGGTTCTCTACTAGATTTTATCTTCAACAAACCTCTGTGAGGAATTATTCCCGCAGAGATAATTTCATCAGTATCAGCCAAATTGGATTCACTGCCATTGTCAGTTGATATGTGATTAAGGTCTTTCAACATTTCTTTCTTTGAGTCACTCACTGATCAATGAGTTTTCCTAATTCCCACATGACCTACCATTGGTATCTCGAGTGCTATCTGCAGTATTTCTCTCGGCCTCTCTGTAATCTACAACCTTCACTCCTGCCAAATCATTCCTCAAAAGTAAGTCTGCCCCTTCCACTGGGAATTTCTTAACCACTCCAACAACTACTGGACCTGACACTAAATCACACTCCAATTGCACTTCATGCAATGGAACTGGGATAGCATCTCCAATATCCCATTCACCAATACTCACATTGAACTCTCCGGTGAAAAAACTAAATCCTTCTCAAGTAACAGAGTTTGAGTAGCACCTGTGCCTCTTAATATAGTTGTGAGTTAGACTCCATCAGTTGAGGAACATGGGGGGATCTTCCCCTTAGACAAAAACTCTGCATATCTCTCATTTACCTCATTCCTCACACCTGCTCCCACAGCAGTGTTTACCTCAGGTTTCCGAAGTCCAGTTAAAGCTGCAGTCTGCCCTGTAGTATTCTCCACTTTTGTTTCCTTTTCAGAATCCTCCTTATGTGATACTTAAATGAGTATGCCACCACCGTCACAGACTTCATCAGCAAATGTGTGGACGACTGCGTGCCAAAGAAAGCAGTATGTGCGTTCCCCAACCAGAAACCATGGCTCAATCGCGAGATTGACTCCCTACTGAAGGACAGATCTGAGGCGTTCAAGGCAGACGACCCTGACCTATACAAGAAATCCAGGTACGACCTCCGCAAAGCCATCCGGAATGCCAAGAGAGAATATCAAACCAAGCTAGAGTCACAGACAGACTCTCGGCGGTTGTGGAAAGGACTAAACAACATAACGGGCTACAAAGCAAAGCCGAACAGTATCTCTGGCAGCAGCGCACCCCTCCCCGATGAACTCAATGCATTCTATGCTCGGTTCGAGCAGGTAACCAACAATCCGCTTGCGAGTGCCCCAGCAGCCCATAATTCACCCATACCCACCATCACAGCTTCCGAAGTCAGATTGGCCTTCCTGAAAGTGAACCCTCGGAAGGCGAAGGGCCCACACGGGATCCCTGGTCGTGCACTCAGAGCCTGCATGGACCAGCTGGCAGAGATATTCACGGACATCTTTAACCTGTCCCTACTCCACTGCGAGGTCCCCACCTGCTTCAAGAAGACCACCATCATACCGGTACCAAAGAAGAACCAGGCAACGTGCCTCAATGACTACCGACCAGTGGCCCTGACTTCAGTCGTAATGAAGTGCTTCGAGAGGTTGATCATGAAGTGCATCACCTCCATACTCCCAGAACGCTTTGATCCACTGCAATTCGCATACCGCTGCAACCGGTCCACATCAGACACCATTTCCCTGGCCCTACACTCATTCCTCGAGCATCTTGAAAACAAGGACTCCTACATTAGACTCCTATTTATTGACTACAGCTCCGCCTTCAACACCATAATCCCAACCAAGCCCATATCAAAGCTCCAAAACCTAGGACTTGGCTCGCCACTCTGCAACTGGATCCTCGATTTTCTGACCAACAGACCACAATCAGTAAGAATGAACAACAACACCTCTTCCACAATAGTCCTCAACACCGGTGCCCCGCAAGGCTGCGTACTTAGCCCCCTACTCTACTCCCTGTACACACACGACTGCGTGGCAAAACTTGGTTCCAACTCCATCTACAATTTTGCTGACGATACGACCATAGTGGGCCGGATCTCGAATAACGATGAGTCCGAATACAGGAGGGAGATAGAGAACCTCGTGGAGTGGTGTGGTGTAGCGACAACAATCTCTCCCTCAATGCCAGCAAAACTAAAGAGCTGGTAATTGACTTCAGGAAGCAAAGTACTGTACACACCCCTGTCAGCATCAACGGGGCCGAGGTGGAGATGGTTAGCAGTTTCAAATTCCTATGGGTGCGCATCACCAAAAATCTGTCCTGGTCCACCCACGTCGACGCTACCACCAAGAAAGCACAACAGCGCCTATACTTCCTCAGAAAACTAAGGAAATTCGGCATGTCCACATTGACTCTTACCAACTTTTACAGATGCACCATAGAAAGCATCCTATCGGGCTGCATCACAGCCTGGTATGGCAATTGCTCGGCTCAGGACCGCAAGAAACTTCAGAGAGTCGTGAACACCGCCCAGTCCATCACACAAACCTGCCTCGCATCTATTGACTCCATCTACACCTCCCGCTGCCTGGGGAAAGCAGGCAGTATAATCAAAGATCCCTCCCACCCGGCTTACTCACTCTTCCAACTTCTTCCATCGGGTAGGAGATACAGAAGTCTGAGAACACGCCCGAACAGACTCAAAAACAGCTTCTTCCCCACTGTCACCAGACTCTTAAATGACCCTCTTATGGACTGACTTCATTAACACTACACCCTGTATGCTTCATCCGATGCCAGTGCTTATGTAGTTACATTGTATATGTTGTGTTGCCCTATTATGTATTTTCTTTTATTCCCTTTTCTTCTCATGTACTTAATGATCTGTTGAGCTGCTCGCAGAAAAATACTTTTCACTGTACCTCGGTACACGTGACAATAAACAAATCCAATCCAATGAACTCCCACAAGTTCAATGGGCTTTCCTTGCAACTTCCAACAGGCTGAAGAACATGTCCCACCTTGTTACAATGGTAACACCAAGGCTTTTGAGTGTCACCTCCACCCTCAGTACTTTCCTTTCTAGTCTGAGGACGAGTTATCGGAGCGTTCCTAGCTATCCCTTCTTTACCTTGGCTAGCTACCTTCCTTTTAAGCTCCCACTTCCTATCCTTTTCAAAATTATGGGGTTGATGGAACAAAGGTTTAAATTTATGGATTAACTCCGAATCATCAGCCATAATTGCTACCTCGCAGTTTTCACCCTCTGGGCTTCAACCTGTGTTCTTACAATATGAGGAAGGGAATTCGTAAATGCCTCTAAGAGAATGACCTCTCTCTTAGAGCCTCATACGTTGTTTAAACCCCAATGCACATATCCACCTATTAAAATTGTTCTGCTTAACCCTTTCAAATTCTGCATAAGTCTGTCTCCTTAAATTCCAAAACTTTTGCCTATAATGCATCCAGAATAGCCTTTTTTCCTTGTCATTCTTAGATACCTACTCTGACAGGGAAGCATAAACATCCTGGGCGAAATTCTCCCGAAACGGCGCGATGTCCGCTGACTGGCGCCCAAAACGGCGCCAATCAGACGGGCATCGCGCCGCCCCAAAGGTGCGGAATGCTCCGCATCTTTGGGGGCTGAGCCCCAACATTGAGGGGCTAGGCCGACGCCGGAGGAATTTCCGCCCCGCCAGCTGGCGGAAACGGCCTTTGTTGCCCCGCCAGCTGGCGCGGAAATGACATCTCGGGGCGGCGCATGCGCGGGAGCGTCAGCGGCCGCTGACAGTTTCCCACGCATGCGCAGTGGAGGGAGTCTCTTCCGCCTCCGCCATGGTGGAGACCGTGGCGGAGGCGGAAGCGAAAGAGTGCCCCCACGGCACAGGCCGGCCCGCGGATCGGTGGGCTGCGATCGCGGGCCAGGCCACCGTGGGGGCACCCCCCGGGGCCAGATCGCCGCGCGCCCCCCCAGGACCCAGGAGCCCGCCCACGCCGCCTTGTCCCGCCATTCAAAAGGTGGTTTAATCCACGCCGGCGGGACAGGCAATTTATCGGCGGGAATCCAGTGGGGGGGCCCGCCAACCGGCGCGGCCCGATTCCCGCCCCCGCCGAATATCCGGTGCCGGAGACTTCGGCAACCGGCGGGGGTGGGAATCACGGCAGCCCCCGGCGATTCTCCGACCCGGCGGGGACCCGGAGAATGACGCCCCCTGTTCCCGCACGGTCAATTTACTCTGCATGGGTAATGTCCACTTTTCTCTTGACAACTCCATTTGGTTGCTATTTTCTCCATTTTTTCATTTGTAGCTGGATTTTAGCTAATTCTACTGATTGTTCCTGTATTTCTAATTTATCTACTAATTCGAGTAGCTTGTTTTTGGTATAACTCTTTTAAATAAACCAGAGATAAATTGTCCACCTGAAGAAAATGCTGAGCAGTTTCCAGAGCCAGTTGCTTCATCACTACAAACCTGGTGACTCATTTTAAGTTATACCGTAACCCAAACTTTGCCGTCTACCATTCCAAAGATCCCGGGCCCGAGCCCCCTAATTATATTATGACACGCTGGACAAGTGCGCGGTCAATTCCAACCCCACTCATCCCGGAGTCAAACACAATTGAATTAACCAATAATTCTTGTAAAAATACTCAAAGTCTTTGGTCCTTGGCTGCCCAATAATTACAGTCACCAGGTTTGTAAGTTTAAACACAATTACTGTTTAATTATCACAAGAACTATAATGAAATACACAGCGGATACAATTGATTAACTATTAACTAACCTAACAACCAGTTCAATTTTCCCCCCACCCAACACATACACACACACAAGATAGAGAAACACAGAGGAGTGGAAAGAGCTAAAAGAAAACTCAAGTGAAAGAGAAGAGTCTTTGCTTCAGATGATGGTTCTTAGCACAATTCCTGCACAGTACGCTTGTAGATTACAGTCTTTGTTATGCAGCCTGTACTTGTCTTTCCTGCAGTTTTAAAAATACCATGCTCACAACTTTTCTGGAAAGGCAGAGTCTTTGTTATTTTTAAAAAAATATATAATTTAGAATAACCAATTCATTATACCCAATTACGGGGCAATTTAGCATGGCCAATCCACCTACCCTGCACATCTTTGGGTTGTGGGGGCGGAACCCACGCAAAAGCAGGGAGAATGTGCAAACTCCACCCGGACAGTGACCCAGAGCCGGGATCGAACCTGGGACCTTGGCACCGTGAGGCAGCAGAGCTAACCACTGCGCCACCGTGCTGCCCCGGCAGAGTGTTTGTTTCATCAAAAGTTGCTTTCAGTTCGGGGTTTGTCTTCAGGCGTCTGTGATTTAGAAAATGCAGTACACATAGGCAGCAGGCCTTCTGGAGAGAGAGTCAGTTCACCTCAGCTTTCTTGGGGAGACTGAGCAGATTCTGTACTTTGCCTGCACAGCCTCCAATAATTCTCCTGCAAATAGATTGAACCAGGCTCTCTGCCAGTTCAGAAACATAGCCTTCCTGGAGTAAAAAGAGAGTGGATAAAATAGCAGGACCTTCCTCGGGGCTGCCAGGAGTCAAATTGAAACCAAACTAAAAATCTCTGGACTCTGAAAGCATTCCAGTGGAATAGGATCCAATCACCACCTGTTACCGAGCACAGAGCACAGCCTTTGGGACCAATTCATTGGCCACCAGCCAAATCAATCAAACCGAGTCCCAGCCCATCTCTGTCACTGATGTCGGCCAGTCTACAACTCCAGTTTAAACCAGCACAGACTAACACAATGATCTCTCCTGCTGCTGAGTTCTTCTGCTTGAATTAAAGGTACAGGCTGCTTGTCTTAAAGCCACATGCTCATTAATCAAAAACAGAAAATATTGGGCAATCGCAGCAGGTCTGACAGCATCTGTGAAGAGAGAGGGGAGCTAACTTTTTGAGTCTGGATGACTCTTTGTCAAAGCTCATCCAGGGATCAAAAAAGGCGGGGGAAATAAGGGAATAAACAGAAAGGACCCTTACAGTGTGCAGACCCAGTCTGCTGCCAGCCTAGCTGTGCATACCAGTGTTCATAGCGGATTGCAGGGTCTCACAGCAATTCAGCATATGTGTCCTTGAACACTTCCTTTGGATTGCTGAGTCTCTGGCCTAGGGGAGTGGCAGTGCCTCCACAGAGCACAAACCTGCTGTCTGCTTAGGGTGACAGCGCTCATGCACCCACCACTGCTAAACTGCCGCTGCCGTCTGTCAGTCAGCTAACACAGACAGCCACAAACCCTATCAAGGTTTTAATCTGATTCCTTGGCCAGATTTTTATCCTCCTCCCACATCTCCCTGAACAGTGGGCAGGGCCTGAGTCAGTGCCAAGAAGCAGTGCCAATGGGTAGTGCCAGGGCAAACCCGTGACGTTCCTGGGTATGATCCTCTCCCCCCTGAGTGTTGCACTCACCTGAGCCACTATGGGATGTCTGCTCGCCAGGTGCACTCCATGAGAGATCAATCAGAATCCACACCGGCCTGCGCTCACACCGATACGAATGGACTTTCTTATGGGGGGGGGACGATGATTCAGCCATCGAGGCCTGATAATTATATGCTAATCTATGGAAATGATGTCACTGGAAGAGGGAGGCAACAACCACATCACACTTCTACATCGGCATGAAATGCAATTTGCACATCTCGAGGGTTGTCCGCTCTTGTCGCCGAACCCATCCAAAGGAAACAGAATGGAAATTCCCACCCTATGACTAATCTTTGACTAAAAGACATCAATAGCAAGAGGTTCAGTGACATGAAAACCATCACATGAAGTGAAACTAATTGTTTTTATTCATTCAAGGTGATGTGGGCTTCAGTGGCTAGGCCAGGTAACATTGCCTTTCCCTAATTGCCCTCTGGAAGGTGGTGGTGAGTCACCTTTTTGAACTGGGGCAGTCCACCTGGTGTAAGTACACCCACAGTGCTGTTAGGGAGGGAGTTCCAGGATTTTGACCCAGCAACAGTGAAGGAACGCCGAGTTATTTTCGAGTTTAGGATGGCGAGTACACTGGAAAGGAACTTCCAGGTGGTGGCGTTCCCATGTGTCTGCTGCAGATGGTAGTGGCCGTGTGTTTGGAAGGTGTTGTCTAAGGAGCCTTGGTGAATTCCTGCAGTGTATTTTGTAGGTGGTACACACTGTGTGTCAGCGGTGGAGGGAGTAAATGTTTGTGGAAGGGATGCCAATAAAGTGAGCAGCTTTGTCCTGGATGGAGTTGAGCTTCTTGAGTGTTGTTGGAGCTGCACTCATCCAGGCAAGTGGAAGTATTTCATCACACATCTGACTTGTGCCTTGTAGATGACGGACATGCTTTGGGGAGTAAGGAGATGAGTTACTCACCGCAGGATTCCTAGTCTCTGACATGCATTTGTAGCCATAGTATTCATATGGCTAGTCAGTTCAGATTATGGAAAATGGTAACCCTCGGGATGTTAGCGTTGATAATGCCATTGAATATCAAGGGGAGATAGTTAGATTGTCTCTTGTTAGAGATGGTCATTGTCTGGCACTTTTGCGGCACAAATTCTACTTGTCAACCCAAGCCTGGATATTGTACAGGTCATGTTGTATTTGGACATGGACTGTTTCAGTATCTGAGGAGCCATGAATGGTGCGGAATATTGTACAATCAGTAGTCAGCATCGCCACTTATGTCCTCATGATGGTGTGAAGGTCATTATTGCAATAGCTGAAGATGGTTGGGCCTAGGACAATACCCTGAGGAACTCCTACAGTGATGGGTGGCACGGTGGCACAGTGGTGAGCACTGCTGCCTCACAGCAGAAGGGATCTGGTTCAATTGGTTCAATTGGTCTTGGGTGACCATGGTCTGTGTGGAGTTGCACTTTCTCCCCGTCTCTGCGAATGTTTCCTCTTGGTGCTCTGGTTTCCTCACACAGACCAAAGATGTGCAGATTTGGTGTATTGGCCATGCTAAAATATTGTCTCTGAGTGTGTATGTTAGGTGGGGTTATAGGGATAGGTTGGGATTTGGACCTAGGCGGGGTGTTCTTTCAGAGGATCGTTGCAGACTCGATGGGTCAAATGGCTTCATTCTGCACTTTTAGGATTCTTTGGATTTTCCTGAGCTGAGATGACTGACATCCAATAACCACAGCCATTATCCTTTGTGCCAGGTATGACTCCAACCAGTGGCGAGTTTTCCCCATGGTTCTCAGGACTCCAGTTTTGCTAGGGCTCCTTGATGCCACACTATGTCAAATGTGGCCTTGCTATGAAGGGCAGTCACTCTCAACTGGAATTTAGCTCATTTCTCCATGTTTTAGCCTACGCTGTAATGAGGTCAGAAGCTGAGTTGCCCTGGCATAACAAAACTGAGCGTCAGTGAGCAGGTTATTGCTAAGCTTTCCGGATGATTGAGAGTAGACTGATGGGGTGACAATTGGCAGCGCTGGATTTCTTCTGCCTTTTGTGTACTGAACATACCTGGGCAATTTTCTACATTATCGGGTAGATGCCAGTGATGTAGCTGTACTGTAGTAGCTTTACTAGCGGATTAGAAAGTTCTGGAACATAAGCCTTTGACACTATTGCCGGAATATTGTCAGGGTCCAAACCTTTGCGGTATCCAGTGCATTCACCTGTTTCTTGATATTGCTTAGAGTGAATAGAATTGGCTGAAGATTGGCATCTATGATGCTGGGGACCTCTGGAGGAGGCCGAGATGGATCATTCACTTGGCACATTTGGCTGGAGATTGTTGCGAATGCTTCAGTCTTATTTTTTGCAGTGATGTGCTGGGCGTCCCCATCATTGAGGATGGGGATATTTGTGGAGACTCCTTCTTCAGTGAGTTGTTTAATTGTCCATCACTATTTATAGCTGAATGTGGCAGGACTGCAGACCTTTGACCTGATCTGTTGGTTGTGGGGTCACTTAGTTCTGTCCAACACTTTCAGATTATGTTGTTTGGCATAAAAGTAATCCTGTGTTGCAACAGGTTGGCACCTCATTTTTAGGTATACCTGATGCTGCTTCTGGCATGCCTTCCTGCACTCTTCACTGAACCAGGGCTGATCCCATGGCTTGGTTGCAATGATAAAGTGGGGGGATATGCCAGGCCATGAGGTTACAGATTGTAGCTGAATACAATTCTGCTGCTGCTGATGATCCACAGTGTCTCATGGATCCCAGTCTGGAGTTGCTAGATCTGTTCAAAGTCTATCCATCGAGCAGACTGGTAGTGCCACACAACACGATGGAGTGTATCTTCAATGTGAAGATGGGACTTCATCTCCACAAGGACTTTCTGGTGGTCACTCATACTGATACTGTCATGGACAGATGCATCTGAGGCCGGCAGGTTGGTGAGGATGTGGTCAAGTATATTTTTCCCTCTTGTTGTTACCCTCACTACCTCCTTCCTGCAAGCTCAGTCTAGCAACTATGTCCCCAGCTTGATCTGTGGTTATGCTACTGAGCCACTCTTGGTGGTGGATTTTGATGTCCCTAATCAAGAGTATATTCTGTGCCCTTGCCACCCACAGTGCGTCCTTCATGTGGTGTTCAACATGGATGAACACAGAACATAGAACATACAGTGCAGAAGTAGGCCATTCGGCCCATCGAGTCTGCACCGACCCACTTAAACCCTCACTTCCACCCTATCCCCATAACCCAATAACCCCCTATAGGGGCTGGTTTAGCACAGTGGGTTAAACAGCTGGCTTGTAATGCAGAACAAAGCCAGACGCGCGGGTTCAATTCCCGTACCGGCCTCCCCGAACAGGCGCAAGAATGTGGCGACTGGGGGCTTTTTACAGTAACTTCATTGAAGCCTACTTGTGGCAATAAGTCATTATTATTATTATATTAACCTTTTTGGACACTAAGGGTAATTTAGAATGGCCAATCCACCTAACCTGCACGTCTTTGGACTGTGGGAGGAAACCCACGCAGATACGGGGAGAACGTGCAGACTCTGCACAGACAGTGACCCAGCCAGGAATCGAACCTGGGACCCTGGCGCTGTGAAGCCACAGTGCTAGCCACGTGTGCAACCATGCTGCCAAAGAGTGCAGGAAGGCATGCCAGAAGCAACACCAGGTATACCTAAAAATGACCTGTTACAACACAGGATTGCTTTTATGGCCATGAGTACTGATTCATCAGCTGAGAGGGGACGGTATGTGATAATCAGCAAGAAAGTTCCTTGTTCATGTTTGGCCTGATGTCATGAGACTTCATGGGGTCGGAGTCGATGTTGAGGACTCCCAGGGCAACTCCCTCTTGACTGTGTACCAGTGGGTCGCCACCTCTGCTGGATCTGTCCTGCCGGTGGGACAGGACGCATCCAGGAATGGCGATGGTGGTGTTTGGGACATTGTGTGCAAAGTAAGACTCTGTGAGTATGACTATGACTGTTGCTTGGTTAGTCTGTGAGACAGCTCTCACAATTTTGGCACAAGTTCCCAGATGTTAGTAGGGTCAACAGGGCTGGGTTTACTGTTGTCATCTCCAGTGCTTGGGTCGATAGAACATAGAACATAGAACAATACAGCGCAGTACAGGCCCTTCGGCCCATGATGTTGCACCGAAACAAAAGCCATCTAACCTACACTATGCCATTATCATCCATATGTTTATCCAATAAACTTTTAAATGCCCTCAATGTTGGCGAGTTCACTACTGTAGCAGGTAGGGCATTCCACGGCCTCACTACTCTTTGCGTAAAGAACCAACCTCTGACCTCTGTCCTATATCTATTACCCCTCAGTTTAAAGTTATGTCCCCTCGTGCCAGCCATATCCATCCGCGGGAGAAGGCTCTCATTGTCCACCCTATCCAACCCCCTGATCATTTTGTATGCCTCTATTAAGTCTCCTCTTAACCTTCTTCTCTCCAACGAAAACAACCTCAAGTCCATCAGCCTTTCCTCATAAGATTTTCCCTCCATACCAGGCAACATCCTGGTAAATCTCCTCTGCACCCGCTCCAAAGCCTCCACGTCCTTCCTATAATGCGGTGACCAGAACTGTACGCAATACTCCAAATGCGGCCGTACCAGAGTTCTGTACAGCTGCAACATGACCTCCCGACTCCGGAACTCAATCCCTCTACCAATAAAGGCCAACACTCCATAGGCCTTCTTCACAACCCTATCAACCTGGGTGGCAACTTTCAGGGATCTATGTACATGGACACCTAGATCCCTCTGCTCATCCACACTTTCAAGAACTTTACCATTAGCCAAATATTCCGCATTCCTGTTATTCCTTCCAAAGTGAATCACCTCACACTTCTCTACATTAAACTCCATTTGCCACCTCTCAAACCCAGCTCTGCAGCTTATCTATATCCCTCTGTAACCTGCTACATCCTTCCACACTATCGACAACACCACCGACTTTAGTATCGTCTGCAAATTTACTCACCTACCCTTCTGCGCCTTCCTCTAGGTCATTGATAAAAATGACAAACAGCAACGGCCCCAGAACAGATCCTTGTGGTACTCCACTTGTGACTGTACTCCATTCTGAACATTTCCCATCAACCACCACCCTCTGTCTTCTTTCAGCTAGCCAATTTCTGATCCACATCTCTAAATCACCCTCAATCCCCAGCCTCCGTATTTTTTGCAATAGCCTACCGTGGGGAACCTTATCAAACGCTTTGCTGAAATCCATATACACCACATCAACTGCTCTACCCTCGTCTACCTGTTCAGTCACCTTCTCAAAGAACTCAATAAGGTTTGTGAGGCATGACCTACCCTTCACAAAGCCATGCTGACTATCCCTGATCATATTATTCCTATCTAGATGATTATAAATCTTGTCTCTTATAATCCCCTCCAAGACTTTACCCACTACAGACGTGAGGCTCACCGGTTTATAGTTACCGGGGTTGTCTCTGCTCCCCTTTTTGAACAAAGGGACCACATTTGCTGTCCTCCAGTCCTCTGGCACTATTCCTGTAGCCAATGATGACATAAAAATCAAAGCCAAAGGTCCAGCAATCTCTTCCCTGGTCTCCCAGAGAATCCTAGGATAAATCCCATCAGGTCCCGGGGACTTATCTATTTTCAGCCTGTCCAGAATTGCCAACACCTCTTCCCTACGTACCTCAATGCCATCTATTCTATTAGCCTGGGTCTCAGCATTCTCCTCCACAACATTATCTTTTTCCTGAGTGAATACTGACGAAAAATATTCATTTAGTATCTCGCCTATCTCTTCAGACTCCACACACAATTTCCCATCCCTGTCCTTGACTGGTCCTACTCTTTCCCTAGTCATTCGCTTATTCCTGACATACCGATAGAAAGCTTTTGGGTTTTCCTTGATCCTTCCTGCCAAATACTTCTCATGTCCCCTCCTTGCTCGTCTTAGCTCTCTCTTTAGATCCTTCCTCGCTACCTTGTAACTATCCATCGCCCCAACCAAAACTTCACACTTCATCTTCACATAGGCCTCCTTCTTCCTCTTAACAAGAGATTCCACTTCCTTGGTAAACCACGGTTCCCTCGCTCGACGCCTTCCTCCCTGCCTGACCGGTACATACTTATCAAGAACACGCAGTAGCTGATCCTTGAACAAGCCCCACTTATCCAGTGTGCCCAACACTTGCAGCCTACTTCTCCACCTTATCCCCCCCAAGTCACGTCTAATGGCATCATAATTGCCCCTCCCCCAGCTATAACTCTTGCCTTGCAGTGTATACTTATCCCTTTCCATCATTAACGTAAACGTCACCGAATTGTGGTCACTGTCCCCAAAGTGCTCTCCTACCTCCAAATCCAACACCTGGCCTGGTTCATTACCCAAAACCAAATCCAACGTGGCCTCGCCTCTTGTTGGCCTGTCAACATATTGTTTCAGGAAACCCTCCTGTACACACTGTACAAAAAACGACCCATCTATTGTACTCAAACTATATCTTTTCCAGTCAATATTTGGAAAGTTAAAGTCTCCCATAATAACTACCCTGTTACTTTCGCTCATATCCAGAATCATCTTCGCCATCCTTTCCTCTACATCCCTAGAACTATTAGGAGGCCTATAAAAAACTCCCAACAGGGTGACCTCTCCTTTCCTGTTTCTAACTTCAGCCCATACAACCTCGGAAGAAGAGTCCCCATCTAGCATCCTCTCCGCCACCGTAATACTGCTCTTGACTAGCAGCGCCACACCTCCCCCTCTTTTGCCTCCTTCTCTGAGCTTACTAAAACACCTAAACCCCGGAACCTGCAACATCCATTCCTTTCCCTGCTCTATCCATGTCTCCGAAATGGCCACAACATCGAAGTCCCAGGTACCAACCCATGCTGCCAGTTCCCCTACCTTGTTTCGTATACTCCTGGCATTGAAGTAGACACACTTCAAACCACCTACCTGAACACTGGCCTCCTCCTGCGACGTCACATCTGTGCTCCTGACCTCTATACTCTCTTTCTCCCTTACCATAAAACTACAATCCAGGTTCCCATGCCCCTGCTGCATTAGTTTAAACCCCCCCCAAAGAGCACTAACAAATCTCCTCCCCAGGATATTTGTGCCCCTCAGGTTCAGATGTAGACCATCCTGTCTGTAGAGGTCCCACCTTCCCCAGAAAGAGCCCCAGTTATCCAGAAATCTGAATCCCTCCCGCCTGCACCATCCCTGTAGCCACGTGTTTAAATGCTCTCTCTCCCTATTCCTCATCTCATTATCACGTGGCACGGGCAACAACCCAGAGATAACAACTCTGTTTGTTCTAGTTCTGAGCTTCCATCCTAGCTCCCTGAAAGCCTGCCTGACATCCTTGTCCCCTTTCCTACCTATGTCGTTAGTGCCAATGTGGACCACGACTTGGGGCTGCTCCCCCTCCCCCCTAAGGACCCGGAAAACACGATCCGAGACATCACGTACCCTTGCACCTGGGAGGCAACATACCAAACGTGAGTCTCTCACGCTCCCACAAAATCTCCTATCTGTGCCCCTGACTATAGAGTCCCCAATTACTAATGCTCTGCTCCTCTCCCCCCTTCCCTTCTGAGCAACAGGGACAGACTCCGTGCCAGTGGCCCGTACCCCATGGCTTACCCCTAGTAAGTCCCCCCCCCCCCACGAGTATCCAAAGCGGTATACTTGTTTCTCAGGGGAACGACCGCAGGGGATCCCTGCACTGACTGCTTTTTCCCAGTCCCTCTTACAGTTACCCACCTATCTCCAATCTTTGGTGTAACTAATTCCCTGAAGCTGCTATCTATGACCCCTTCTGCCTCCCGAATGATCCGAAGTTCTTCCAACTCCAGCTCCAGTTCCCTAACTCGGTCTTGGCGGAGCTGGAGATGGCAGCACTTCCTGCAGGTAAAATCAGCAGGGACACTAACTGCATCCCTCACCTCAAACATCCTGCAGGAGGAACATTGCACTCCCTTCCCTGCCATTCCTCTTACTTTCTACCAAGATCTGGCTGACAACTAAATTAAATTTTTATAAAAAATAATAATAATATAATAAAATATGGTGCTTACCTCAGACCAATGGGTTTTATTATTAGGTTAGAGGAGGAGGGCGGGTGGGAGACACTACACGTGTAGTGTCTCGGGTTTCCTCTCCACCAGAATTTATTGGTGAGGGTCTTCCCAGACGTCCGCGGGTCGACTTCCTGTTCCCGCCTAAAAAACTAATTTAAAAAAAGAAAAATTCTCAGCTCCTGCTGAAATTGACTAACCAGCCAGCTCCACTCCCGCCGAAATCGACTGGCCTGCCCCTGCAAAGACAAGTGCTTTTAAAGGTTGACTTACCTCCCAGCAGCCACTTCCGCAATGCTCCCGCTGAAACTGACTCACCAGCTGTTCTCACGCCGAAATCGACTGGCCTGCCCCTGCAAAGACAAGTGCTTTTAAAGGTTGACTTACCTCCCAGCAGCCACTTCCGCAATGCTCCCGCTGAAACTGACTCACCAGCTGTTCTCACGCCGAAATCGACTGGCCTGCCCCTGCAAAGACAAGTGCTTTTAAAGGTTGACTTACCTCCCAGCAGCCACTTCCGCAATGCTCCCGCTGAAACTGACTCTTCTCCCGCCGAAATCGACTGGCCTGCCCCTGCAAAGACAAGTGCTTTTAAAGGACAGACTTACTTCCCAGCAACCACTTCTGCAATGCTCCCGCTGAAACTGACTCACCAGCTGTTCTCCCGCCGAAATCGACTGGCCTGCCCCTGCAAAGACAAGTGCTTTTAAAGGTTGACTTACCTCCCAGCAGCCACTTCCGCAATGCTCCCGCTGAAACTGACTCACCAGCTGATTCTCCCGCCGAAATCGACTGGCCTGCCCCTGCAAAGACAAGTGCTTTTAAAGGACAGACTTACCTCCCAGCAACCACTTCCGCAATGCTCCCGCTGAAACTGACTCACCAGCTGTTCTCCCGCCGAAATCGACTGGCCTGCCCCTGCAAAGACAAGTGCTTTTAAAGGTTGACGTACCTCCCAGCAGCCACTTCCGCAATGCTCCCGCTGAAACTGACTCACCAGCTGTTCTCACGCCGAAATCGACTGGCCTGCCCCTGCAAAGACAAGTGCTTTTAAAGGTTGACTTACCTCCCAGCAGCCACTTCCGCAATGCTCCCGCTGAAACTGACTCACCAGCTGTTCTCCCGCCGAAATCGACTGGCCTGCCCCTGCAAAGACAAGTGCTTATAAAGGACAGACTTACCTCCCAGCAGCCACTTCCGCAATGCTCCCGCTGAAACTGACTCACCAGCTGATTCTCCCGCCGAAATCGACTGGAAATCGAAATCGATGCCGGGGTCTGTTTGGTTTCATGCCTTTTTGTAGGATTTGTAGCAGCTGAATACAATTGTGTGGCTTCCTCACCTCTTTCTGAGAGCATTAAAGAGTCAACCACATTGCTGTGGGTCTGGAGTCACATGTAGGCTAGACTAGCTAAAGGACATTACTGAAACAAATGTTTTCTTACGACAATCGACAATGGTTTCATGATTATCATTACACTTTTAATTGCAGATTTTTAAAAATTGAATTTAAATTTCACCATACTCCATAGTGGGATTCAAACTTACGTCCCCAGACTATTACCCTGGGTCTCCCTGGATTACTAGTCCAATGACCATACCACTACTCCACTGTTTCTCCTAATATATGATTCACAAATGATACCCGACTGATTTTATAATTGATACAGAAAATTCTACGTACAAATTACTTCAACCATTATATATGAAATATTCTATGGTGTTATTGAAGAGAAAACACAAATACACGTTAACTGGGCATTGATTTGCCAGTTCTAGGATTTTGCAAATTTGATGCAAATTTCCCTTCAACACAACTGTGATTGCACTTCTAATGTAATTTACTAGTTGTCAAATGCTTTAAGATCTCTGCAAATTATAATAAAGTGCAAGTATTTTTTCTTTGTAAAAATTACATATATATACAATGTAACGTACTGTCATATATGTGTGGCATTGACTTATTTGAGCTCATTTTCCCTTCACAATACCTACATTTCTGCAATTATTTAACCCCCTTCCACTTTTAACTTTATATTTCTTGATATTTTTGACTTTCACTGTAACTTCACTCTGTAATTCACTGAATGTCATGTTAACCTTTTGCGAAAGGACCAAAACTGTAAGAAATGACCAAAGCAAGACATCCCTCCTCCTGTACTCAAATCCTCTTGCTTCATGTTTCACCTTAACAAATGCTTCATTATAATCAATAAAACATATCTCTATGGCTTTTTAAAAATCTCTATGGCTCACCACTTTCACACTCAGGAGGTCAAAAGCACAAGAGGGGTGCAAGAATCCTCCAAATGAAGAAGCTTCAAAATGTGTGCTGCGTTACTGGGCTATCTTGTACAGAGTGATCCTGGTTAAAATCAGAGCCCAACCTTTCAATCTTGCCATCATCCAAGTCTACAGACAAACATCTGACAGTGAAAAAGAAGATGTCAGTCACTCTCATGAAGACCCGGTTAAAGCCAAATATCAAATGTAAAACAAAGGAGGTGATTTTTGTAATGGGCAAATAAATGCAAAAGTTGGTTCTGACAGGAAAGTCAATTTAACTATAACTTCATGACCAGGTGACACCAATGAAAGTGAAGAAAATGTAGATCGATTGATGTACAGCAAATCTGGTTATTCTAAATACCCGGCTCAACGAGCATCCAAGAAGGAAATACACGTGGAAAACTCCTGGCGACATGACCATAAATCAAATGGATTATCGGTGGGATATTCCAGTCCCTCCTGCCACCGAGATTGTCCAGTCCTGCCGAAAGTCAATTTTACCTGGACCACCGAATCTCGCTGTGGTGGAATCCGTCATTTGTGACAATACAAGACAGTAGATTTTAAAAAGCAGTTCAACAAGAAAAGATGTTGCCAGGCGCCAACGGCAGAAGCGACCATGTACCTGTAATTGACACCATCAAAGCAATGCTGAGGAAGTTGAAAAAAGCAGTGACATTAAAGAGATTATATTATGACCGACTCTACACAGAGATCTCAATTAAAGAAAAAATTAAAGTAGAAGTTCAAAACCATTTCAACAGCTTGAAGAGAAAGGAAACCATTCAACGTGGGAAATGTTCAAAGCATCAGTGTTTGAATCATCAAAAAACACCATTCCAATTAAAGAAAAGAGGAAGCAATAGAAATTGATAACACATGAAATATTTGACCTGATAGTGCGCGGAAGGAAGAGGTAAGTAAATAGATCAACAGAAATATCAGGAATTGGATAAAAGGATCAAACAAAAATGCATTGAAGAGAAGGGAAAGTGGTTGCCAATAAATGTGAAGGAATAGAAAAATGTGAAAGCAGAGACTCAAGAACAATGCATTAGGGAAACATAAGGGAAATTAAAGGCAAAGTTAAGCGTACAACTGGGAGATGCATCAAAGGAAACATGGGGAAGTTATCATGAAAAGGTACCAAGACCTTGCAAGGTGGACTGAATACATACAAGACTTATTTAAGGAAAGCAGACATGGAGAATAATAATATAGGGCGTCATTCTCCGACCCCCCAGAGGCCGCCGTGAATCCCGCCCCCGCCGGTTGCCGAAGTCTCCGAAGGGAGAAAAGCCGGCAGGGCATTAATGGCGCTGCTGCCGCGGAGAATGTCACAGGTCTGCGCAAGGCAGCCGATTTTCGGCCTGCCGATATTCTCCCTTCCGGATGGGCCGAAGTCCCGTCGACGTGATGACCGTTCACGTCGACGTGAATCAAACCTCCTTTTCATTGGCGTGACCCGGTGATCCAGGCTCACGCCGACCAGCGTGGAGGTGAGTGACGGCCTGGGGGGTTGGCTCTGGGCTGGAAATGGCGTGGCCGCAGTCTGATTGCGTGAGGAGAGGTGTGTCTCGGGTTGTGTGTGTGTGTGTGCGGCGGGGGGGGGGGGGTGGTTAGAGTAGGCTGGGCTCCGGGGGAGTGCCGGGAGGGGGTCCGTGCCGGGGTGGAGGTGGGGGGGGGGGGGTCCGTGCTGGGGTGGAGGTTGGGGGTTGGGGGGGTGTCCGTGCTGGGGTGGAGGTTGGGGGGGGTCCGTGCCGGGGTGGTTGGGGGGGGTCCGTGCCGGGGTGGAGGTTGGGGGTTGGGGGGGTGTCCGTGCTGGGGTGGAGGTTGGGGGGGGTCCGTGCCGGGGTGGTTGGGGGGGGTCCGTGCCGGGGTGGAGGTTGGGGGTTGGGGGGGGGGGTCCGTGCTGGGGTGGAGGTTGGGGGGGGGTCCGTGCTGGGGTGGAGGTTGGGGGGGGGGTCCGTGCTGGGGTGGAGGTTGGGGGGGGGGTCCGTGCCGTGCCGGGGTGGAGGTTGGGGGTTGGGGGGGGGTCCGTGCCGAGGAGGGGGATGGGAGGGCAAGTGAGTTGGTCCACCTGGCCAGGTGCCAGCCTCCAACAGTTGGACCCATGCGGTCCACGCCACCTGGCTGGGGGGAGGAGGGGGTATGGGCAATGATGACATGTCGTCGTTCCCCTCCCCCCCACCAGGCCGTCATGTTTTCAGATCATCCAGCGATGTTGGCCGCCGTGGTGGCAGCCGCTCATGTCTATGTTGCCATGGATGAGGAGGAGGAGGAGGAGGAGGACGAGGAGGAGCGTGCCAGAGAGGCGGCGCAGGCTGCCGCAGAGGGGCAGGCGGCAGCCGCCCAGGCTGGAGGGACACCTGACCGACAGGACGAGGAGGGGGAGGAGGATGTCGCGGCCCCACGGCAACGGAGGCACCCGAGGGTGCCCCGTGTGTACCGGCCCCGGCAGTCATTCCAGGACCTCACGGACCGGGAATGCAGGAGGAGACTCCGGATGAGCCGGGAAACCGTGGCACACATCTGCCACCTGTTGGCACACCTGTCACTGCATGGCATTGGCGGGGGACACCCTCTCCCCGTGTCCGTCAAGGTTACGGTGGCCCTGAACTTTTATGCAACGGGGTCATTCCAGGCACCGAGTGGGGACCTGTCCGGCATATCGCAGACATCGGTGCATCGGTGCATCCGGGCAGTGACAGATGCCCTATATGCCATGGCGCACCACTACATCCGCTTCCCCGTGGACCGGGCCAGCCAAGATGCCCGGGCCGTGGGCTTCTCTGCCGTTGCCGGGTTCCCCATGGTCCAGGGCGTGATCGATGGGATGCACGTCGCCGTGCGGCCACCTGCAGATAACAGGGCCGTGTTCACTAATAGGAAGGGGACCGATTCGATGAACGTACAGGTGGTCTGCGACCACCGCATGATGATCCTGCACGTCTGCGCCCGTCACCCAGGCAGTGTACACGACTCATTCGTGTTGTCGCGGTCATCCATCCCCGGCATGTACGAGGGACGCCATCCCCGGCGGAGGGGCTGGTTGCTGGGCGACAGGGGCTACCCATTGCGATCGTGGCTGATGACGCCTATACGGAGGCCACGCAATGAGGCGGAGAACCACTACAATGATGCCCATGTAGCGACAAGGGGAGTGATCAAGAGGTGCTTTGGCGTGCTGAAGATGCGTTTCAGGTGCCTGGGCCTCTCTGGGGGCGCCCTCCAGTATCGGTCAGATAGGGTCGGCCGCATCATTGTGGTGTGCTGCGTCCTGCACAACATAGCCCAGCAGAGGGGCGATGTGCCGCAGGCAGAGGAGGGCGGAGTGGAGGAGCAGCAGGAAGAGGCCCAGTCCTCCCCAGATGAGGGGGATGGGGGCAATGGTCAGGGCAGACGGGGTAGACACAGGCGGGTGGCTGTCCACCGTTACCGGCTGGCCCAGCGGGCACGGGACAGACTGATAGACGCCCGCTTCACTGACTAGATGGGCGTGGGAATCGGGTAGTATGGCCACAGACCGCACACCATGGCAACAGCCGACCACCCACACCCCCCACACATCCACCCACCCAGCACCCTCACCCCCCTCCCCAACCCCACCCACTCCACCCGCATGCACACCGCCCGCCCCCCCCCCCCCCCCCATTGCCGATCCACCTGCCGCACAACGGGCCGGGCTCACACAGTTGCGGGTGGACGCGTGTCTATCGCAGACCATGGAGGATGATGACAACCCGCCCTGCGATGAGCTCCTGGCTCTACATCATTGGACTATGTCTGACCCATGGCCACAGTACCACCATCCACCCGGACCATCCCTGCATGCGGCTGTGACACTGCAGCGCACGGTCCCGTCCTCTGCCCGGGGGATGTTGATGGCGGCCCAGGGGGAAGGGGGCAGACTCACCTGGGGCTGAGGTAAGACCACCCCTCACACACACACTTGCGCTCAATGTACATGACACCCCCGCACACTTTGGACAGAGCACAAAGGCAGCTTCTGTAGGTGTAACATTGACTTTAATAACCAAAGGAGTTCATGCACGTGCCCGAGCCCCTAAAACTCATCTGTGCCCTGCACCCGTGCCAACTTACTCAGTGTCTAATTGTTTGGCCTTACGGGCCCTTTGACTACGTCTACGTGGTTCCCCAGACGGTACAGCAGAACTGGAGGTGGACTCCTGTGATTCCTGCCCTCTGACACTGGATCCCTTTGGCGGCCGTTTCCTGGGGCGTCCTGGCCTAGATGGGCCAGGCTGCGGCCCGGGTGACTGGGATGGCGAGCTGCCAGCCTGTCCTGCCCGTTGCCCACCCGATGCACCTGGGACGGAAGGGGGGGAGTCTGAGGTGTCGCGGTGTACCGGGACCTCCCCTACAGAGGGAGCCGGGACGGACCACACCACCTCCTCCTCCCTCGGGGTGCCCGATGGCCCCCAGGCCTCTACATGGGTGGGGGATGCGAACGGACTGGCCATCCGACGCCCCCCCGACATCTGGCGCTGCCAGTCCTGGAGGCCCGTGCTGGTATCGACAGGGGTCTGCAGGTTTGCAGCCATGGAGCCCAGGGTGTTGGCAAACCCTGTCTGTGACAGTGCGACGCCGGCTCGCACATGGCCACTGGCGCCGATGCCCTCAGCGATGGCCTGCAGAGACTGGGCCATGGCCTGCTGAGACTGGGCCATGGCCTGCTGAGACTGAGCCATGGCGTTGAGCGCCTCTGCCATCTGGCGCTGGCACTGGCTCATGGCCTCCTGTGAGAGGGCAGCCATTTCCTGGGCCACAGACGCCGCCTGCACGGAAGGCCCCAGGCCTCGCAAACCGTTCCCCATGTCTGACACCGGCGCACCCATTGCCTCCACCGCGGACGCCACCCGTGGGTGGCACGCATGACTGGCACCACTCCCAGCTCCTGGACGCGGGTGGACTCCTCCACCTGCGACCGCAGCCGCCGCAAGCCGCCCGTCACCCTCTTCGCTCGTCTCCGGGTCGGTGGTTGCATCGGATCTATGTGTGGGTGTGGTAACTGCAGGAACCCGGGATCCATCTGGGCGGCAGATGTTCGCTTGGCCTGGGCTGCCCTCCGACCGCCCGGTCCCTCTGCTGCTCCTACCTCCACCTGCTGTACCGGGACGGCTGTGTTGTGCGCACCAGTGAGTGTACCAGATGCCTCATAACTAAAGTGCCCAACCGTGGTGAGTGTTTCTGCGATGGTGGAGGGTGTTGGTGACAGCAGTGGCGTTGTGTCGTGCTCTTCATCCCACTCTGAGTCCATGGCACTTTGGGGTGGGGGTTCGTCTCCACCCATCCACTCTGACTCACTGTCCGGTATTTCGTCTTCCTGGGTAGTGCTGTCCCGGGTAGGGGTGTCCTGGGTAGTGCTGTCCCGGGTAGGGGTGTCCTGGGTAGTGCTGTCCCGGGTAGGGGTGTCCTGGGTAGTGGTGTCCTGGGTAGTGGTGTCCTGGGTAGTGGTGTCCTGGGTAGTGGTGTCCTTTCTCGGATGTGACGGGGGCCTGTGGCTGCCCCCCTCATCGCTGGGTGGTCGCTCCCGCACGTGACGGGGGTGTCGTCTCCCTGTTGCTCCAGGTCTCTCCGTCTCCCGTGGTGTGCGAGGGGCATCCTGCGGGCGTCGCATGCTGGAGGGTGCGGGTCTCTCCGTCTCCCGTGGTGTGCGAGGGGCATCCTGCGGGCGTCGCATGCTGGAGGGTCCGGGTCTCTCCGTCTCCCGTGGTGTGCGAGGGGCATCCTGCGGGCGTCGCATGCTGGAGGGTGCGGGTCTCTCCGTCTCCTGTGGTCTCCGAGGGGCATCCTGCGGGCGTCGCATGCTGGAGGGTGCGGGTCTCTCCGTCTCCTGTGGTCTCCGAGGGGCATCCTGCGGGTGGTCTGCGGGGTTGGGTGCCTGGACGTTTGGTCCTGCGATACGCAATGAAGCATCCATGGTTAGACATCAGGCAGTGATCAGGCGATACGGGGGAGGGGGATATAGGGGAGGGGGGATATGGGGACGGGCTGTCGGTGACTCACTCGCTAGTACGCCCCCGACCTCTGCATCAGCAACCTCCCGGTCCTCAGGTCCGCCAGCCAGTTCCAGGGCCCTTTCCTCGTCTACGGTCAGTGGCCTCTCATCAGCGGGCCCTCCTCCAGTCCTCACATGCTCCCTATTGTTGTGTGCGCGCTTCTCCTGTGGGGGGGGGTGAGGGGTAAAAGACAACAGTGTTAGGCAGGTATATCAATGCACGCCATCGGTTGCGCGTGCATTGCAGAGGTTAAGGTTAGGGCTGGATTCACTTGGGGATATGGGGGATATGGGGGAGGGGGGATATGGGGGATATGGGGAGGGGGGATATGGGGAGGGGGGATATGGGGGAGGGGGGATATGGGGAGCGGGATATGGGGGATATGGGGAGGGGGGATATGGGGGAGGGGGGATATGGGGGAGGGGGGATATGGGGGATATGGGGGAGGGGGGATATGGGGGAGGGGCGATATGGGGGGATATGGGGGATATGGGGGAGGGGGGATATGGGGAAGGGGCGATATGGGTGAGGGGGGATATGGGGGATATGGGGGAGGGGGGATATGGGGGAGGGTGGTTATGGGGAGGGGGGATATGCGGGAGGGGGGATATGGGGGAGGGGAGATATGGGGCAGGGGGGATATGGGGGAGGGGGGATATGGGGGAGGGGGGATATGGGGGATATGGGGAGGGGGGATATGGGGGAGGGGGGATATGGGGGAGGGGGGATATGGGGGAGGGGGGATATGGGGAGGGGCGATATGGGGGGATATGGGGGATATGGGGGAGGGGGGGATATGGGGAAGGGGCGATATGGGGGAGGGGGGATATGGGGGAGGGGGGATATGGGGGATATGGGGGAGGGGGGATATGCGGGAGGGGGGATATGGGGGAGGGGGGATATGGGGGAGGGGGGATATGGGGAAGGGGGATATGGGGGAGGGGGGATATGGGGGAGGGGGGATATGGGGGAGGGGGGATATGGGGGGATATGGGGGATATGGGGGAGGGGGGATATGGGGAAGGGGCGATATGGGGGAGGGGGGATATGGGGGATATGGGGGAGGGGGGATATGGGTGATATGGGGGAGGGGGGATATGCGGGAGGGGGGATATGGGGAGGGGGGATATGGGGAGGGGGGATATGGGGGAGGGGGGATATGGGGGAGGGGGGATATGGGGATATAGGGAGGGGGGATATGGGGGAGGGGGATATGGGGGAGGAGGGATATGCGGGAGGGGGTATATGGGGGAGGGGGTATGGGGGAGGGGGATATGGGGGAGGGGGGATATGGGGGAGGGGGATATGGGGGATATGGGGGAGGGGGGATATGGGGGAGGGGGGATATGGGGGAGGGGGGATATGGGGGATATGGGGGAGGGGGGATATGGGGGGGGGCGATATGGGGGGATATGGGGGATATGGGGGAGGGGGATATGGGGAAGGGGCGATATGGGGGAGGGGGGATATGGGGGATATGGGGGAGGGGGGATATGGGGGAGGGGGGATATGGGGGAGGGGGGATATGGGGGAGGGGGGATATGGGGACCGGGCGATATGGGGGAGGGGGGATATGGGGGATATGGGGGAGGGGGGATATGGGGGATATGGGGAGGGGGGATATGCGGGAGGGGGGATATGGGGGAGGAGGGATATTGGGAGGGGGGATATGGGGAGGGGGGATATGGGGGAGGGGGGATATGCGGGAGGGGGGATATGGGGGAGGGGGATATGGAGGAGGGGGGATATGGGGGAGGGGGGATATGGGGGAGGGGGGATATGGGGGATATGGGGGAGGGGGGATATGGGTGAGGGGGGATATGGGGGAGGGGGGATATGGGGGATATGGGGGAGGGGGGATATGGGGGAGGGGCGATATGGGGGGATATGGGGGATATAGGGGAGGGGGGGATATGGGGAAGGGGCGATATGGGGGAGGGGGGATATGGGGGATATGGGGGAGGGGGGATATGGGGGAGGGGGGGATATGGGGGAGGGGGGATATGCAGGAGGGGGGATATGGGGGAGGGGGGATATGGGGCAGGGGGGATATGGGGGAGGGGGGATATGTGGGATATGGGGGAGGGGGATATGGGGAGGGGGGATATGGGGGAGGGGGGATATGAGGGATATGGGGGAGGGGGATATGGGTATATGGGGGATATGGGGAGGGGGGGATATGGTGGAGGGGCGATATGGGGGAGGGGATATGGGGGATATGAGGGAGGGGGGATATGGGGGAGGGGGGATATGGGGGAGGGGGGATATGGGGGAGGGGGGATTTGGGGATATGGGGGAGGGGGGATATGGGGGAGGGGGGATATGGGTAAGGGGGATATGGGGGAGGGGGGATATGGGGGATATGGGGGAGGGGGGATATGGGGAGGGGGATATGGGGGAGGGGGATATGGGGGATATGGGGGAGGGGGGATATGGGGGAGGGGGGATATGGGGGAGGGGTATATGGGGGAGGGGGGATATGGGGGATATGGGGGAGGGGGGATATGGGGGAGGGGAGATATGGGGGAGGGGGGATATGGCGGATATGGGGTAGGGGGGATATGGGGAGGGGGGGATATGGGGGAGGCTCACCCTGCCTGCCCTGACAAGGCCGTTCACCTTCTTGTGGCACTGGGTGCCTGTCCGTGGTGTCAGGGCCACAGCGGTGATGGCCTCTGCCACTTCCCTCCACAGACGCCGGCTGTGGCGTGGGGCAACTCTGCGGCCGTGCCCGGGATACAGGGCGTCCCTCCTCTGCTCCACCGCGTCCAGGAGCGCCTCCACATCCCGTGACTCGAACCTCGGAGCTGAGCGACGGCCAGCCATCCAGTCGGGTGTTCCGGTCGGGTGTTCCGGTCGGGTGGGGGGGAGCAGCGCGGCCTTATGAGCCGTCACGCCGTGCAGCGCGTATGACGCTGCACGGCGTGAACCACTGCGCAAGCGCGGATCCTGTTACGTCGCTGCTAGCCCATTTCGGGCCGGAGACTTTCGACCCATTTTTCCGACGTGACGCAAGTCGGATTTGCGCCGTTTTTTGCGCCGATCGGCGGACTTTCCGCCGATAACGGAGAATTTCGCCCATAATCTTTATTAGTGGCACAAGTAGGCTTACATTAATACTGAAATGAAGTTACTGTGAAAAGCAAAGCCAACAATTAAGAAAAACATGGATGGTCCAAAGATCATGAAAGACGAAGTAAGAACAGGAATAAATAAGATTTGTAAAAATAAGGCCGAAGCCCCAGATGAAACAGTCACCGAACAAATTAAAAGTTTAGAAGACTTTTGAATAGAGAAACTCTATAAAGCCAGAAACTGCAGGTTTTCCATGTGGTTTTGTAGAAGAGAGTGGTACGAGAAATGTTCTCGTTACGGCATGCAAAGTATCAGAAAGGGCTGCAGAGATGAAAAAAAATGTATTCATGATTTTAAGGATTAGAATAAAGCATTCAATAAACTGAAATGTGAAGAACTTGTGAGTTGTTCACTATCTTCTGCTTAAATGTGTTTTTCCAATCACTTCAACCATTCCATTTGGCAGTACCTTCCATATTCACCACTCTTTTAGTAAAGAGGTTACTCTGGAATTTCCGATCGGATTTGTTAATGATGGTGTTGTATTTATGATCGCCAATTTTGAGCTCCCCTGCAAGTGGAATTGTTTTCTCTACAGCCACTCTATCAAACCCATTTCAACATCATTGTCAGGTCACCGCTCAGTCTTCTCCTTTCTGGAGGAAAAAGCTCCTACCAGTTCGGTCTTACCTGATGGGACAAAAACTCTCAATCCTGAGATCAACCTTGCTCATCTTTGTCGACCTTCTCCAGTGTCTCTATATACGTTTTGTAATATGGAGAGCGGTCCTATTCATGTGTTGTCTAACCAAGGTTCGATCCAAGCTATGCTTGAGTGTAAACCCACAGGAACCAGTGCCAACCTTTTGCCAAAGTTTCAACCAGTGGTCGGTCTCCACCCCACCCCCGAAGGAATTTCTCCCATCCTGCCCTATGAACCTTTGGTTGTATACTAATCTCACAAAATGTACCATTGCAACTGATTCTTAAAGGTCACTTTCTTCACAGCGACATGCTTCACAGATCTGATCGATTTGTATTGGAAGCACATTGTAATATTATCGCCAGTTTATACTGGTTAAGCGTGCTGACAAACTTGATGGATCTGAGTTTGCATACATTCCACATTGAATACTCTGTTGAAAGGGCCATTGATAAAGTTAGCTTGGAGAATCTCGTGCCAGTTCATAGCATGCAAGAATCTACAACACAGACATATAGAATTATCTCACTGTGTCCAGATGATAGTGTTTCCAATTAACTATGCTCAACAAAAAGGGAAAAGAGGTGCATTATTCTCATTGCGAGGTGCCTGACCTTAAATTGAGATACATCCTCAAGTATGCAAATTATTTGACGAATGAAACCACAAAAGTTGCTATTTATTTAGTGGTTCCTTTGCACAGTCTAAGTAGAGGTCATTTCAAGTATAAGTTCCGCATTTTATCTGTGGAATTGCTTATTTGCATCTATTATCACTGTTTTCCTTTGTGTAGGCGTTGCTCTTAGCATGTGCATATGGCTTGAGATGAGTACAAAGTTCAGTTTCTTTATCTGTCTAATAATAATTCCTGCATTTATATAAATGTCATGAGGTGAGCGACTTTTGCAATGTATACACTGTTGTTGCAGGGGCCAATGCAGCAGCCATTCTGTAGGAGCAAGTTCCCAGAATGAGATGAACGCTCGGTTTTCACACAAGATAATTAATGGGTCAGGAAGTCCTTTTGACGCATTCAAATTAATCCACCAGAGAGATAGTTACCCACCCCTCTTCCCCTGATTGTAGCAAACAATGTTTTTTCAAATTATTGCAAGGATTTTGTCTCCCTCACTCCATTTTAGGGGAGGTGATGACGTGGTGGTATTGTCACTGGACCTGAGATCCAGCGTAATGCTCTGGGGAACTGGGGCGGGATTCTCTGACCACCCGCCGGGTCGGAGAATCGCCGGGGGCTGGCATGAATCCCGCCCCTGCCTGTTGCCGAATTCTCCGGCACCGGATATTCGGCGGGGGTGGGAATCGCGCCGCGCTGGTTCGCGGGCCCCCCCCCCCCCGGCGATTCTCCGGCCTGCGATGGGCCGAAGTCCCGCTGCTGGAATGCCTGTCCCACCGGCGAAATCAAACCACCTCTCTTACCGGCGGGACAAGGCGGCTCGGGCGGGCTCCTGGGTCCTGGGGGGGGCACGTGGCGATCTGGCCCCGGGCGGTGCCCCCACGGTGGCCTGGCCCGCGATCAGGGCCCACCGATCCGCGGGCGGGCCTATGCCGTGGGGGCACTCTTTTCCTTCCGCCTTCGCCATGGTCTCCACTATGGCAGAGGCGGAAGAGACCCCCTCCACTGCGCATACGCGGGGATGCCGTGAGCGGCCGCTGATGCTCCCGCGCATGCGCCGCATGGCAAAGTCATTTCTGCGCCAGCTGGCGGGGCATCAAAGGCCTTTCCCGCCAGCTGGCGGGGCGGAAATCAGTCCGGCGCGGGCCTCGCCCCTCAAGGTGAGGGCTCGGCCCCTCAAGATGTGGAGAATTCTGCACCTTTGGGGCGGCTCGATGCCGGACTGATTCGCGATGTTTTTGGCGCTGGTCGGCGGACATCGCGCCGATTGCAGAGAATCCCGCCCCTGGTTTCAAATCCCACCA
This sequence comes from Scyliorhinus torazame, assembly GCF_047496885.1. Lineage (NCBI taxonomy): Eukaryota > Metazoa > Chordata > Chondrichthyes > Carcharhiniformes > Scyliorhinidae > Scyliorhinus > Scyliorhinus torazame. The sequence continues at coordinate 138,298,138 of NC_092713.1, forward strand.
TGTCAGATGGTGAAATTTGAGTTCAATAAAAATCTGGAATTAAAAATCTAATGATTACCATGAATCAATTGTTATGAAAACCCATCTGGTTCACTGGTGTCCTTTAGTATTATAACGAGGTTGTGGAGCCTTTATGGCTTAGTGTGCAGGTGAATATTTTTTGTTAATTATGTGCAGTAGTCACCAAGGAATAGCTTCTGCAGTGACTAAATGGAGCTCTCTACCCTCCAGCCTAAAGTTGGCGTGGCAGGTTGAAGTCACTGTGTGATCTGTGATGAGAAAGTGTTTTTTAATGGCGGGGAGTTGGTTCCACTCCTGTTGCCACATGGCCTCTACTGTTACTCCTTGGCATTGTGGTCTTAGCCATACAGGCTGGCGTGATGGGAGGTGAGCAGCAGGTGGATTTGTAAGGTCCTTGCGTAGCGGCAGGCTTGGGTTGATGTAGACCTTCTCCAGGAGCTTTTTCATTGCATTCCCCCTCCTTATGTGAGGGGTGGGATGTGGTTGAGGGTGTGGATAACGTTGCATGTAAGAAACAGTTACACATGAGCTGATTACAGTAGAGATGGGCAGTGCATGGCAAACCCCACTCTTTGAGTCTTGCACTCCTGTTTCCAGTGGCTTGACAAGTCAAGATGAGTGGAGATGTTGTCAACTACAGTGTGTGTTTCGTAGCACATTCTGCGCCTGTGCCGATGAGCTTTAGAGCTGTCCACGCAGGGTGATTTCCATACCAATTCCTCTGCTATTTCTGTCAAAGCAGCATTTTGTGCACTGAGAAAGAGTAGTTGGAGAGAGAGGCATTTTCCCTCACATGAGGACACTAGCCGCACGCTAACCTCACCTCGTTTGGCTTATGAACTAATGCAATTACCAGATTGTGGCTGTATCAAAGCCAGCATTTGTTACCCATCTCTAATTACCTTTGAATAGGTGGTGGTGAGCCACCTCCTTGAACTGCTACCGACGATGAGGTTAGGGTCGCTAACTGTGATGAAAAGGGTTCCTGAAGATTTCATCACATGACTTTCCCCTCACTCCCCAGCCACTAGTCGGCCAACATGACCATCCTTGTGATGTACCGTCTTCCTACACCAACTGGAAAGCAAAAAGGTTCATTATACCAATCAGATAATGCTTGACTGACAGCTAAACATCCCTTTTTTCAATATTTGCATATCTGTGGAAGATAAATGCTCAAAGAATATGACAGATTAACAATCTTTTTTATTGTCCCAATGATTTTATTTCAGGGTTGGACACAGCAGTTTCCTGGAGTTTGATCTTCAATCTGTGGAGACTACAGGACAATTCTGGAGGGTTGGAAACCCTCCATGTAGTGTACGTACACTGACAGTGCTAGTAGGAAAGGAGTTCCAGGATTTTGGTCCAGAGACATTGAAGGAATGGGCAGAAAGTTCCAAGTCAGGGTGGTGTGCGGTTTGGAGGGGAACTTGCAGATGGTGCTGTACCCATGTGTCTACTGCCATTGGCCTTCTAGATTTTAGTGATCATGGGTTTGAAAGGTTTTGTCAAAGGAGCCTTGGTGAGTTGCTGCAATGCATTTTGTAGATGGTACACACTGCCGCCAATGTGCATCGGTGGTGGTGGCAATGAACGACTGAAGTGCCAATCAAGCAGGCTTCTTTGTCCTGGATGGTGTTGACCCTGTTGATTGTTGTTGGAGCCTCACTCATCCAGGCAAGTGGAGAATATTCAATCACACTCATGACTTGTGCCTTGTGGACAGGTTTTGGGGAGTCAGGAGATGAATTACTCTCTGCAGAATTCCAGCCTCTTACTTGCTCTTGTAGCCACAGTATTTATATGGCTAGCCCAGTTCAGTTTCTGTTCAATGGTAACTCCCAGGATGTTGATAGTGGGGTAGTGTTGAAAACGATGGTAATGCCATTGAATGTCAAGGGGAGATGGTTAGATTATCTCTTGTTGGAGATGGTCATTTCCTGGCCCTTGTGTGGCACAAATGTTATTTGTTATTTCTCAGCCCAGGGCTGAATGTTGTCCAGGCCTTGCTATATGTGAACATGGATCGCTTCATTATTTGAGAAGTTTCAAATGGCGCTGATCATTGTGTGAACATCTCCATTCTGACCTAACGATGGAGGGAAATGATCATATAGACAAGAGAGAGTTGAACCATGCCCCCTTGACATTTCCTAGCATTAGCATCGCTGATCCCACACCACCAACATCCAGAGAACAACAAAGAACAAAGAACAAAGAAATGTACAGCACAGGAACAGGTCCTTCGGCTTTCCAAGCCTGTGCCGACCATGCTGCCCATCTAAACTAAAATCTTCTGCACTTCCGGGTCCCTATTCCTCTACCCCATCCTATTCATGTATTTGTCAAGACGCCCCTTAAACATCACTATCGTCCCTGCTTCCACCACCTCCTCCGACAGTGAGTTCCTGGCATCCACTACCCTCTGTGTAAAAAAACGTGGCTCGTACATCTCCTTGAAACCTTGCCCCTCGCACCTTAAACCTATGCCCCCTAGTGATTGACCCCTCTACCCTGGGAAAAAGCCTCTGACTATCCACTCTGTCTATGCCCCTCATAATTTTGTAGACCTCTATCAGGTCGCCCCTCAACCTCCGTCGTTCCAGGGAGAACAAACCGAGTTTATTCAACCTCTCCTCATAGCTAATGCCCTTCATACCAGGCAACGTCCTGGTACATCTCTTCTTCACCCTCTCTAAAGCCTCCACATCCTTCTGGTAGTGTGGCGACCAGAATTGAACACTATACCCCAAATGTGGCCGAACGAAGATTCTATACAGCTGCAACATGACTTGCCAATTTTTATACTCAATGCCCCGACCAATGAAGGCAAGCATGCCGTATGCCTTCTTGACTACCTTCTCTACCAGTGTTGCCCCTTTCAGTGACCTGTGGACCTGTACACCTAGATCTCTCTGACTGTCAATAATCTTGAGGGTTCTACTCTTCACTGTATATTCCCTACCTGCATTAGACCTTCCAAAATGCATTACCTCACGTTTGTCCGGATTAAACTCCATCTGCCATCTCTCCGCCCAAGTCTCCAAACGATCTAATTCCTGCTGTATCCTCTGACAATCCTCATCGCTATTCGCAATTCCGCCAACCTTTGTGTCGTCTGCACACTTACTATTCAGACCAGTTACATTTTCCTCCAAATCATTTACACATACCACGAACAGCAAAGGTCTCAGCACTGATCCCTGCGGAACACCACTAGTCACAGTCCTCCAATCAGAAAAGCACCCTTCCATTGCTACTCTCTGCCTTCTATTACCTAGCCAGTTCTGTATCCATCTTGCCAGCTCGTCCCTGATCCCGTGTGACTTCACCTTTTGTATCAGTCTGCCATGAGGGACCTTGTCAAAGGCCTTACTGAAGTCCATTTAGACAACATCCACTGCCCTACCTGCATCAATCATCTTTGTGACCTCCTCGAAAAACTCTATCAAGTTAGTGAGACACGACCTCTCCTTCACAAAACCGTGCTGACTCTCGCTAATACGTCCATTTGCTTCCAAATGGGAGTAGATCCTGTCTCGAAGAATTCTCTCCAGTAATTTCCCTACTACTGACGTAAGGCTCACTGGCATGTAGTTGCCTGGATTATCCTTGCTACCCTCCTTAAACAAAGGAACAACATTGGCTATTCTCCAGTCCTCCGGGACATCACCCAAAGACAGTGAGGATCCAAAGATTTCTGTCAAGACTCAGCAATTTCCTCTCTCGCCTCCTTCAGTGTTCTGGGGTAGATCCCATCCGGCCCTGGGGACTTATCGACCTTAATATTTTTAAGGATGCCCAACACCTCGGGCGCGATTCTCCACTCCCACGTCGGTTGGGAGAATCGCCTGGGGAGCCAAAATTTCCAGGGATGCTGGTCCGACGCCCTCCCGAGATTCTCCCAAGCGGCGGGAATGGCCCGGTCGAGTTTCGCGGGCCGCAGGCCGGAGAATCGCCGGAGACACCCAAAATGGCGATTCTCCAGCACCCCCTCTATTCTGAGGCCCGGATGGGCCTAGCGGCCAGGCCAAAATGGCGGGTTCCCCCCCGACGCCGTCCACACCTGGTCGCTGCAGTCGTGGGCGGTGCGTGAACGCTGGGGGGGCGGCCTGTGGGGGACGAGGGGGGATCCTACACCGGGCTTCACCTGGAATGTGGGGTAGCCCGCGATCGGTGCCCACCGATCGTCGGGCCGTCCTCTCTGAAGGAGGACTTCGCAAGATCCGTCCCCATCTTCTTGCGGGGAAGATTTAGACAGGACGACAACCACGCATGCGCGGGTTGGCGCCGGCCAACCCGCGCATGCGCGGATGACGTCCGTTATGCGGCTCCGGCCCGTCATCCATGCGGCGCCGCTTCTACGCGGGCGACAAGGCCGGGCGCGTGTAGATGACGTGGCCCCGATACTGGCCCATTGTCAGGGCCTGAATCGGTTGGGACCGGGGCCGTTTCGTGCCGTCGAGAACCTCGACGGCGTTCACGACGGCGCGGCCACTTCGGTGTGGGAGTGGAGAATCCCGCCCTCAGTCTTTTTGGATCTCAATGTGACCCAGGCTATCTACACACCCTTCTCCAGGCTCAACATCCACCAATTCTTTCTCTTTGGTCAATACTGATGCAAAGTATTCATTTACTACCTCATCCATTTCCTTTGGCTCCACACATAGATTCCCTCGTCTGTCCTTCAGTGGGCCAACCCTTTGGTAATTGGTGAGAAATGGATGATTGTTGGTTTGTGCTCCAGTGGTTCCTCCTTCCTCTGGGAGCTCATGGGCCCCTGTGATATTCCATGGGGTGGAGAAGCAGCTGGAGTGTGCTCCAGAACCCTCCACGTCATCTGGCTCTGCCAGTCGTGGAGGCCCACCATTGTCTGAACCATACAGTTGAAACCCTCAGCCATGGTCCTCAGGCTCACAGAGTCATAGTTTTATAGGGCGGGATTCTCCGCCCGGTAACCGGAGAATCCTGCCCGAGGTCAATGGACTTCGCCATTGTCCGCGACTCGCCCGGTGCATTCTTGCAGCGGGCGGGGTGGAGGAATCTAGCCCATAGTGTTTTACAGCACAGAAAGAGACCATTTGGCCCACTGTGTCTGTGCTGGCCATCCAGAACCTATCTATTCTAACCTATTATCTAGCTTATCTAAATGCTTCTTAAATGCTGTGAGGGTCCCTGCCTCTTCCAACCTTTCATACAGTGAGCACTGGATTCCCACCATTCTCTGGGTGAAAAAACTTTTCCTCAAATCCCCTCGAAATCTCGTGGGAAAGAGGAAAAGTTTCTCCCTATCTACCCTATCTATCTCCTTCATAATTTTGTACACTAAGGGAGTCATGTTCCGGAGTTTTCCCATTATGGATCTTACACCTTGCTCCAGATTTCCCACTGCAGCCGCCACCCATGAAGTGTTGGCTTGGATGCCAGGCATTGATGGCACCATCTCATGTGGCAGAAGGCTGTGGGAGTCCTCCATTCAGCCTTGCAGTCACAGGAGTGTCGCTGACACCCCCACCTGGTATCCCTGGCTCTGTCTTTGCATCTCAAGAAGCTGAGGGACAAACGTTTCCAGAAGCATGGCAATCAGCTGGGGCACAGCTGAGTCCTGAAATCCAGGAGACCTCCGACTGCCTGATCCCTGGGATGTTCCTGCCTCCACCTGGCGTACATCAGAAGCAGCATGGTGCTCAACAGATAGTGACACAGAAGCCTGCCTGCTAAGGCCACCCACTGAAGTGTGCATCTCTGTGATGGTGAACGGTGCGGGTGGTAGCCATGGTGCTTCTTCACTGTCCTCCTCCGAGATCTCTTCTGGGATCGTGTCAAGGTTGGGCAGTGGGACACTGCTGGTGGATGTGCAGGCTGACCGGGTGACGTTCCTGCAAGGCAAGAAAGATGATATTAAGACATGGCCAGGTTAAGGGCTTGTAAAACACAGAACACATTTGTGTTTGGTCATCTGGATAAAGGTGCAGTGCTCCCCACTTTGCTCTCGCAGGTCCATCCCGCTCTCAACATGGACTCGCTCCTGCTCCTCTCCTCAAAAGGATGAGTCCCAGGACTCTCTCCTCAAAAGGAGTCAAGATCCTCAGCTCGGACCTCCCACCACCCATTTGCGGCGGTTGTGAGCAAGCTTGTCCTGCCGGAAAACAAATTGGGATGATGTGAGCAGGCTGTCTGGCGGGTCAGATGTCGATGATTCCTGGTATGTGTGGCCATGACGCATGAGCAGATAGGATTCTGATGAGAAGTGCCAGAGGTGTGAGGAAGCTGGTGGAAGGTTGGGTGTTGGAGCCCTGCAGAATGGCAGCATGTAGGATCGAGGTGACAGCAAGGTGGAGTTCCGAGAAGAACTCTTATCCCAGCAGAACGGATTAGGTCATTCATCTTCTTATGACATTGCACCCCTCTTCTCTTGTGCAGGCTGCTGACAACTCACCAGTGCTGCGGCCATCTCCCAGGCGAGGTCCGTTACTTCTCTGGTGGGTCTCCAGCCAGCACAAGGGTATATCTCTCCTTCACAGCATCCAGCATACGGCTGAGGCCCCCTCTGTGAATCGAGGAGTATGTCTCCTCGCTGCTATCCTCCTGGCTTGAATGAGAGCAAGTGTTTATAATAATAATAAATCTTTATTGTTACAAGTAGGCTTACATTAACACTGCAATGTAGTGACTGTGAAAAGCCCCTAGTCGCCACATTCCGGCGCCTGTTCGGGTACACAGAGGGAGAATTCAGAATATCCAATTCACCTAATAGCACATCTTTTGGGACTTGTTGGAGGAACCCAGATCACTCAGAGGAAATCCACGCAGACGCAGGGAGAACGTGCAGACTCCACACAGACAGTGACCCAAGCCGGGAATCGAACATGGGACGCTGGAGCTGCGAAGCAACAGTGCTACTCACTGTGCTACCGTGCTGCCCACGTTGTGGAGCCGTTTAAACGCAATGCCCTTCCACTGAATTGCTCAAATGGCCCCTGGTGTGAGCGAGTCAGGCGTTTTTCATGTGGGGAATTTTTTTTTTCGAAGGCCTAAAAATTGCAGTCCGGATGGGTCTGCCGGGCTGCAGGGAATCACACCGGTTTTTGCACTGAAATTGATACTTGGCAATGTTTGGGGGGAATTCTGCCCATGGCCTCTTGCTGAAACGCCCTTAACCCTCTCCTCCTCCCCCATCCAACAGTGTGTCCAGCTTTGCATAGCCTCAGTTCTTTCTCCCTGCTGTGCTGTTATTTAAGGAGTTTGCCTACTGGTGTAACCATGTCCGGGAGCAACTGATTTGTGGAGAGGCTTGAAGTCAGCAAAAAAAGTCCTCCAGTACCTGCCACACCACTCCCTGTATGTTTGCAACTTCAATCAATTATGGAAAGCACCAAAAACTTGTAGATGCATAGCAACAGTCAGAAGAAATCAACCAGCAACTTATCTGTAAGTATTTGACGATTCTGTTTAAAAAGCGCTGGTTTGGAGCTTTGGGTGGTGAGACGGCAGAGGGGATGGGGGCATTGTTCTTCATGTGGCTTAACACGTTTTCAGCTGGGCAATGTTAGGAGGTGGCATCAGTTGGAGCTTTGAGATCCAAAATCACACTGCTGGCATCAAATTGGCATTGCGTCCTCATTGATGCCATGGTCTACATACCTCCGACAGACATGAACTAGTTACGCGCACTAATGTCCTCATCAATACGATGTCCAGCATAATCCATGACAGAAGGATGTGTGCATGCAGCAGATGCCAATTGAAACTCTGAATGGCACCTGTAGCACTCATCCCAAGCCCAGTCCCGCACACTTTATCTTTGTGGGGTGTTTATCCAACCTCAGTATAAACTACAGAGGTGACTGTAATTAGCTTGGTTTATTTTTTTCAAAGATTTTACTTGACCTTTAAAATACATATTCAAATGAGCTTTCAAACCTCAGAAGCACACAGACCAAAATACGTATATCGCAATTCCATGAGTAAAACCGAGAGGGCGCTTACTCGATTGAGATGCTGATTGGAAAATTCAGTGTGAATCTACTCATGAAATTCTGCAAACTGTGTTTGTCAATCAAAAAAAGAAAACGCTAGAAAATCTCAGCAGGTCTGACAGCATCTGTGGAGGGAGAACCGAGCTAATGTTAGCTGATTTTATATTGTAGTGGGGGGAAGGGAGGACAGGTAGAGCAGCAAGGACTGGATAGAGGGCTGGCGATAGGTGGAGACTAGGGAGAGATGGACAAAGCTGTATTGGACAAAAGGAGAAAGGAAATATAAATCCTTTGAATGCAAAGGCTGGTGGGGTTCCACATTCAACGGATTATCCTCTGCCATTTCCGCCAACTTCAGCATGTGTCACCACCAAACACTTCCATTGTCAGCATTGCACAGGGACTGTTACCTTTGGGATACTTGGGCCCATGTCTCCATCACCCCCAACACTGTGTGGAGTCTGCCCGTTCTCCCCGTGTCTGCGTGCGTTTCCTCCGGTGCTTCGCTTTCCTCCCACCGTCCAAAAGATGTGCTGGTTAGGTGGATTGGCCATGCTAAATTGCCCCTTAGTATCCAAAAGGTGAGATGGGGTTACTGGGTTACAGGGATATGGTGGAGGGTGGGCTTAGAGAGGGGGCTCTTTCAGAGGGTTGGTGCAGGCTTGATGGGACGAATGACCTCCTTCTGCACTGTAGGCATTCTATGATTTTATCCTCTTCCCATGCAACTGCAGAAGGTACAACACCTGCCCCTTTACTTCCTCCTTGCTCACTTTTAAATTGCACCTCCTTCAATCAGGTCTGTTGCATTCGCTGCTCCCATTGCAGTCTACCTACATTGGAGAGGCTAAATGCAGGCTGGGTGACCACTTTGCAGAACACCTTCGGCGTCCGCAAGTAGGACCCAGACTGTCTTGCCTCTTGCCATTTAAATTCACCGTCCTGCTCTCACATCCACATGTCCGTGCTTGGCCTGTTGCAATATTCCAGTGAAGACCAGCGCAAACTGGAGGGATGCATGCCCCTAGATCCCTTTGCACCACTATTCCCATTTTCTGTAAAGCAGGGTCCCAACAAATAGCAAAGAAATGAAAGACCAGTTCTCCTTTTCCTAATGGTGTTAGTTGAGGGAGGAATATTGGTCAAGATACTGGAAGAAATTAATGCTACGGGATCTTCACATGTACCCGCAGAGGCACTGATTTCACATTTCATCCTAAGGACAGTAGTTCCAACAATGCAGCACTCACTCAATACAACACATATAATTCTAAGTCAGGATGTAGGTGGGAGGAAGCGTACACACTTTACTAAGATCAGTTGGACTGAACAGTCTGTTTTTGTCCTTTAAATTCTGTGTAATTAATTGTACTTGAATTACTTGTGGATATTTCTGGGAGATGTGATAAGTGCAATAAGTGGAGGGCAGCACGGTGGTGCAGTGGTTAGCGCTGCTGCCTCACGGCGCCGAGGTCCCAGGTTCGATCTCGGCTCTGGGTCACTGTCCGTGTGGAGTTTGCACATTCTTAATAATAATAATCTTTATCGTCACAAGTAGGCTTACATTGACACTGCAATGAAGTTACTGTGAAATGTCCCTTGTCTCCACATTCCAGCAGCTGTTCGGGTACACAGAAGGAGAATTCAGAATTTCCAAATTATCTAACAGCACTTATTTTGGGACTTGTGGGAGGAAACTGGAGCACCCGGAGGAAACTCACACAGACATGGGGAGAACGTGCAGACTCCACACAGACAGTGACCCAAGCTGGGAATCGAACCTGGGACCCTGGCGCTGTGAAGCCACAGTGCTAACCACTATGCTACCATGCTGCTCATGTGTTTCTCCACGTCATGCCAAATTGTCCCTTAATTGGAAAAAATGAATTGGGTACTCTCAAAAAAAATTTAAATTAACAAGTGCAATAAGTGTAAAAATTCAAATTTGCAATTGGACAGCTATATCAATATAATCTAAATGCTGGTGTTCTGGGTATAATCACCTAATATGGCCACCTGGGTAGTGACCTGACAGAATGGGTCTCAAGCCTGTCATAGAACCTGCTTGATTCTCAGCTCATGAGGAGGATTAGAAAGAGAAGGGAGAAGTTAGGGGAATAACCATTATGATAAAATAACCATAAAACGAAAATCAGCCCACACACCGCCACATGATAGTTTGGTTCAGTGGTTGTATACTCACCTTTGAATCAAAAGGTTCGGGGTTCAATCTGCACAACAGAGCCTTGAGCAGAGGGTTACCCTGTAGTGAAGTAATGAGGGAATGCTGTATTGTCAGAGTACACCCCCCCCCCCCCCCCCGGCCTTTTCAAGTGAGATGTTACTTTGAGATTCTGTCTGCTGCCTGTCAGTTGAACCATAAAGATCCAGTGGATCATTTTTGTAGAAGGGTGGGACAATTCTCCCTAATGCCCTGATCAATATTCATGTGTCAACCACCACCGCGAAGACTCGAGTATCGGGACATTAACCTCATTGCGGTTTGTGAGATCTTGTTGGGCTCAACTTGGCAGCTGTTTTTACTTACATTGCAATGGTGAGAACACTTCTTTAAAAGAAAGGACCTAAGTGGGCCTGAAGAACTTCGGGAGGCTGGAAACTGTGTTATTTTAATGCAATTTCTTTCTTTTCCAATGGACTGAATGATTTATTCTGTTATTAATGTCCGGTGTCAGCTAACCTACAAAACATATCATATACTCAGGCATCAAATTGTGCTGGAAATACTACAAATGGGTCTTGGATTGCGTGGGACCTCATTTCGGACAACTTCCCATGTAATATCAGTTCCTATGTTCTTCTTTTCCAAACAGTTATCTCATCGTGATCTGACATGCAAATTGAGAGGAAGGTGTTGAATCTGGTAACCCCTGTGCATGGATGACATTGCGTGACTGACTATTTCTCTGAATTGTGATTCTGTTGCATGACAGCTTCCCCTTATTACACTATTTCCCACAATTTTATTCTTTTGTAATTATTTTACTGTTCTCAGAGATTCAAGAAATTGCCCGATTAATCTAATGAGTTGAACTGGAAGATCCAAGATGACAGCACTGCCTCCATCTATTCTGATCTGACAACTAAGTTGCAGGAAAGCTGTAGTTAGGAACAGGAGCAGCTCTGGGAAACCGTAAGTTAACTGTGGCCTTCATACAGAGCTGGCTGTGCAAAGCAAACATCTTGGCAACAACAGTATTTGATCCCATGGATTTACATGCTCTGGACCACCAAATGTGTGTCCATTCCTACCGACTTCCCACCTGGAGAAGTTGGGAACTTGGCCAAAGGCATTTAAGTAAAGTCTGGGAGTTAAAAAATCCAGTGTTAAAACATGCTGTGATAAAATAACCTGGGAGATAAAACACCCTAGGAGACAAAATAGCTTGGGAGATAAAGTACCACAGGCCTATTTTTCTTCTGATTCTTTCAGAGCAGTTACATGTTGTGCTCACAGCAAGCCACCTTCCAAAAACAGAGCCCCAGTTAAAACCAGAGCCTGTTTGATTCCTGTCATAATATACACACAAGTATATGATGGTGCACAGACAGACAGTGAGTGACACAAAGGATGACCAATGACATACAGAACACAGCAGCCAATCACCAGACAGGACACGGCCACTATATAACCAGGGGGCACTAGTTTTCCCGCTCTCTTGGGATGCAGCCTCTGAGACAGCCAGAGCCTGTGAGCAACAACTAGAAGATCCACCATGTGGTCTGATAGTCTGATCAGATTAGCCTCAGGTCTCCAGTCAACTCAGCATAGTGTCAACCCACAGTTAAAGTATGTATGATAGATAAGAGTTTAATAAAATAGAGTTGCATTTCTTTAAGTGTTGGAAGCCTGTCTCTCTCTCTGGGTCCTCGCAGACCCAGCTTACCCAACACATCAATTCCCTGTTAGATAAGTGCTTAAACAGTGATGTAATAAATGCACCACAAGTTGTATAAATAGGGAATGTATTTGGGGAAGTACCATTTGTACAATGTAAAACTGGCAATATCTACTTAAAATTACATCTTGCTGCATGTAAGTAATGAATTTTAACTAATGCATTTGCTCTATTTGAAAAAGAGTAGAGCTCCAAGACCCATTTTCCTTTGAGGCAGCACGATCCCCCTCTCCAAGCTCATGGCTAGTGTTAGTTGCTTGCTCACTAGCCCGACAAAAGCCGAGGACTACGTAGGTCTGGAGCTTTCTCAGAGCTGCTCCTGTTCTGAACTGAGGAAAGTTTGGGAGCAGCTGTGGGGAAATCCCCAACATAACCACACAAAAACCGAAAGCAATGCCTTGCAGTGCATACTCCAGTTGAAATTGTCTTGCAGCCAACTGTCCAGTATTGTCTCTTTCCTGCTCTTGTGTGGGCCCAGAACGAGGCAGCATCACTCCTGCTAATGTTTGCAAACACCTACAGTGCAACACACATCCCATTTGGTACAGTTAGTTAGAGGATAGTTATTGGTATTAAATTAGTGTAGATTACAACTATTTGGATCTATGCCTGCTTTTCTAATCCTGACCACTTGCTTTGTTCTTATGGTGACTGGAAAAAACTCTCTTACGTTTCTTATCAATGTGAAAGACAGCAGACTCAATGCAAGCGGAACAATTTCTGATGATGTAGTAAGAAGACAGGGATTCAATGAGGCTTCAAGTTCTTATGATAAAATACACCAGGCATTTGATTTCTACTTCAGTGTTCAAATAAATGTAATCATTGAACGAGCAATATTTAACTTTAAAAAAAAAAAAATTTAGAGTACCCAATTCATTTTTTCCAATTAAGGGGCAATTTAGCATGTTCAATCCACCTAACCTGCATATCTTTGAGTTGTGGGGGTGAAACCCACGCAAACACAGGGAGAATGTGCGAACTCCACACGGACAGTGACCCAGGGCCAGGATCGAACCTGGGACCTTGGCGCCATGAGGCAGCATTGCTAAACGCTGCGCCACTGTGCTGCTCCTAATTTAAAAAAATAAATTTAGAGTACCCAATTTTTCTTTCCAATTGAGGGGCAATTTGACGTGGCCAAACCACCTACCCTGCCCATCTTTGGATTGTGGGGGCGAGACTCACACAGACAAGGGGAGAATATGCAAACTCCACAAGGACACTGACCAGGGGCCGGGATCGAACCCGGATCCTTGACGCCATGAGGCAATAGTGCTAACCACTGCACCACCCACCTCCCCTGCGAGCAAAGTTTAATTTTTTTATTCTCCTCATTTTCCACATTTTCATCAAATACACAACAAAAGATAACCAACAATAACAAATACAGTATCAATCCCCCAACCAGCATCCCCTTCAACATACCAACCCAAACATCACCCATACATTCCAAATACAACAAAACACAAAGACCAAAAGAGAATCAACGGTCATCCCATACACAATAAACAATGTGCTTATCCCCCCCAATAGCCTGCCTCCCCGAATGTTCGATGGCATCCAATTCTTGAAAGTGCAAGATAAATTATGTCCATGAATTGTCGAACCCTTCCATCCTCCCCTCAGCTCAAACTTCATCTTCTCGAGCATCAAAAACCCCAGCAGGTTCCTCCGCCAAGCCGAGGCACAGGGTGGAGAAGCTGACCTTTGCCCCAGCAAGACCTGCCTCCGCGCAATCAGTGAGGCAAAGGCTAAAACATCTGCCCCCGCACCCGCCTGCAGCCAGGTCTGGTCCGACACCCTGAAAATGGTTTCTCGGGGCCCTGGCTCCAAACACACATGTACCACCCCAGAGATGACCTTTAAAACCTTTCCCCAATACCCCTCCAGCTTTGGGCAGGACCAAAACATGTGAAGATGGTTTGCGGGGCTCCTCCCTGCATCACTCGCATACATCCTCCACCCCTTCAAAGAGTCAGCTCATCCTCGCCCTCGTGAGATGCGCCCTAAACACGACCTTCAACTGTGTCAGCCCCAACCTCGCACACGAGGTTGAGGCGTTTACCCTCTGGAACATCTCACACCAAGACTGTCCTCCATATCCCCTTCAATCCCCTCCAAAGATGCCTTGAACTCCCCCACAATCTTCCCATAAATCGTCGATACCACCCCCTTCTCCATTTCCCCTATTGTCAATACCTCTTCCAACAACGTGGCGCTATCGGGCAGCTCTGAACCTCCTTCCTGGCAAAATCCCAGAGCTGCAGGTACCTAAATGCTTCCCCCTACCCCAGTCCATGGGTTGGATTCTCCTCCGGTGGGATTCTCCATTTTGCCGGTGCCCGGGGGTTTCCCGGCAGCTTGGGGCTCGCCCACAATGGGAAACCCCATTGACCGGCCAGCGTAACGGAGAATCCTGCCGGTGGGTCGAGGCTGAAAAGTGGCGCGGTGGAGAATCCAGCCCCATATTTCTCCCTCACCTCCTCAAGCCTCGCAAAACAACCTCCCAGGAACAGGTCTTTTAGTACCTTGACTCCCCTCTCCTCCCATCTCCGAAACCTCACATTGAACTTCCCTGGCTCAAACCTATGGTTCCTCTTAATCGGCATCACTCTTGACCCTGCCCACAACTTAAAGTGTTGCCTCAACTGCCTCCAAATCATCAGCGTTGTTACCACCATCGAAGTCCCAGAATATTTATCGGGGGCCATCGGGAGCAGTGCTGTTGCCAATGACCTCAGCCCCAAAACCCTGCACAGACTCTCTTCCATTCTAACCAACACCTTGGCAAAGTCCTCCGACGGCCTCGGGCCCTCCACCCCCTCGGGCAGGTTTCGTACTCCACCCCTTTCATACCTGATGAGCTCAACGCATTCCATGCACGCTTTGAACAAGAGGTCAGCAAGAGCAAGCCCTCCACCCCAGAAGCCTCGGATGAACTTGTATCGGAGTTCACCATTGCAGACATCAGAGCCGCCTTCTCGAAGGTCAACCCACGGAAAGCCACCGGCCCGGATGGGGTACCCGGACGAGCACTCAGGTCTTGTGCAGATCAGCTGGCGGGGGTATTCGCAGACATCTTCAACCTCTCTTTACAACAGTCTGAGTTCCCTTTCTGCTTCAAGAAGACGACCATCATCCCTTATCAAAAAAAGCCAAGCAGCGTGCCTTAATGACTATCGTCCAGTGGCTCTGACATCCATCATCATGAAATGCTTTGAAAGGTTAGTCATGGCACGAATCAACTCCAGCCTCCCGGTTTGCCTTGATCCACCACAGTTCGCCTACTGTTGCAACAGGTCCACAGCAGACGCCATCTCCATGGCCCGCACTCTACCCTGGAACACCTAGATAACAAAGACACCTATGTCAGACTCCTATTTATCAACTACAGCTCAGCCTTCAACACCATCATTCCTACGAAACTCATCTCCAAACTCCATGGCCTTGGCCTCGGCTCCTCCCTCTGCGACTGGATCCTGAACTTTCTAACCCACAGGCCATAATCAGTAAGGATAGGCAACAACACCTCCTCCATGATCATCCTCAACACCGGTGTCCCACAAGGCTGTGTCCTCAGCCCCCTACTATATCCTTATACACCTATGACAGTGCGGCCAAATTCCCCTCCATCTCGATTTTCAAATTTGCTGATGACACGACAGTAGTGGGTCGGATTCCAAACAATGACGAGACAGAGTACAGGAATGAGATAGAGAATCTGGTGAACTGGTGCGACAACAATAATCTCTCCCTCAATGTCAACAAAACGAAGGAGATTGTCATTGACTTCAGGAAGCGTAGTGGAGAACATGCCCCTGTCTATATCAATGGGAACAAAGTAGAAAGGGTCGAGAGTTTCAAGTCTTTAGGTGTCCAGATCACCAACAGCCTGTCCTGGTCCCCCCATGCCGACACTATAGTTAAGAAAGCCCACCAACTACTCAACTTTCTCAGAAGACTAAGGAAATTTGGCATGTCACCTACGACTCTCACCAACGTTTACAGATGCACCTTAGAAAGCTTCATGTTTTTAGGTGTCCAGATCACCAACAACCTGTCCTGGTCCCCCCCATGCCGACACGATAGTTAAGAAAGCCCAGCAACGACTCTACTTTCTCAGAAGACTAAGGAAATTTGGCATGTCACCTACAACTCTCACAAACTTCTACACCATATGCACAATAGAAAGCATTCTTTCTGGTGTATCACAGCTTGGTATGGAGCCTGCTCTGCCCAAGACCGCAGGAAACTACAAAAGGTTGTGAATGTAGCCCAGTCCATCATGCAAACCAGCCTCCCATCCATTGACTCTGTCTACAATTCCCACTGCCTCAGAAAGGCAGCCAGCATAATTAAGGACCCCACGCACCCCGGACATACTCTCTCCCGCCTTCTTCCGTCAGGAAAAAGATACCAAAGTTTGAGATCACGTACCAACCGACTCAAGAACAGCTTCTTCCCTACTGCCATCAGACTTTTGAATGGACCTACCTCGTATTAAGTTGATCTTTTCTCTGCACCTTGCTATAAGTGTAACATTATATTCTGCAGCCGCTCCTTCCTTCCCTATGTACGGTATGCATTGTTTGTACAGCATGCAAGAAACAATACTTTTCACTGTATACTAATGTATGTGACAATAATTAATCAAATCAAAAATCAAAGAACCTTCTCTGCATTCACCGCCCAGTACTAGTACATCTGTGTTGGGAGGGCCAAGTCCCCTGACTGCTGTCCCCTCTGCAACGCCACCTTCCCGCTGTCCTGGTGGGGGGGCAGGGGGATCAGACTCCAGGGGGGAGGGGGCTGCACGAAGGCCAGGCCCGCGATTGGGGGCTACCAATTGACGGGCATGCGCGATCTCGAGGGGGCCTACCTCCTTCCGTGCGGGCCCGCTGTGTCGCTACACCATGTTATGCGGCGCCGGCGCGGAAACTGCCACCACGCGCATGCGCGGACCCGTGCCGGCAGTGCAGGGCCGTGTATTGGCGCCGGAGCAACGCACAGCACTCCGGCGCTGTGCTGGCCCTATGTGTCCCACTGAATCGCTGGGTCAAGAGGTTCGTTCACGCCGACGTGAAACACAGAATCTATAGGAGCCTGAGAGAATAATTAATATGCGATTGCATAGTATTGAGGGTCCTAGATGAAACTCTTTTGGATCTCTTACAAATGAGAGATCTAATTTTCGCTAAGGCAGTAAAAATTGCACGACAGACTGAGATCAGGAAGTAAAATAAATTGGTTATTCATTGGGAAAGTGATATCCCTTAAAAAAAAATGAGTGAGTCCATTCAATATGCTGGACGGAAAAAGGAAAGTACAATAAAACAGAAGCCAGAGGAATTGGGAAATCACAATGATCTTGGTGTGCTGGGAAAACCCTGCAGGATTAGGAAGAATGTCCACCAGTGAGAGCAACTGTGGGAAATGCAGACATTTTAAAATTGTCTGCCAATCTAACACACAAGTCGCTCATTAGATAAAAGCAAAAAGAACAAGACCAAATAAATACAAGAAAATAAACCAAATATCCTTCTGAGGGGAAGTTAATGAAACAGAAAATAATCACTGGAGCATTGAACCAGAAGTGGATGGAACCAGGGAGTTTAAATTAGACACAGGTGGGTGGCATGTGGAGCAGTGGTTAGCAGTGGGACTGCAACGCTGAGGACCCGGGTTCGAATCCCGGCCCTGGGTTACTGTCCGTGTGGAGTTTTTACATTCTCCCTGTGCCTGCGAGAGTTTCATCCCCACAACCCAAAGATGTGCTGGTTAGGTGGATTGGCCACGCTGAATTGCCCCTTAATTGGAAAAGAAAAATAATTGGCTACTCTAAATTTTTTTTAAAAAATTAGACACAGGTGTAGGTGTTTCAGTCTTATCTGATGACATAAATTAGTTGAAGCACATCACAGCACAGCCATTATCATCCAGTTACAAGGTCCAGGAGGGATTACACTGAAAGTTATCAGTCAGCACTTGGCAAGATTATGATATAAGGACAATGAAATAATTAAATCTGTATATCTTTTGGAACCAAGCATTAACATTATTAAGCAGGAAAGCTGACATTTGAGGCTAATCTACAAGGTTAATGAAACTGCAGATGAGTAGTGCAATAATGTATTCACAATTAATTCTCAACATTACTTTCAGGCGTAGGAAAGCTGAAGACCAAATATCATGTAATCCTAAGAGCTGATGTTAAACCAATTTGCTTCTTCAAAGCAAGGCCCATCATCCATTTTTGGATAAAGTCACGGGTGACATTGAGCACTTGTCACAGCAGGAAGTTATCGTTCCAAAAACTATACCGACAAAGTGATTTTCTGGAATGGTCAGAGTACTGAAGCCAAGCAGCACAATTAGAATCTGTGTGGACTTGACTCCGCTAAATCAATCAGTGAAAGGGGAAATCCACTGATCTGGGCTTTTGTGCCACATTTGTTGTGCTACTTTGTCATTATTGTTTTAACAGAGTGCCATTCAGAATTGCTTCTGTACTAGAGGTATTCCAAAGAATGTCTCTGACCATATAAGGCATTGAAGGAGAATATACTATATGCACGACATACTTATACATGGCTCAAGGAGGATGACTACAGAGTAAGAGCGATTCTGAAAGTTCTACAGAATGCAGATTTGGCATTGATGGGAAACGTGAGTTGGTAAAACCTATGATTACATTATTAGAGCACATTGTGCAAGCCTTAGGATTACCAGCTGACCCACAGAAAACAAAGGTGATAAGATAGTTCCTACAGCCCAGGAACATCTCAGAGTTGCAAATATTCTGAGGAATGGAAGTACACGAGTTCCTACCAAATGTTTCCAGAAATCAATGAGCCATTGAGACAGCAGTTGAGGCACTGGTGCTGTTGTGTGGACTAGCAAAATGCTTTTGACAAAATGGAAAACCTTATAATTCCACCTGAATATTCTAGCTCACAATCCAGACCTGCAAACAATTGTAGCAGCTGATGTAATATCTACAGACCAGGTGCCGTTTTGTTTCAGATTCAAAAGATGGTAAAAGTGGACCAGATTATAACACCTCAAGATCACTTACAGACACAGGGAAAAAGCATGCAGCCATTGAGATAGAAATATTGGCAGCAACATGGAAGTTGAGAAATTCTCAGATTACATGATGGGGTTGAGATTTAAAATTGAAACCAATCAAAAATCTTCTTAACCTAAAGAAAATTGCAAATGTACCACCTAGAATTCAATGCTTCCGACTGAGACCAAGGAGATATGATTCAGTAACTGAATGCATTTGTGGGAAGTACCAGATGACAGCAGATACACGATCAAGAAAACCAGCGGAAGGAACATGTAAGATTTGAATTTCATTGAGAATGTGGAAACATGTACTTCACTCATTACCAGCCACTTACCAGCTACTGAGAAGAGATAACTGGAGATTAAGCAAGCACCGTAGCGCAGTGGTTAGCACAGTTGCTTCACAGTTCCAGGGTCCCAGGTTCGATTCCCAGCTTGGGTCACTGTCTGTGCGGAGTCTGCACGTTCTCCCCGTGTGTGCGTGGGTTTTCTCCGGGTGCTCCGGTTTCTTCCCACAGTCCAAAGATGTGCAGGTTAGGTGGATTGGCCATGCTAAATTGCCCTTAGAGTCCAAAAAGATTAGATGCGGTTACTGGATTAGGGGGATAGGTTAGAAGTGTGGCCTTAAATGGGGTGCTCTTTCCACGAGCCGGTGCAGACTCGATGGGCCGAATGGTTCCTTCTGCAGTGTGGATTCTATGAAGCACAACAGCAGGGTGATGAGTTATCTAAATAAAGGGTACTGACAAAGAGGATGGCCAGGTTACATTCCTCACAACCCAGTAACATGCCAATGAGATAGTTAAAAAGCACGCGGAGCAACAAAGACAAAAACAGTCTCATAACTTCAACTCCAGACACAGAGCACAAAACTTAAAATTGCTGCAGTTCACAGTGAGAATGGAAACGCGACCATAAAAAGAAGACATAATAACTGAAAGAGCTCCACAGTCAAGATCTTCCTGGGTTGAGTTGGACCAGGGCAATATCAGGAGAAACTGCAGCACCTAAAGAAAACCAGTAGAAACTCGGGTTTACTAATCATGCCTGGAAGAAGATAAGGAACAAGAAATAAGATGAAGCTCCACAAGCACCCACGAAAGAGACTGCAAAATCGAATGAAGAGAGAGTTCAGATAGTCCTCGCCTCAGAAAGAAATCAGCATAACGTCAGCGAGATTGGACAAGGCCTCTCAGAGACTAACCCTGTGTCGTCTGAGACTTTGGGGGGAGATGTTGAAGTTTGTATATAGTTGTGATAAAGACTTGGTAGAAATGTAGAGAAAAGGGTTAACATCAGAAACTCATTGTTGTATCACAATCATGTCTTGACGCATGACTAAGTAACTAAGATATGGAGGGAAAGAGAAGTCCAACCTTCTTTAGAGGTACTCAGAGCTGTAAATACTTAATAATAGTTTTTTAATTACAGTAGCTTTCTTAGAGGAACAGCCAAACCCTAAAGTACACCACCCATACTCTGAACACATGGCAAGACAGTCACTCTGTGCTATGTTAGGCTTTTCAAGGTGCAAGTTGAACTTTACAGTTCCTATGATTGTTTAGAAAGGAACATTTTCTTTGAATGAATCAGGTGAACCTCTGAACAGAAAGCAGCCGTCGGACCTACATTTCTGGGATCAGCTGTGACATGTGTAGTTGCGTCTACATGGGGAGTGGGGGAGGGAAGGTAAGGTGGCAACTGTTTGTCCTCCAGAAGGAAAGTCTACCAGCAGCCGACACACTGGAAAGAAGCCCACCCTGCAGCCATAACACACTGGGGGCAGGATAAACTAGCTGACAGTGGAACCTCCTCCCCTCAGTGGGAGGGAGTCCTGCCATTGTGAGCTGCCGGCCCATATGATCTTAGTTATGGGTGCTGCCGGGACTGTAAGAAGGAGCATAGAGGAGTGCAATGGCTTCCGCATGAAGATGAGTCCCAATCTTTTAGGCCAGGGAGAGGTCTGAGAGCCCAAGGACTGGGGACGCAAGGGCTCGGGACTCAGTGGACACACACGCAGTTTTGAAGGGCAGGCGATGTGGGGGGGGGGGGGGGGGGGGGATGCCCCTGCTGTATGCAGCCCTCTGAATGAGATCTTCTCCCCTTCCTTACTGCCTTTTGCCACGTAGACCACAAAAATGGCCTGCCCATTGATGCACTATCAATTACGGCGAGACGAGAGTAGAATGTAATCGAGGCTTTATTACACAGAGATGTGTGGCCTCCTAAACAGCTGACGAAATGGCTGCTGTTCGGAGAGCACACACATTTATACTCCGCTGACTGGGCGGGGGCCAGCAGGCAGGGATCTACCCCCGTGCCTTACCGTAATATCCAAATTTCCAATATAATTCCAACCGGGCAGCATGGTAGCCTTGTGGATAGCACAATTGCTTCACAGCTTCAGGGCCCCAGGTTCGATTCCAGCTTGGGTCACTGTCTGTGCGGAGTCTGCACATCCTCCCCGTGTGTGCGTGGGTTTCCTCCGGGTGCTCCGGTTTCCTCCCACAGTCCAAAGATGTGCAGGTTAGGTGGATTGGCCATGATAAATTGCCCTTAGTGTCCAAAATTGCCCTTGGTGTTGGGTGGGGTTACTGGGTTATGGGGATAGGGTGGCGGTGTTGACCTTGGGTGGGGTGCTCTTTCCAAGAGCCGGTGCAGACTCGATGGGCCGAATGGCCTCCTTCTGCACTGTAAATTCTATGATAATCTATGAATACAACAGTGGTGACTACCACACCCATGTCAGCTGTAGCATGACAATTCGTGACAGTTGTCATGGTCATTAACCCTGGTTCAATTTTAGAATTGCTAATTATTGAATTTAAATTCCACCAGTGGTTGTGACGGGATTTGGGCCCATGACTCTAGACCATTATCTTAGGTGTCTCAATCACTGGCAGAATGATCTGATTACTACAACACGATCATCCCCCAATTACTGGAGGACTTGAGCCTACAATCATCTGAGAGCAACATGATTTATCCACACCCACATGGTCACTCCAGTCATTTTGTGATGTGGACAGTGCATTATCCTGGTCAATAGGCTTGCTAACGAGCCTAATTAGCATTTAATTATTTATTTAAAAACGACAGGCAGGCTGCCAATTTGGGGGTCCACCCACCTAGCATATTGTAGAGGTCAGTTTGGAGGTGGGCAGGAAGGTGGTGTGCTAGTCACCAACCCATTTTACTTGCCCCCACTCACCCCAACCCCAAGCAAAACAGGGTTGTGTGTGTGACCAGAAACCTCTCACAATATGCACAATTTATCGTCTTTGAAGACAAGTATATTGATAAATTGCAATTAAAGGAATAATTGCTGAGTTATTTGTAACATCAACTTGCAGTAACATGAGTATGATTCTACTTAATCTATTTTATTGTCGTCACAGTTATGATTCTACTTAACACGAATGAGAAATTAAACTTGCATTAATTGGAATCCAAATACTCAATAGTTCACAATGAAATTGACCTGCCTTTAAATTAGATGATTACTGATCAATATTCTTTTCTTGCAGCTTGACATTTGTCGATCCTCCATCTTGTTGAAAACAATTGGGATCCTCAGCTTTGTAAAGGAATAGAGTGCAAAAAATAGGCCTCGGTTGGAACACTACCGCCAATTCTGGACACCACCATTTAGGAAGGAATTTGAAACTTTTGAGAGGATTCAGTGAAGATTTGTTGGAATGAAACCATGGGTGAGGGACTATTGTTATGTGGAAAAGCTGGGATGGCTCTTCTTAAAGTAGAGAGGATTAAGGGGATCTATTAGAGATGTTCAAAATTATGAAGCATTTTGATCGAGTATTCTCACCAACTACTGAGCCTAACAACTATTAATGGAGCATGGTATTCAGGAATACAATTTTCACTAAGATTTGTACATCCATTTTATTAGCAGGAATTGTCAGAGGACCCACTAAAGATTTTGAGTATTCTCCCATCACTCAGATTCTGGGCGCCATTTACCGGAAACATTTCTAAGTGTCATTTTGGGTACGATCGGCGGGGTGTTTCTCAACGGCCACATTGGCAAGTTCGCGGTCCATATGTAACAGCACTTAGTGCCAGAAATGAGCCTTTACAAGCTTCTCGCCACTACTGGCTGTCTCGCCATGTGATTCGCCAGACTCAGGACCCAGTGTCCCGACGCTATCAAAGGGGGACCTACTTTTAAACGCTCTCTCACCACTCACTCCAGTCAACACATAAGCATGGCAGTGCACAGACCTGCTCCTCACGTTGGCGATGCCAGCCTGGCCAGGCTTCTCAATGCTGTGGATGTGAGACGGGGCATCCTATTCCCCGAGGAGGCTGGAGGTCACCAATACCGCCTGGGAGGTAGTATTAACCTCCGCCAAGCTGCAAGAGTAAGTTACCACATCTCTCCTGGCATCGGTTCCCCTTGCCATCCCTCAAATTCCCAACCCCCCATACAAATCACTGGCTGACATCTTGCACCCTCCCCGCATCCGATCTTTGTGCTTGTTCCTCAGCACCCCCGATACCCACTAGCACAACCCCTTCACGCCCAGCTGCAGTGCCCACACCTGCCATAGATCCCACTGATCCATCTAGCACGTGGCTCACAAAGCCCTCTCTTTGTCCTCGCAGGAGAAGATACACATAATAAACAGGAAAGGGCCAGCCGGAGGGCAGAGTACCAGAGTTCTGAGTCCTCACCCCTATGAGGAACAGGCGCTGGAAATAGCGGGGTTGGCCCAGGAGAGAACAGTCACCAACATCAAGATTGGCCTGCGCTGCAGAGGTGAGGGTCCACTGCCCCTTCACCTAGCTGACCTGTCGTTCGTGTCAGACAAAACGATCCTTCCCTCTCACTGACCACAGGTCCATTCTCTCACAGGATCTCCATCTGATGGGGCTAGGTTATCTCAAGTTGTCCCCCCCTCGCCACACAAGAAACTACCTCGGAGGAGAACTCCGAGGAGATCACTATCAAGGCACCACAGCTATCACCTCCATCTTCCATCAGAAACACACATCAGCAGGCAACATTAGTGGACAATTTCTGGGGCCCAATCTGGTGAGCAGCACACAGTTGCTGATGCACATCAGGTGGAAGCAGGAACATCCCAGGGAGTCAGCAGTCGGAGGGCTGCTGGGTCCCAGGACTCAGTTGAATCCCAGTCCGATGCCGAGACTCTGGGCAAGGTTATCCCAGAGGCTGATGCAGGTGCTAGTGACGAATGTGATATAAAATAGTTACTTTAGAGATATTAGTTACTGTAATGTAGAGATAGGCCAGTCTCATTCTGGTGAGTTCACAGACAAAGGATTTCAGACCACATGGCAAAGCAAGGAAGAGGTGTGTCCACCAAAGGAGGAGAAAAGGATGCTGGGTAATAGGGGCCAGAGGAAGGGATTGGAAGTGAGCCAATCAGAATATATCAACAGGTCAGGAGGGATATAGGATGACCTATGGGAATCGTGTATGTGAAACTTGATGCCATTTGAATGTATCAGTACAGACTCCTTTGTTCTACAGCCTCACTTGATTCCAGAAGTGTACGAAGCAGGATGTGCTTTGTGCTCCTGAGAATTGAGGAAAGCTTGCAAGCTAAATAAAATAACTAATGCTGTACCTGCAAATCCATCTCGACTTTTATTGAGGCCAGACTGACGGGTAAAGAAATTTGGGATTTGACACTAGGACACGGCTGTGAGA
The DNA here is from genome assembly GCF_047496885.1 of Scyliorhinus torazame. NCBI lineage: Eukaryota > Metazoa > Chordata > Chondrichthyes > Carcharhiniformes > Scyliorhinidae > Scyliorhinus > Scyliorhinus torazame. The sequence goes on from NC_092713.1 coordinate 138,322,833, forward strand.
TTCAGGAGGGGATGTCAGTGACATTGCAGTGAGTGCATAACCGATTGGAGGACTCCCAAAGGCTACGAACGCAAGAGATGATGCCGACAATGCGTGGCACCAAAGCCAACCTGCTAAGATGGCGACCGCAGTGGAAATCCTGCAGCATGAGGTCAGCGACTTGCGTGGTGGTGTTCAAGGTGTGGCTCAGTCTGTGATGACCATGGCTGAAGGCCTCAACATTATGTCCCAGTCGCTGAGGGACATGTCCCATACACAGGTGGACTGCAGAGCGGGGAGAGGGGAAGCCTGATGGACAAGGCCTCGTCCTATGAGAAACGGGTGAGGATGAGGTCCTTCCTGGTCCTTTTGGCCAGCTGGATCCTTGCCGCTGCCTGTCCATCACCCTCCGGCTCCTCCCTGGGCTTGTCCACAATTCCCTCCTGGTCCCGCTCTTCCTCCTCAGATGAGGCCGCATGTCCATCCTCCTCCTCCTCCAGCACATGGACCTGCTGCTGTGCCAGGATGTGGAGGGCACAGCAGACCACCACAAAGCAGGAGACCCTCTGGGGGTTGCACTGCAGTGCACCACCAGAGCGGTCCAGGCATCGGAACTGCATTTTGAGTAGTCCGATGCACCGCTCAAAGACAGCACGGGTGAAAACATAATAATAATAATCTTTATTGTCAGAAGTAGGCTTACATTAACACTGCAATGAAGTTACTGTGAAAAGCCGCTAGTCGCCACATTCCGGCACCTGTTCAGGTAGAGGAGGGAGAATTCAGAATGTCCAAATTACCTAACAAGCACGTCTTTCAGGACTTGTGGGAGGAAACCAGAGCACCCGGAGGAAACCCACACAGACACAGGGAGAATGTGCAGACTCCGCAAAGACAGTGATCCAAGTCAGGATTTGAACCTGGGACCCTGGCGCTGTGAAGCTACAGTGCTAACCACTGTGCTACCATGCCGTCCTTGGGCCTCGTTATATCGGGTTTCTGCCTCAGTCTCCGGCCTCCGCACTGGTGTTATCAGCCAGGACCTCAGCAGGTACCCCTTATCTCTCAAACGCCAACCTGTCATCTTGGGTGGTCCTTGAAGTCGCCAGAGATCTCTGAGTGTCCCAGGTTGTAGCTGTCATGTAGACTCCCTGGGAAGTGTGCACTCACAAGCATGATCCAGAGGTGGTGGTCACACATGAGTCGAACATTCGGGGAGTGGAACTCCTTCCTGTTAATGAAGGGCACTCCCTGATGCACCGGTGCGCACAAGATGACATGCGTGCCATTGATTACCAGCTGGACCTGGGGCATCCCGGTGGTAGCAGAGAATCCTGCAGCCTGGGCATCTTGGGAGGCTTGGTCAAGCTCAAAAGGGTTGCAATGACCTTCTCGGCCACAGGGAGCGGTTGTCCTCCTCCTCCTTCCCATCCCAGCCTCCCCGAACAGGCGCCGGAATGTGGCGACTGGGGGCTTTTCACAGTAACTTCATTTGAAGCCTACTTGTGACAATAAGCGATTTTCATTTCATTTCATTTCATTTCCAGGGGGTTCTATGTCCACGAGGACATGGCACAGGTGCCGCAGTGTCTCTTTGTTGAGATGGAGTCTCCTGCGGCATCTGCTGTCCGTTATCTCACCTAAAGACCAAAGACACCCGTATACCTTGGGCCTCTCTGGGTTCCTCCTCAGCCTGATGGGTGGCGGGGTCTTCAGGGTCTGTGGTGGCCCCCTGCACATGGGGTGCAGCTTCCAGCCTGCGTCGACGCTGCTGCCTTCTCCGCTGTCTGGTATCTGTAAGGAAGTGCAGAGGGAGAGTGACCGACAATCAGTTCGGGAGTCCATCTGGAACCCTCAAATCCCCCATGCCTCCTGCATCCATACATGCCCCGCCTTCTCTCATCCACCGAGCCAATTGTACTGGAAAACCGCACTCTGCACGCTCATCCCCGGCCATGTCAGGAGCCACAGACCATTGCTGGGAACATTAGGGAGACCATGCTCAGGTGCTCTCCCCTGATCCACACACTCACCCTTTGGTTGTGAGGATATCCCCAGTGCTGACGCCCAGCTCTTGAGTGTTTGATTGTTGGCTGCTGCCACTACGGTGCTGAAGCTTTGAGAGGTCAGGTAAAATGTTCAGCATTCAAAGTTTGATTGAAATGCGATGCAATAATCATTGTCTGAGACATCGCCTGTACCCATGAGAAGCCACTTGGGAATATTTGGTTTATTAAATGGTCAACAGTAACAAAGATTTGAAAATCAACTACATAACATTTCACATATCACACTAACCATTAAACAACAAGGAAACGTCACCGTTCCATATTGGCACCAATACAAAGTTACATCACCTCATTTACACAAAAAAAAATCCCAACAGTATTATCCCTCCTAATCTCAGCGGAACCAATTCCTGGCATCCACATATTCCCCTGGTGGTGTTCGAGGTGCAGTTGAATATTCTCGACCTCCAGCCTGTTTAACGTGCGGTGACTTGCCAGTTACATGCAGCACTCATAACACCAGCAGCAAAAGCATCAGAAACCTGCGGAGGCATTTCTTCAATAGTGTCATCAGATGGCCCATTTCGATCAATGTCACGCACCAGGCTCCACAGCATCTTCTTGCCTCAAACTGCCTTCTGGACCCTTATGTCCCCCTGAGCCCTGTGTTCCAGGACACAGGTATCTTAGAAAGTATTGCCCTTCTTTCCAGCTACAGAAAAGGAAGGAAACAGCAACAGCAGCCTCCAGGCATCTGCAGCCACCAGCAGGAGCAAGCAGCAAACACACTGTGCAGTTGTGAAGTGCTCTCACAACTGACCATCCTTTTTAGCAATAGCCTTCAGCTGTGAAGCGTGAGGCTGCTCACAGTCAAAGGGAGTTAAAGTGACCTTTAGTGGGTCTCCATAATATTTAAAGATGGCATGAAGGCCTCATGTACGAGAAGCCCCTCACCGCTTCCCTCCCCCCCGCCAAGGGATGACCCCTGACCTGGAACGCTTCAGACCCCTGACCAAGCCCAACCTCTCTCAGGGGTCTCCCCCTCCCCCTCCCAAGCACTGGGGCAGTAGCTCCAATACCCTTGAGCTATATGCCAGAAAATGAAAATGGCTCCTCAGCTCCCCTCAGCAGCCATTGCGCCAGATTTGCATTTTTAAAAGAGGTACTAAACCACGCCCATGTGGTTTCTCGCTAGGGAGCCAGTTTATTCCTGGGAGGCCGTTACATTCAACCTCAATCTCACTAATGGGATGGAAGTTGGTGCTAATTGGGGCCCATGATGTGCTCACCACTTTTGGGCAAGGTCCAGAACGCGCCATCGGGAGCGGGCCGGTTAGATAGCAAACTGATTCACACCCAATGCGAATCTCGATTTTGGCCTTTTCAACCAGTACACTCAGATCTGCGCTGGGCCTAACACGGTGGTAAAATCGCACTCTCCCTCCTTCCTTCAATATCTATTTCCTTGACAATTCTAACGGATAGAGAAATTTCTGCCTATTTTCCTTTAGCTGTTTGAAAATATCGGTCAGTTAATTGGATAGTTTAGCTTTGGTTCTTCCGTCAAGTTGCAAAAAAAAAACAGAATTGGGTATTTGGTGGGATGTTCTTTACTGTCCTATGAGAATGTTACACGTGCAATGTTTTATACTGGCACAAAGAGGGAGAAAAAAAAGCACTCAGACGACAAGGTCTGTCGTTTCTTAGAAACGGCTGTTCTGCGTGTCAGACAGTAGGTGGCAGGCTTTCCCAATACATAAGATGTGATCCAAACTCAGAATTTGCTTGTTGCAGGTTGGTGTTTAACCAGTTAGGATTTCTGTACTGCCACTTTCCTTCTGGATACTGGAATCATTTTTTAAAAGTGGCGACAGGCAGGATTTTAGTCTCGTGAGGAAGGCAGAAGGAAAAAAGCTCAGGGCAGGTTTGCCCATTGATTCTCATCCTATTTCTGAAAACAAATACAACGATATAGAGTTGGAAATAATATTTTCTTGGTGAGAGATTATGTTGCACTTAATTTACCATGTCTAACCCCAAATGCTGTAATTGTGACCTTGTATAGGTCAAGAGGGAACCTTGAATGAGTTGATTGGAGAAGTCAACACAGGAAAAGCTTGTAGCACTTAAAACATGCCTAACAGTTCTCATTTACCATGAATCCATCTAGCCCATCTATAAAGTTGAGATGGAATTATAGTAAAAATGGAAAGTGGCTCGTGGGAGGGGATGATCACCCTGCCATGGTTTGGAGTGGGTTGTGCTCCCCAATGTAAGGAGAAAATGCACTTGATGTCGGCGAAGCAGCGCTTTCAGAGATACGTGAAGGTTTCTCAGTAGCATTGTACGATTTACTTCTTTGCAAACCATTAGATATAAAAGGTTTTTATGTGAACAAAACATTCCCATCTCATTTTTGTTAACTCCGAAACAAGAAACCTTTCAACATCATTGAAAGCTCAGAGCTTCTAGGTATGTTCCTGTATTATGCCATTTTTGTACATTCTACTCTGTAGAGTCCAGATGTAATGCAACTTCTGGCTAATCATTATGTATTCCTACCGGGCATACTTGAGGGATGATCCTAAAGGGAAGATCAAATTAACAATTAATCAATCATGCTCCAGATACAGCTTCATGTGTATATGCACATAATACAGAATGCCACAAAAGCATTGGCATACAAAGCAATTCATTTTGAGCCTGAGGAATATCAATCTTGCGTTTAATATAATTTCCATATCAAAATCAAATGCATAATCAACTACCCTGCATGACCTCAAACATTAAGTTGGAACTCTGCGGGTTCATACCCCACTTGAGAATAGACATTTTAGTCCAATATTCAGGAGTGTTAGATACACCAAACTTCAAAGGCCCCTTGCACTTGTTCAGGTGAATGTGAAAGAGCCTGTGGAGTCCTTCAAAGAAAAGCACTTCATTATTCCAGTCTGTGGCCTTCACCCTAAACTATCAGAAACATTTTAATTGACCATTGTTGGTTGTGGCAATGACAGCAATGTTTTATCCAGCAATAGTGGCATTGTGTTACCAGTTGGGGCTACTATTGAAACATTTCAGCTTTACAGAGCAGCATTGTGGACTTTCCCATGTCGCCAATGTAGTAGCTCTGCATCTTAACGATTAGATTTACTGTTCTAGGAATGAGTCTTCTGGAAAATTCCCCAAAACCACAAATATATCTCTGCAGTTGAAATTCTGGAGGGTTTTGTTGTTCTATTTGGTATGGTACTTGTGACTATAAATGTGAAATATTAATGGTTTATTGACATGGAATCGAGGCACTGGTTGATCATAGTATTCCATCTGGCCAATCCTAGTGCCTCATTATGAAGCTGCAATCAATCAGGAATAAGTAGTTGACAGAAAGAAAAGACAACATTATTTGAACAGAGGAGGCACGTGGGCCTAGGAATAATGCTACCCATTTTAAAAATTCATTTTATGGGATATGGGAGTCTCTGGCTGGGCCTGCATTTATTTCCCATTCATGTTGCCCTTCAGAAGGTGATGGTTTTAATAAGTTCGTGGAAGTCCAAACCGAGTACAAGTAAGGACAATGTTTTATTTACAAACAGTATATTTACACTCCTGGTAGATCCCTACTGGGTACTTCTCTCACCAGTGCCTTACTGGCCGACCTCATATGCATTGGATAATTGAGATACCCCACCCCTAGCGGGGAAGCTGTTACTCTGCAAGGAACACGGGAAGGACAAGCATTCCCACCCTGTAGGCTCTGTGCGGGATGTTACAATGGTGAGCTGCCTTCTTGAACCGCTGCAGTCCCCGTGGTGTAGGAACACCCACAGTGCTGTGAGGGAGGGAATTCCAGGATTGTGAACCAGTGACACTGTAGGAACGGTGATATATTTCCAAGTGGGCAGCATGGTAGCACAGTGGTTCGCACTGTTGCTTCACAGCGCCAGGGACCCGGGTTCAATTCCTGGCTTGGGTCACTGTCTGTGCAGAGTCTGCACGTTCTTCCTGTGTCTGCGTGGGTTTCCTCCTGGTGCTCCGGTTTCCTCCCACAAAGTCCAGAAAGATGTGCTGTCAGGTGAATTGGACATTCTGAACTCTCCCTCTCTGTACCCGAATAGGTGCCGGAATGTGGCGACTTGGGGCTTTTCACAGTAACTTCATTGCAGTGTTAATGTAAGCCTACTTGTCAATAAGGGGATCCGGGGTTATGGGGAGAAGGCAGGAGAATGGGGATGAGAAAAATATCAGCCATGATTGAATCGCGGAGCAGACTCGATGGGCCGAGTGGCCTAATTCTGCTCCTATATCCTATGATCTTATGGTCTTATGGAGTGCTGCTGGAGCTACACTCATCCAGGCAAGTGGAGAATATTCCATTACAATCCTGTCTTGTGCCTTGTAGGTGGTGAACAGGCTTTGTGGGGTCAGGAAGCAAGTTACGCGCCACAGGATTTGTAGGTTTTGATCTGCTCTGGAAACCATCGTATAAATATGGCTAGTCCAGTTCAGTATCAGATCAATTGTAATCCCCAGGATGTTGATTGTGGGTGTTCAGTGATGGTAATGCCATCATGGAGCGATGGTTAGATTATCTCTTGTTGGAGATGGACATTGTCTGGGACTTTTGTGTTGCGAATGTCACTTGCACTTGTCAGCCCGATCCTGGACATTGTCCAGGTCTTGCTGCATTTGGCCATGGACTGCTTCATTGTCTGAGGAGTCGGGTATGGAGCTGAACATTGTGCAGTCATCTGTAAACGTCCCCACTTCTGACCTTATGATGTGTGGAAGGTCATTGATGAAGGAGCTGATGGTGGTTGGGCCTAGGACACTACCCTGAGGAACTGCTGCAGTGATGTCCTGGAGCTGAGATGATTGACCTCCAACCACCCTACAACAGCCAAGTATGACTCCAACCAGCAGTGACTGTTCCCCCTGATTCCCATTGACTCCAGTTTTGCTTGGGCTCCTTCATGCCATACTTAGTAAAATGCTGCCTTGATGTCAAAGGAAGTCATTTCTTACCTCACCTTGGGAATTCAACTCTTTTGTTATTGTTTTCACAAAGGCTGGAAAGAGGCCAGGAACTGACCTTGGTGGACCCAAACAGAGCCTCAATGAGCCGGCATTGCTGAGTAAGTGCTACTTGATAGCATTGTGTGTGGAACCCATCCATCACTTTACTGATGGGTCGGTAATTGGCTGGGTTGGATTTGTCCTGCTTTTTGTGTGCAGGATATAACTGGGAAATTTTCCACATTGCCGAGTAGATACCAGTGATGTAGCTGTACTGGAACAGCTTGGCTAGGGGCTGCCATAAATTCTAGAGCACAAAACGTCATGCCTATTGCTGGAAGGTTGTCAGGATCCATAGCCTTTGCAGTATCCAGTGCCTACAGCTGTTTCTTGATGTCACGTGGATGAATCAAATGGGCTGGAGACCTACAGGAGACTTGGGGTCCATAGTCAATGTTGAGGACTCCCAGTGCAACTCCCACCTGACTGTCTACCACTGTGTCACCACCTCTGCTCGGTCTGCCCTCCGGTGAGACAGGACATACCCAGGAATGGTGATGGTGAGGTCAGGGACATTATCTGTTAGAAATGATTCTGTGAGTATGACTATGTCAAACTACTGCTTGACTAGTCTGGGAGACAGCTCTCCCAATTCTGGCACAAGTTCCCAGAAGTTAGTAAGGAGGACTTTGCAGTTAGTAAGGAGGACTTTGCAGGGTTGATAGGGCAACGTTTGCCGTTGTCAGTCCCTAGGTCGATGCTGTGTGGTCCGCCCCATTTCATTCCTTTGTGTTTTCTTCATAGCAATTGAATACGTGAGAGTGTCTTGCTTAAGAGTCATCCACATTGGTGTGGGACTAGAGTCACATAAAGGCCAGACTAGGTAAGGATGGCAAATTTCCTTCCCTAAAGGACATCAGTGAAACAGATGGGTTTTTACGACAATTGCCAATGGTTCCATGGTCAACATTTAATTCCAGATGGTTTATTTATTGAGTTCAAATTCCACCATCTGCCATGGTGGGATTTGAGCCCAAGAGCATTGCGCTGGGCCTCTGGATTACTAGCACAGCGACAATACCATTGCGCCACCACCTCCCCTATGGAGAATCAAGTCAATATGGACTGAAAGACAGAAATTGCTGGACATAGTCAGTCCCATTATTTTGCTCTTGTAACCAACATGGACATGTTGGGCTGAGTGGTCTGTTTCGCTGATGCTTTCTATGCACCTCAATGTATTCATGCCTTGGAGACTGTTCGTGGAAGGGTCATAAGATTGATTGCTACAGTGACAGAGGATTGAGCTCTGAGGTAAGATTGGATTATGTTGGACATTTCCGCCTGAATAGGAAATACCTAACAGCTGCGTTTATGGAGCTATAGGCAAGTGTTTGTACTGTAGAAATGGAGCCATGGGGAGTCCTTCGCTTTAAAGTGTGACAGGAGGATAATGGGCACGGATTCAAATAAGTAAAGAGAAAATTTAGGATTAATGCCAGGGCGCTCTTATTCATACAAAGAGGATTGCCATATGGAACAGTCTTCAATGTGGCAGAGGCTACAGTGTCTGACAGCTATACAGTGCCAAGTTAGATGAGATTGTGGCTGGAATCAAGCGGGAATGGAGCAAAAAAATGGAGGGAAACCAGAGTCGACCCCTGCCTCACAATTCCTCCTGTATTTCCTGACCCCTCCAGGACCGATGTTGGCTGTTCCTTCCCAACACATTGCATTAAATAGTGACGGGGTCCCCATGGATTCCCTCCCATCTGGGCTTGGACAGGAGAGACGGGTGGATAATCCTGGCCTCAGTGTCCCACTCCACTTCCGAAAAGTCACACGTCCGCAGTGTAAAGCTGTCAATAAATTGGTGTTATTTACATAACATTTACAACATTTACTCATTTGTGTGCACTATTGGTTTGTGGGCAGCCTTCAGTCATCTGTCATTTACCCATTCCTGTTTTGACATGGTAGAAGCATGTTAGCGAGAAGCCTGTTTGTATTAATTTAATCATCAATCATGAGTCTCCTGACTTTGATCTGGTTAAAAACAATTTGCAGATTTGTTTTAAGCCAGGCAAAAACCCAATTTCTTAAGTGTTGTCCAACTTCCAAAATGAATTAAGACAGAATGAAGAAGAAGATGGGTCAAGTGGGAAAAGGGTACGTCTTGTTTGAAGTGACCTATAGAAAAGATAGATTAAGTAAAGATAAAGTTCAGAAATAAAAAAGTCGAGAAAGAATGGGAAAGATTCAAAAGAATAAAAAAGACAACAAAGGGGTTGAGGGCAGAATTAAAGGGTGGAATTGTTCAACCGATCCCACCGGAGGAACCTTCCGATCCCGCCCATGTCGATCCCCAGCTGTGGGTTCCCTAACGGCGGGAGGGGCGGATAATGGAAATCGCCATTGACATCACTGGGACCAGTTATCCCACCATGGAACGGCTGGACAATTCCGTCCACAGCCTTCAGAATAATTTTATTTTCAGTTTGATTTGTTTTCAAAAGATTTAATATTTGCAGTTTGGGGCTAATTCTTTAGTCGCGAAGGTGTCCTTGTCATATATTGCAATATATTTAAGTATATTTAAACATGACAGCATCTGAAAACCACAATACCATTGAGGCCAAGATGCACGCTGAGGGAACAAATGAATAATTTAAATTAATTTTAATGCCGGTGCTTATGTCGTTACATTGTATACCTTGTGTTGCCCTATTATGTATTTTATTTTCTTCCCTTTTCTTCCCATGTACTTAACGATCTGTTGAGCTGCTCGCAGAAAAATACTTTTCACTGTACCTCGGTACACGTGCAATAAACAAATCCAATCCAATCCAAGTAAAAAGATAGAAAGGAAAAATAATTAGGAGAATTGTTTTTTCAATTGTATCATCTGAAACCACAAACCTGAGTATTGAAACTAACTCTTAACCTATGAGCTGTCAAACCACCTTGAAACTTTTGAGTTTGTGGTGGTGCCGAAACTTTAGTCCCCTGTATTTAAAAAAATCTAACTTTAAAGACTACATTAAGATATGAGGGAAAATGTTTAATAATAGGTTCTGACTACTGAATCATTCCTTGAAGCATGGCCTCACACCACACTTACACCACACTAATGTGTCAAAGGCTCCAATTAAATGTTAAATTTGTCAAATCACATGGTAAATACAATAGCCCAGTCCATGGCAGGCTCTGGAATATCATAACTGTTCAGACAAAACATTGGCCAAGTTTACAAGGAGATACCACAAGAAGTTATGTTAGTTCAATAGTTTTAAATGTCTGTTCAGGCCTTGAGCAAGGTTTCAGATTTGGGTTTATTGTCACGTGTACCAAGGTGCAGTGCAAAGTGTTGTTCTGCATATGGTCTATAGACAGATCGTTCTATACATAAGAAAACATAGGATATACGATAGGTACGCAATGTAAATGCGTAGACACAGACATCGGGTGAAGTATTCTGAGTATAGTACTGCTCAGTAGAGAAGATATGTGGAGAGATCAGGTCAGTCCATAAGAGGATTATTCAGGAATCTAGTGACAGCAGGGAAAAAGCTGTTTTTAAATCCGTTAGTGCATTTTCTCAAATTATGTATCTCCTACCCAATGGAAGAGGTTGGAAGAGAGATAACCCAAGTCGGAGGGGTCTTTGATTATGCTGCCTGCTTTTTTTTGCTGGCAGCGGGAGGTGTAGACAGAGTCAATGGAGGGGAGGTGGGTTCACGTGATGGACTGGACTGTGCTCATAACTCCCTGTAGTTTCTTATGGTCTTGGGCTGAGCAGTTGCTGTACCAGGCTGGTAGGCCCTATTCGATGATTGGGTCCAGAACTGTGCTGCACCGCCCTTTCTCCTAGCCCATTCGAAGCTGGTGATATGGGGCAGTACGGATATGCCGTACCTCATTTGCCTTTCATAAATTCCGTGAATTCCTCGCTGGTAAAGGACGGCCCATTGTTTGTGACCAACACCGCAAGGATAGTGTGCGTGCCGAATGAGAGCCGTAATTTTTCAATGGTCACCCTCGAGATAATCGGCATTATTCTGTGGACTTCAAGCCATTTTGAGTGGGCGTCCACTATAATCAAGAACATCGATCCTAGGAAAGGACCAACAAAGTTGGCATGTAGCCACACTGAAGGCTGCCCCAGCCATTCCGAAGGATGAAGCAGCGTGGTAGGCGGAAGTATCTGCTGCTTCTGACAAATCCGCATTGTTGGCCCCCCCACTCTCTCTCTCTCTCTCTCTGTCCAGGCTCAACCACCAAGAGCATCTTTATTTTCTACACTCCTGGGTGTCCGTTATACAAGTCTCATAAGATGGAGTCCTGGCCCTTGCTCAGGACGATGACATGCATTCCCCACAGCAGGATACCGTCTTCAACATTGGACTCAGATAGTTTGATTGAAAATGGCCGTAGCTCCCCAATGCTGGCCCCTGTACAGAACTATGTGGCGGGCTTTGGACAATATAGGATCCATCTGCGTCCATTCCCGTATCTCTGACACCGTAACCGGCAGTGTGTCCATAACGTTTAACATGGCCACCACTTCATCAGACCGAGGGGGAGACAGAGGGTGCGTCTGTAATGGCAGTCTTCTTAACGCATCCGCATTCACGATGTGGGTACCTGGCCGATGCTTGAACATATTGTTCTAGTAGACAGGCCCACCTCTGTATTCTGGCAGCGGCGATGGGTGGATTGCATTGTCTTCCTTAAAAAGTCCAAATAGCAGATTGTGGTCCGCAAGGATCATAAGCCGACGACCATACACCTACTGGTGAAACAATTTTACAGCAAATACAATGGTCACCCCCTGTTTCTCATTCTGTGCATAGTTACACTCTGGCCACGGTCAATGTCCTGGTGGAAAACGCGACCGGCCTCTCTCGCCATTGCCATACAGTGGGACAAGTTAACGGCAATGCCGCTTGGCCAATGCCGTACTGTGAAGCGTCACATGTGGCTATGAAAGCGGGATTGCAAGCCTGATGAGGTCAACTGCTCTTGACTTTAGCAATGCTTCCTCTTGTGTGCTCTCCACTCCTACTCCTGATTTTTTTTTTGAGCAAGAGGTTGAGGGGAGATCTAATAGAAACTTACAAGATAATGAATGGCTTAGATAGGGTGGATGTAGGGAAGTTGTTTCCATTAGCAGGGGAGACTAGGACCCGGGGGCACAGCCTTAGAATAAAAGGGAGTCACTTTAGAACAGAGATGAGGAGAAATTTCTTCAGCCAGAGAGTGGTGGGTCTGTGGAATTCATTGCCACAGAGGGCGGTGGAGGCCGGGACGTTGAGTGTCTTTAAGACAGAAGTTGATAAATTCTTGATTTCTCAAGGAATTAAGGGCTATGGAGAGAGAGCGGGTAAATGGAGTTGAAATCAGCCATGATTGAATGGCGGAGTGGACTCGATGGGCCGAATGGCCTTACTTTCACTCCTATGTCTTATGGTCTTATGGTCTTCTCCAGGTGCAAAAATTCCATCAGGTCCCCAGACCAAGCCGAGGCCTTAGGCAGCACCGAGGACCTCCACCCAAGCAGAACTCACTTCCGGGCTATTAGCGAGGTGAAGGCTAAGATGTCTGTCCTTGTCCCCGACTGCAGCACCGGCGAGTCCGATACTTCAAAAATGAACACCAATGGGCACGGCTCCAGCTGAACGCCTAAAATCCCTGACAATGCATTATGGAATCATAAAATCCCTGCAGTGCAGGAGGAGGCCATTCAGCCCATCAGGTCAGCACTGACCCACTGAAAGAGCACCCTACCTTGACCAATTCTCCCGCCCTGTCTCCAACCCCACCTAACCTGTACATCCCTGGACACTAAGGGGCAATTTATAGCATGGCTAATCCACCTAACCTAACCCATCTTTGGACTGTGGGAATAAACCGGAGCACCCGGAGGAAACCCACGCAGACACCGGGAGAAAGTGTAAACTCCACACAGACAGTTACCTAAGGCCGGAATTGAATCCTGGTCCCTGGTGCTGTGAGGCAGTAGTGCTAACCACTGTGCCACCGATATCAAAAAAGGAGATCCAGAAATGCCAAAAGACCAAAACACGTGTGTGCGATTCGCCGGCCCTCTGGAGCATTGCTCGCACCTATCCTCCACCCTCGAGAAGAACCCACTCATATGCACCCTAGTCAGGTGCACCCTGTGCACCCCCTTGAACTGGATCAGGCTTAACCTCACACATGAGGAGGTGAGGTTGACTCTGTGAAGAGCCTCACTTCACACTCCCGCCCCTCAAAGATCAAACCTAGCTTACCCTCCCACTTCCTCTTTACTTCCTCCAATGATGCCTGCTCCATCGCTAACATCCATAGACATCCAACATCTTACCCTTCCCCAACTCGGTCAAGGACAGAACCCTGTCCATAAGCGAAGGCAGCGGAACCAGGGGAAATGAAGGAATCTCCTTGTACAAAATATTGAACACCTGAAAGTAGCTGAATACATTCCTCTCAGGAGCAGGAACCTCTCTGCCAACTCGTCTGGACCGGCGAACCTATCCTCCAGAAACATGTCCCTAAACCTCTCCAACCCCTCCCTCTCCCATGTCCTAAATGATGAATCTAAACCAGATGGCACAAACCTATGGTTCCTGCAAATAGGAGCCAACAGCGACATGGAACCCAGTTTAAAATGCTGCCTACGATGATTCCAAATCCGCAAAGTGGTTATCACCATCGGGCTCAAAGTGAATTTAACAGAGAAAAAGGGAGTGGCACTGTAACCAGGGCCCTCAGTCTTGACCCTATGCACAAAATCTCCTCCATCCACCCCATATAAAGTGCAGATCCTTAAACCACCCCCTCACCTAATCAATATGCGCAACCTTGTAATAGCCAACTCCCCTGACTGCCTATCCCTTTACAAAAACCTCCTACAAATCCAGGAGTCTTACCAACCAAAACAAAGGTAGATATCAATTTGTTAACCCTGCAAAGGAAAGCCTTGGGAAGAAAGACAGGGAGACATTGGAACAAAAACAAAAACCTCATGAGAATATTCATCTTCACCATCTGTACCCTTCCCACTAAGGTTAGAGGGAGGACATTCCACCTTTTCAAATCAGTCTTCACCCCATTCACCAGAATAGAAAAGGTAAGTTTATGGAGCTTAGTCCAGTCATGGGCCACGCGGATTCCCAGATACCTGAAGCTAGTCTTGGCCGGACGAAACGGCAGCCCCCCCAGATCAGCTCCCCTCCCCGGTGTCTCACCAGAAAACTTCAGTCTTGCCCAGATTTGGCTTGTACCCAGAAAAGGAGCCAATCTTCCTGAGCAGCTCCATTATCTCCCCCATATTGGAGAGAGGGTCGTCCATAATATACAGCAACAGACCATCCACAGAAAAGTACACCTTATGCTCCCTTCTCCCATGCTCTATCCCCCGCCATCTGGTAGATGACCTCAATGCAATGACCAACAGCTTGATTGCTAAGGCAGCCAAAAGCACAGACAATGGGCACGCCTGTCTCGTACCCTGTTCAGTTGAGAATAACCCAAGCTCAGGGCATTAGTACAGACACTCTCAGTGGGGACCCTGTACAAAAGCCTAATCCAGTAAATAAATTTTGGCCCAAAGCCAAACTGCCCCAGGAGCTCAAAGAGATTCTCCCACTCAACCCTATCAAATGTTTTCTCTGCGTCCATCGAGATAATCACCTCCGGCACGGTACCAAGGAGGGCGACAACACAACATTTAACAATCACCTAATATTCGCCGACAACTGCCGGCCCTTTACAAATCCAGTCTACTCCGTCGAAATCAGCCATGGTAGATAGAGTTCCAAACGCATTGCCAACACCTTAACCAACAATTTAACATCAGCGTTTAACATGAAATAGGCCGATACAACCCACAATTCCATAGCATCCTTAACCTTCTTCAGAATTAAGGCAATCAATGCCTGCATCAGCGTGGCCGGCAACATCCCCGGGACACGGAATCATTAAAAATATCCAGCAGAAGTGGGACTAACTGACCATAAAATTCAATGGGAAACCCATCCGGACCCGGTGCATTGCATTAACCGAGTACAACGTCTGCATTAACCGAGTACAGAACATTATCTCCTCCAGCCCTATCGGCGCCTCCAACTTCTGCCTTCTCTCCTGCTCCACCTCCGGGAAGGACAACCCATCCAAAAATTGCCTCATTGAAGCACCCTTCTCTGGGGGCTCTGACTCATACAGCTCATGGTGAAAGGCCTCAAACTCCTCATTAACCTTTTCTGAGGTAGAAGCCAACCTGCCTCCTGAGTCCCTACACTACTCCCAGGAGGCTGCCTGCTGCCTCAGCTGGTGAGCCAACAGGTGACTGGCCTTCTACCCACAGTCATAAAAAGTCCCCCTTGAGTGACGCAATGGGGTCACCGCCTTACCTGTTGACAACAATGTTGACAAAATCCATTTGAAATTTCTTTCTGTCCGCCAATAACGCGGGTATCGGGGTGATCGAGAACTGGCACTCCACCTCGAGAATGGAGTCCACCGGTCTCTGCCTCTCCACCTTCCCAGATTTATCCTTATGCACCTTAAAAGAGATTATCTCTCCTGAACCACCGCCTTCAAGACCTCCCAGAGCATGAAAGGTGAGGCTGCCTCATTCCTGTTGAACTCAATGTACTCCCCAATGGCAGAGGATACCCGCCCACAAAATTTCTAATGCACGAGCCAAGACATGTACAATTTCCACAGTGGTTTCTGAGAGTGGCCCAGTTCCAATATCAGGTCCACATTATGCGGAGCATGATCTAATCATAATGATCACCGAGACCCCGCCCGACCTGACCCCAGGGAGAAGAGACCTGCCCAACACAAAGAAGTAAATCAATGAATAGACCCGATGGACATCAGAAAAAAAAAGGAAACTCATTATCCCTTGGAAACTTAAAGCTCCGCAGGTCTGTCCTTCCTTCCTCCCCAGAATCCCAAGACTATGAGACTTGGGATTCGACAATCGAGGGTCCAAAACATAATTGAAGTCCTCCCCCCTAATTAGCTGATGTGAATCAAGATCTGGGGAGATGCCAGCACTTTGTTAATGAGTGCCGTGTCATTCCCGTTTGGTGCATACATATTGACCAACACCACCGGCATGCCAGCCTATAACCCACTGATGATTACATACCTATCACCTGGCTCTGCCAATATGTTAACCGCAGAAAAAGCCACTTTCCTATTAATCAACATAATGGTCCCCGCACCCTACAAACAAAATGCGAATTAAATACTTGCCCCCATCTATCCCTTCCACAACCTTGTTTGATCCTTCATTCTCAAATGGGTTTCCTATAAAAAAATCTCATCCATCTTCAAACTTCTCAAGCGTGCAAACACCTGGGACCATTTTACTGGGCCATTTAACCCCCTCACACTCCAAGTTATCAACCAGATCAGGGGCCTCCATGCACCCCACATTCCCAGAATCAACCATATCCCCCCTGTGAGGCAATCCAGCAGTGCCTCAACCTGCGTCCACTCCGGGGCCACCCAAGATGGCTGCCACATTCCCTACAAAGCCAGTCCAAAAACGAAAGAACTGTCACCATCAGCAGTCCCCCCCTCCCCCCCCCACAACCCCACCTCATCCTGAAGACCAAACAAACAACCAACAGAAGAACATAAGCACCCGTCCCCAAACCCAAACAAAACAGAAACAGGAAGCCTAAGCTCATCACCTCACCTTAAAAAAAAAACGACCCCCAAGGTAACAAGCGGCAGCCATCTCCCCGTCTCCGCTCCCGCTAACTGGCTATACTGCTAGTAGGGTGACCCCTGCACACGGTAAAAATGAAAGTCAACAAAAAAGTTTATCAACAATCAACTCCCCCGATACACAAACCCCAACCAAGCCCAAATCAAACACCCACCAACAAGCCCAGGCTCAACCCCAAGCCCTCCCCCACATTATAAAAATCCTGCAAAAGAGACACATACAGATGAACTTAACAATTAACATGCAGCAAACTGTAGTCCTCAAACACTTTAGTTCACCCCCAGTCAGTGTTCCTTGACAAACTCAAATGCATCCTCTGGTGCTTCAAAATAAAGTCTCTGTCATTGAAAGTTACCCGAAGACGAGCCGGTTACAACACTAAACCTCACATTGCTCTTGTACAGTACAGCCTTGGCGTTATTAAACACCGCACACCATCTCACCAGCTCTTCCCCAACATCTCAGTATATTCTGATGGCATGGTCTTCCCAACTACAGTCTCGATGGTCCTTTGCCCATCTCAGGACCCGTTCCTTATCCAGGTATTAATGAAACCTGACTATGATCGCCCGAGGCTGCTCCTCCGATCTAGGCTTCTGCCTCAGCGATCTATGGGGCAGGTCTAACTCAGGAAGGGTTGGAAATACCCCCCTTCCCCCACCAGCTTTCCAAATATCTTGGGCATATAGTCCGTGGAGTTGAAGCGCTCCAAGCCCTCTGGCAGCCCGACAATCCTTAGGTTTTGCCGTTTGGAGCGATTCTCCAGATCGTTAACCTTGGTCTTTAGCCCTCTCAGCTCTTCATCCAGCACTACCATATCTGCCTCCAAGGGAATAATCTGATCACTATGGTCAGAAAGCGACATGTCCACCTTCTGTATCGTGGTCCTTTGTATCTCTATACGCCGGTCCTTCTTGTCCATGGTCACCCAAATTGGGGACAAAGCCCCCTCTATTGCCTTCTCATAGAATAGAATACCTACAGTGGAAAAGGAGGCCATTCAGCCCATCGAGTCTGCACTGATCCTCCAAAAGAGCACCACACCCAGCCCACTTTCCTTGTTCCCAGAGTAATCCCCACACGCATTTTTGAATGCGACCCAATTTTGTTTCAAACATTCTTAATGCCGCAACCATCCCCCTTGCCACCATCCGCCTTCCCCCCAACTTCTAAGCACAAGGCTCTGCTATTCTTTTATAAACTGTTTAGCAAACTGACATTTCTCATATCTATGCTCTTTATGATCACAAGTGCCTGAAATAATATTACTCCCAAGGCATCTCTTCTCCAATGTAAACATATAAAACTCATAATTCAGATACCTAGGGCCAGATTTTCAAGACCGCCAGGTAACTCGAGAGCCGTTTTAAAATGGCGGCAGGGTCCAATTCCATGATTCCTGCCCCCATTCCCACCCCCAGCAATTTGTGCCAGCGCAAGATAAAGGTTCAGGTCGTGAGTCCATAATCTGAACTCCCAACATGGCCAACAGCAAGAAACTTCAGAGAGTCGTGAATACAGCCCAGTCCATCACACAAACCCGCCTCCCATCCATGACTCTATCTACACCTCCCGCTGCCTTGGGAAAGCAGGCAGCATAATCAAAGACCCCTCCCACCCGGTTTACTCCCTCTTCATCCTTGCCCATAACAATATTCATGGAGTCGTACCAGCCCCTTCATTATTCGTATCTCATGGCCTCTCACAAGAGCATTAAATCATAGTCTGGACTTGAGAATCTTTTAAAGGACATGTTCAACAGTTTTGACCCTTGTCCCTCAGCCACTCCCCATAGCCTCTTCTCCTCGCCATGCCTCCTCAATGGCACATTCCCAGATTACTTTGTGAGAAAGACATCGCAAAGTTATGCCATTCTTCTTCCGCCATTCTGAGACAGGAAGTCTGCAATAACAAGAACGTCTGCTTCAACCTTTGTTTTCAGGTATGAAAACTTTGCATCAGCTCCAGGATTCTACATTTATTTGTGCGAGTGAGCTGCTGTCAGTATTCTCCAGGTCCTCAGCGACTGCCTGCCGCTGCTTCTTAAATCTGTTGGTCAAGAAGCTAACAAACTTTTCATTCGTCCATGGAGGGGCCACCAACTCAGCAGAAGCTGGAGCCATGTCCCCTCTCCTGAGGCTCGAGGAACTTTTGAGTCTGAGGGTGAAACCTTGCCCGACTTCTGCGTTGTGCTACTTTTACCGGACATTACTCAAACGAGGGGGTCTTACTGCATCAAACTACACCAATTTTCTCAAAAAAACGCCCATAAACTGGACAGAAAAGGGCAGAACATCAAGTACTCTGCCGGAGCCACCGCGTGTGCGACAGCTCACCACATTGCCACCACCGGAAGTTACCAATGCTTCTTCAACTAACTGAAATGCTTTCTCCCATTCTTGTGTCCATAATCATTTATGTTTTATGCCCAATAAATGATGTAATGGTTTAAGCAACTATTCACAATCTATATAAATGATCAGCAAGCAGGCACAGAGTGTAACATAGTAAAATTTGCAGATGATACTAAATTAGCTGGGAAAGCAGGCAGTGAAGAGGAGATAACGTTTTACAGATGGATATAGACAGGCTAGGAGATTGGGCCAAAATTTGGCAGATGGAGTTTAATGTAATGTTTGGTCAAAAAAATAGAAAGGTAAATTATTATCTGAATGGAAAGCAGATTCAAAATGCGCCTGGGCAGAGGGGTCTGGGTGTCTTTGTTCATGAATCGCAGAAAGTTAGTATGCAGGGACAGCATGTAATAAAAAGGCAAATGGAATGTTAGCGTTTATTGCGAAAGGACTGGAGTATAAAAGTAGAGAAGTGTTGTTGCAATTGTATAGGGTGTTGGTGAGACCATATCTGGAGTATTGTGTCCAGTTTTGGTCTCCTTATTTGAGGAAGGATGTGGTGGCATTGGAGGCAGTTCAGAGGAGGTTCACCAGATTGATTCCGGGGATGAAAGGGTTGACGTATGAGGAGAGATTAATCAGTTTGGGCTTATACTCGCTGGAGTTTAGAAGGATGAGAGGGGATCTGACCGAGGTATATAAAATACTAAAAGGGATTAATAAAGTAAACGTAGACCAAATGTTTCCCCTTGTAGGCCAATCTAGAACGAGAGGTCACAGATATAGATTGAGAGGCAGTAGATTTAGAACTGAGATGAGGAGAAACTAATTCTCGCAGAGGGTGATGAATTTGTGGAACTCACTGCCCCATAGTGCGGTGGAATCTGAGCCATTTAATGATTTCAAGAAGGAGATAGATATTTTTCTGATTAAAAAAATGGGATAAAGGGATATGGGGAGCAGGTAGGGAGGTGGATTTGAAACCAGGAAGAGACCAACCATGGGGCAGGATTTACTGACCACCCCACCGCGTGTTTTACGGCATGGCAGGCGGCCCACCAGCGGGATCTACCGATCCCACCATTGTCAATGGGGATTTCCCATTAACAGCACCCCTCACCACTGGGAGACCCGTGCACCGGCGTGGGACTGGAATTTCCAGCCAGCATGAACAGCCGATTGATTGAATGGCGTGTGGTAGTATGTATTGGGGGTCATGTGGGACTGGAAGCCCTAATGTCATTGGCTGACAGATCCCGGGTCCTGGTTGGCCGTTGACCTCAAGCTCCGCCCTGAAGGCGAAGTATAAGAAGCCGGTGTCTTCCCCCGCAGGCCAGTTTACTATCGAGCTGCTGGGGAACAGACATGCTTAATAAAGCCTCATCGACTTCACTCTATTCGTCTCACGGAGTCTTTTTGCGCTACAATTTATTAAGCGTGCCTAAAAAGGACTATGGAGCTCAGGATCATTCCAGAATGCCTGAGGATCAGCCCCCACACAGTGAATGCGGCAGCAGCCTTCAAACACTGGCAGACTTGCTTCGAGGCCTACATCAGAACGACCACCGGCCGAGTCTCAGACGAACAAAAACTGCAGGTCCTGCACTCGAGGGTGAGCACGGAGATTTTCACCCTCATTGAAGACACCAACGATTTCCAGACGGCGTTTACAGCACTCAGAAGTCTCTATGTTCGCCCAGTTAACCAAATCTACGCTCGCTACCAGCTCGCGACAAGACGGCAAGCACCCGGAGAATCGATGGACGAGTTCTACGCCGCGCTGCTGATTTTGGGACGAGCCTGCAGCTGCCCGTCGGTGAATGCAAACGAACACACGGACATGTTAATGCGCAACGCTTTTGTGGCAGGTATGCAATCCTCCCAAATCCGCCAAAGACTTCAAGAAAAAGAGTCGCTAGGACTCTCAGAGGCACGGGCCCTAGCAGCCTCCCTAGACGTGGCCGCGCGTAATACCCGCGCCTACGGCCCCGACCGTGCGGCAGGCCATTGGGCCCCATACGTACCCGTCGCGGCAAACCCCCTACCCCCCCCCCGAGCACCCCACAGGCTTGCGCAGTCCAAACGCCGAGTCGCACCGGGGCGCCCGCTGTTATTTCTGCGGCCAGGCGAAGCACCCCCGACAACGCTGTCCGGCCCGCGCAGCCATCTGCAAAAGCTGCGGGAAAAAGGGCCATTATGCGGTGGTGTGCCGATCCCATGAGGTCGCCGCCGTCCCGGGGCCACAGGGAGCCCTACAAGCAGTCTATGCATCCCAACCCCCCCAGCACGCCATGTGCGACCCGCAGGCGCAGCTGCTCTGGGTCCCGGCCACCGCGGTCCCGGGAGAACTGGGAGCCCTGCACACTGCCTACGCTCCCCAACCCCCCTCCCCGCAGCCCATGTACGACCCGCCACCGGCGCTACCGCTTTGAGTTCCGGCCAACACTCTCCACGGAGAGGAGGGGGTTTTTTGCGTCCCTAACGCCACCCTCACCCCCGTTCCGCGCCCCACGCCTGACCCGCCGGCGCCACCTACTTGGACCCCGACCACCGCTGTCCCCGGTGAGGGAGCTCCTCGCGCTCCTTGCGCTCGCGGCCCCACGCCTGACCCGCCGGCGCCGCCGACTTGGGCCCCGACCACCGCTGTCCCCGGTGAGGGAGCTCCGCGCGGTCCTAGCGCTCGCGGTCCTAGCGCTCGCGGTGAGGGAGCTCCGCGCGGTCCTAGCGCTCCCCAGACCCCCCAGCACACCATGTGCGACCCGCAGACGCCGCCATTTTGGGTCCCGACCACTACGAGGGGAGGAGGGGCGCCGTTGTGCGACCCGCAGACGCCGCCATTTTGGGTCCCGACCACCATGAGGGGAGGAGGGGCGCCGCCATCTTGGACCGCCCCCGACCTGTACGACGCATGGGGCGGCCATTTTGTCCACCCCCGCCGCCATCTTGTGACCCCCCAGCCACGTGCGATGTATGGGGCGGCCATTTTGTCCATCCCCGACGCCATCTTGGACAGCAACAACGGACCCCACCCCACTACTACAACCACGGCTCGCTTCGGTTACGCTCGATCAGGCACGGCCCCGGACACTCCAGACGACGACGACAACGGTCCTAATTAACGGCCACGAGACGCCATGCCTAGTCGACTCCGGGAGCACGGAACGTTTTATACACCCCGACACGGTAAGACGCTATTCCTTGACCACCTATCCCAGCGCACAAAAGATTTGCCTAGCTGCAGGATCCCACTCCGTACAGATCCAGGGATTCTGCATAGTTACCCTAACGGTGCAGGGGAGGGAGTTCAAAAACTACAAACTTAACGTCCTTCCCCAACTCTGTGCCCCCACCTTGCTGGGATTAGATTTCCAATGTAATCTACAGAGCCTTACGTTTAAATTCGGCGGCCCCATACCCCCACTCACTATCTGCGGCCTCGCTACCCTCAAGGTGCAACCCCCGTCCTTGTTTGCGAAGCTCATTCCGGATTGCAAACCCGTCGCCACTAGGAGCAGACGGTACAGCGCCCAGGACCGGACCTTCATTCGGTCCGAAGTCCAGCGGCTACTAAAGGAGGGCATAATCCAGGCCAGCAATAGTCCCTGGAGAGCGCAGGTGGTAGTAGTGAAGACAGGGGAGAAACAAAGGATGGTCATTGACTACAGCCAGACCATCAACAGGTACACACAACTAGGCACGTACCCTCTCCCCCGCATATCCGACATGGTCAATCGGATTGCCCAGTATAAAGTCTTCTCCACCGTGGACCTCAAGTCCGCCTACCATCAGCTCCCCATCCGCCCAAGTGACCGCAAGTACACAGCCTTCGAGGCAGACGGGCGATTATACCATTTCCTACGGGTTCCTTTTGGCGTCACAAATGGGGTCTCGGTCTTCCAACGGGAGATGGACCGGATGGTTGATCAACATGGGTTACGGGCCACGTTCCCGTATCTCGACAATGTAACCATCTGCGGCCACGATCAGCAGGACCACGACGCCAACCTCCAAAAATTCCTCCAGACCGCCAAAGCCTTGAACCTCACGTACAACGAGGACAAGTGCGTTTTTAGCACCGACCGGCTAGCCATTCTGGGCTACATAGTACGCAATGGGATAATAGGCCCCGACCCCGAACGTATGCGCGCACTCATGGAATTTCCCCTCCCGCACTGCCCAAAAGCCCTGAAACGCTGCCTGGGGTTCTTTTCGTATTACGCCCAGTGGGTCCCCCAGTACGCAGACAAGGCCCGCCCCCTAATACAGACCACGACCTTCCCTCTGTCGACAGAGGCTTGCCAGGCCTTCAGCCGCATCAAAGCGGACATCGCAAAGGCCACGATGCGCGCCATCGACGAGTCCCTCCCCTTCCAGGTCGAGAGCGACGCCTCCGATGTAGCTCTAGCGGCCACCCTTAACCAAGCGGGCAGACCCGTGGCCTTTTTCTCCCGAACCCTCCACGCCTCAGAAATCCGCCACTCCTCAGTGGAAAAGGAAGCCCAAGCCATAGTGGAAGCTGTGCGACATTGGAGGCATTACCTGGCCGGCAGGAGATTCACTCTCCTCACTGACCAACGGTCGGTAGCTTTCATGTTCGATAATGCACAGCAGGGCAAAATTAAAAACGACAAGATCTTAAGGTGGAGGATCGAGCTCTCCACCTTCAACTATGAGATTTTGTACCGGCCCGGAAAGCTGAACGAGCCGTCCGATGCCCTATCCCGCGGCACATGTGCCAACGCACAAATTGACCGCCTCCAAACCCTCCACGAGGACCTCTGTCACCCGGGGGTCACTCGGTTTTACCACTTCATCAAGTCCCGCAATCTCCCATACTCTTTAGAAGAGGTCCGTACAGTCACAAGGGACTGCCACATCTGCGCGGAATGCAAGCCGCATTTTTTCAGGCCAGATGGAGCGCACCTGATTAAGGCTTCCCGCCCCTTTGAACGCCTCAGTCTCGATTTCAAAGGGCCCCTCCCCTCCAGCGACCGCAACGCATATTTTCTTAATGTAGTGGACGAATACTCCCGCTTCCCTTTTGCCATTCCCTGCTCCGACATGACCGCGGCCACAGTCATTAAAGCCCTGAACAGCATCTTCACACTGTTCGGTTACCCCGCATACGTCCACAGCGACAGGGGGTCCTCTTTCATGAGTGACGAGCTGCGCCAGTTCCTGCTCAGCAAGGGCATAGCCTCAAGCAGGACGACCAGCTACAACCCCCGGGGGAACGGGCAAGTAGAAAGGGAGAACGGCACGGTCTGGAAGGCCGTCCTACTGGCCCTACGGTCCAGGGATCTCCCAGTTTCACGGTGGCAGGAGGTCCTCCCGGACGCTCTCCATTCCATCCGGTCGTTATTATGTACAAGCACTAATCAAACGCCTCACGAGCGTCTCCTTGTCTTCCCTAGGAGGTCCTCCTCTGGAACGTCGCTGCCGACCTGGCTGGCGGCCCCAGGACCCATCCTGCTCCGAAAGCACGTGCGGGCACATAAGGCGGACCCGTTGGTCGAAAGGGTTCACCTCCTCCACGCAAACCCCCAGTACGCCTACGTGGAGTACCCCGACGGCCAACAGGGCACGGTCTCCCTGCGGGATCCGGCGCCCGCCGACACCACGCACACCCCCCCGACACCATCAACCCAACCGCCCCCCTTCCTGCCACCGCCGCACCCCGCGACCGCCCCCTTCCCAGGAGGATCAGTCCCCCTCCCCTTTGCACCGACAGCTGAAACCGTACGGCTCCTGGACGCGACAACACTGGTACAAGCACCACCACCACCGCCGGGGTCGAGGCGATCGACACGGACGACCAGACCGCCCGACCGACTCGTGGCGTCGATGTAAAACAAAGATGGACTGTTCAAAGAACATTTGTTTTTCCTATACCCTCTGTAAATAGTTGCAACAGGACGAAACTGTCCAATACTGTACTACCATGTGAATGTTCTATCCTCCCAGGACCAGCCCTGTAAACCCTTACCACCATACGAAGCATCACCCCGCCGGGTTCATTTTTGACAAGGGGTGAATGTGGTAGTATGTATTGGGGGTCATGTGGGACTGGAAGCCCTAATGTCATTGGCTGACAGATCCCGGGTCCTGGTTGGCCGTTGACCTCAAGCTCCGCCCTGAAGGCGAAGTATAAGAAGCCGGTGTCTTCCCCCACAGGCCAGTTTACTATCGAGCTGCTGGGGAACAGACACGATTAATAAAGCCTCATCGACTTCACTCTATTCGTCTCACGGAGTCTTTGTGCGCTACATGGCGGAGCAAGCTCAAAGGGCTGAATTGCCTACTTCTCCTAATTCCTATTTTCCTTTGTAAGCAGGGTTACTAGATTTGAAACAAATTTCCCATAGCAGTTAATAAACCCGAGGAATGATCTTAACTGTTAAATTCGTTGGTGGTGGAGCATCCATAATAAGCACCATCTTCTTATCAATTACATGGACTAAATATTGCATTTCCTGCATTTCAACAATTACAACACGTCAAAAGTATTTAATTGGTTGTAAAGTGCTTCAAGACGCCTGCTGGTCATGGAACGAGCACATAAATGCATGTCTTTCTTTACAAACCCAGTTACACCTCATTCAACAAGGTCTAACATTCTTAAGGATTTCTTATGTGAGCATATGGTTCAAGAGTGGAATAAACAGTGTCGCAGGGATACACATATGGAGTAGAGATATATAATTCTTCCTTGGAATGCTTAGTGATGAGCCTATGTGTTGAGTGCTAACATGTAGAAAGGTAGTGAAGGCAGGTGTGACCGTCCTCACACAGATGTATGTGAGGTTGGAGGACGTAGTTGCTAATGGTATAGCTAATGGGGACTCCTATTGATTTTATCTAAAGGGCTGTTCAATCCGCCCTTGAATCACTGGAATATCTGGTTAAGAATAACTTTCTTTTTTTGCTCTTTCACTTCCTCTGCACGCAAAAATGCAGAACCCTCGTCCAATATTTCTGGCTCCACAGGTTCCCCTATTTGTTTTAAATATATTTCATTCTAAACTCAAACCAGATAGGGTTACAAAAAACCGGCCACAAGCACAATCATTACATATAGCTTGTAACATTTTCCCCCTTAAACCATGCACCCCCCTCCATGGCGACAAACAGATCCTTGAACATGGATAGGAATGGGCGCCAGCGCACATAAAACCCTTCCTTTCGACCCTCGCAGGATGAACTTGACCTTCTCTAGACTTAAAGATTTGTGCAGGTCCCCCACCCACACCCCACCCCAGTGGCGTTCAGCAAAATCCTTCGCCGGGCAATCAGGGAGGTAAAGGCCACCACATCGGTCTCCTTCCCCTCCTGCAGCCCCGGCAGCCCCAAGACTCCAAAAATCACCACCAAGGGGCACAGTGCTACTTTGAACCCCACTATCTCCAGCAGAGCCTTGAACATCGCTTCCCAAAAGCCCTCCAGTTTCTCAACCCCCCCAAAACATATAGGCGTGGTTCATCCGCAATTCTCACTGCAATTCTCCTATCATCTGGGCCTGCATCATATGTACCCTATGCATCACCTTGAATTGAATGAGACTCATCCTTGCACATGAGGACATTGCATTAACCTGGCACAATATCTCACTCCATATCCACCACCTTAGCTGGGTCCCCAGCTCTTCTTTCCACCTGCCCTTGACCCTTTCCACTAACACCATCTCTTTCTTTCCCAACCACCCATCAACATCACCAATCTTCCCTTCCCCTCCACAAAGCCTGGCGCTAACAGCTTCTCCAATATTCTGGTATTGGGGGAAAGCGGGCAAATCCTTCCGCGCATAATCCCGAACCTGTAAAAATCAGAACTTGCTCCCCTTAGGTAACTTAAACTTCTCCTGAAGTTCCGTCAAACCTGCAAACCGTTCCCCTAAAAATATATCCCTCACCCACCATATCCCTGCGCTCTACCACGTCTCATACATTGCGCCTATCTGTCTGGGCGCAAACCTATGATTCCCACACAATGGGGCCAGTACCGATCTCCACCCCAACTTAAAGTGCTTCTGTAACTGATTCCAAATCTTTATCGATGACACCACCATGGGTTATTAGTGTATTTCCCCGGGGCAAATGCGAGCGGGACCATTACCATAGCCGTTAAACTCGACTCTCTGCAGGAGTCCTCTTCCACTTGCACTCAATACGACCCCTCTCTGCCCACCATTGTCTCCCCTTCTCCACATTATCTGCCCAGTAGTAGTGCAGCAGATTGGGAAGCATTAACCCCCCACTCCCCACTCACCTCTTCCTCAGCAAAAGGACCCTGATGACCCTCGGTGTCTTGCCTGCCCACACAAATTCGGAAATCAATCCATCCATCCTTCGAAAAAGCCCTTAGGGACAAAAGTTGGAAGAGACTGGAAGATAAACAGGAACCTAGGCAACATGTTAATCTTAACGGCCTGCACCCTCCCTGCCAAAGAAAACAGTAAGACATCCCAGTTCCTCAGATCCCACTTAACCCTCTCCACCAATCCCATTACGTTCCACCTGTGCATCGTTACCCAATCATGGACAACTTGAATCGCCAAATATCAGAACCTAACCTTGGCAACCCTAAATAGCAAAGCCCCAAGATTCATACTCCTCCCAAGTCATTCACTGGGAAGACCTCACTCTTTCCACGTTTGTACTCAGAGAAGGCCCTGAGTATATCCAGCAAGTTCATTATTCTTCCCATAATCTCCAATGGGTCCACCACATTTAGCAGTAAATCGTCAGCATACAACAACACTTTATGCTCCTCACCCCACTTCACAGTCCCCCGCCACTCCCCCGAAGCCCGGAGCTCAATCGCCAAAGGCTCTATCGCCAACGCAAACATTAGTGATGACAAAGGGCACCCTGCCTCGTTCCCCTGTGAAGCTGAAAGTACTTCAAATACATCCCGTTTGTTCGCACAATCGCCGTGAGGGATGTGTCGAGTAAGCATACCCATGCCACAAATGTTGACCCAAACCCAAACCTCCACAAGGCTTCAAACCCAACCTCCACAAGGCTTCCCAAAACGTAGCCGCAGAGACCTTCCCATTCTGATTAAATTCTTTATGGCCAATCGTACCTTATCACAAAACTCTTTATCCGTGAATAACCCCGAATCGAATCTCCACCCTTGTCTTTGTGCCCGCCCTGCCTCAAACCCCACATGTACATAGTGCAGTGCATGGTCCGAACTGACTATGCCTGCATACTCCACCTCCACCACACACGCAAGCACCTCCTTCCCCACCACATACAAGTCTATTCGGGAGTACACCCAATATACCTGGGAGAAACACCCCCATCTGTTCCATGTTCTATGTTCTATGTTCTATAAACGTCCTGAACTCCCTTACCATCCCTGTCCTAACCATCGATTTGGGCCTCGACCTGTCCCCCCTCAGGTCCAGCACACAATCAAAATCAACCCCATAATCAGCTTATGGGAGTCCAAATCCGGAATGGATGCTAACAGTTTCTTAATAAAATCCACATTGTTCCAGTTGGATGTTGACACATTGACCAGCATCATCGGCTCCCTCGCCAACACCCCTCTCACCACTACGAACCTACCCCCCTTGGTCTTACACCTCCCTCGACACTACAAATGTCATCTTATTACTAAACAGGGTCGCAACCCCCAAGTGGAACGTTTTCCTAAGCCACCCTCTCCTCAATCACATCTGGTCCTTTACCCTTAAATGTGTTTCCTGCAGGAAACATCTGCCTTTAGACATTTTAAATGCGTGAATACCCTTGAGCTTTTAACCGGCCCATTTAGCACTCGGACATTTCAGGTTACCACACTCACTGGGGGCTTCTGGCTCCCCCCCACCTCTGCTAAGGTGCGCCATCATACCCTAATCTACGGTCCACCCAACTATCTGCTTTCCAAACACTCCATACAAAATGGCCACCCCCTCTATCATTCCCTAGGTCTACCTTGAAAAACAACTGCACCACCAATCCAGGCCCCCTCCCCTCCTTCCCCTCCCCCTTCCATTGCCATACCACCCCCCCCCCCCTTCCCCACACACACCCCTGGCTACGCACCGCTGCCACCACCCCCACATTGCTTCCGTTTACTCTATTATTTCGCTAGCATGGCGGCCCCTGCTGGAGACCCACACAAAGGACCTCACCCCCACCACCCATCTCACCCATCCCCCCGTGCTACTTACTCCATCCACTCTCCTCTTTGGCCCACCCGCTTTCCCCCCACCCTACATACCTACCAAAATATCTCTGGTAGGCCAAACCGGCAGCCCCTTAACACTAGAAGTGCACATAAAAGAAGACATCACACTTAAAAATCAACAACATAATCCAGATGCAATAAAACATGCCCCTGATGAATAGTGAACAATACAAAGCATAACCATATAAACCCTAACCGCCCATGGACAGCGACAAAGTTATTCGCATCTTCTGGCATCTGAAAATACTGTTCCTTGGTCTTGAACGTTACCCACAACTTCGTCGGCTACAACACGGCAAACTAAACCTTGCTCTGGTAGAGCACTGCTTTCTCCCAATTGAATCCCACCCGCCTCTTGGCCAGGTCAGCCCCAATGTCCTGACATATCCAGACCCCATTCCCCTCCCAACTCTCGAGCTGCCTTGGCCCACTTCAGTATCTTCTCTTCATCTTGAAACTTGTGCATAAGCACAATCACAGCCCAGGGCAGCTCCCCCGCCCTCGGCTTCTGTCTCAGAGACTGGTGGACCTGATCCACTTCGGGGGTCTTCCCAAATGCTTTCTCCTCCAACTTCTCAAACATCTTCATCACGTAGCTGGTGGCACTCCTTCCCTCCGCTCCCTCCGCAGACTCGTAATGTGCAGATTCTGCTGGTCCTCAGCCCTCGCCCGCTCCACTTTGCACATTTCCTCCAATATCAACGTCTCCTCCTCCAGTGATTCAGTCACTTTGGTCTGAGACCATCTTCTCCAACCGCTCCAAAGACCTGCGAAGAGGTACTACTGCCCACCTCAATTGCTCTTCACCTGTCGCCCTGCGTTTCTTTATGCTATTATCAAAATTAATCTTTAATGAAGCTCATTAGCTGCCCAATCTGCGATGTGGCCATTGACGATGACCCATCCCCCTCCGCCCTCTTCCCCACTAGTTCTGCACCACAAAGCTCCTCCAACTCCTGAGCTCGGGTTCCCATCAACTTCTGCTGGGTCTGTTACCCCGTCATCATCCCACACTGGGGGAGAATCCACCATTCACCTATCTCCTCACACTTTGTCACCGAAAATCACCCAACGAAATGGCAGAAAGTTGCAAGACCATCACCTCCAAGCAGGAGCCACCCTGTTTGTGGCCATTCAGACCATGGCCACCACCGCAAGTCACACAGATTCCCTCCTAATGACATAGTTGTGAATAATTTTATGAAATATTGTATTAAACTGTGTTTTATCAACATGATGGTATGACCTTCAGGAACCTGGGTGAATTCGAGACCTCTCAGGCCTTTTGATTAACATTTCCCTATTCATAACATGATGTTGTTTGGCACGCGGATAGCAACATAGCTGCCATGGGTTACATCCTCTGCTCTTCGGATCCCAGCCATCTGGTAGCAGCATAGAAAAGAATCATAGAATTTACAGTGCAGAAGGAGGCTATTCGGCCCATCGAGTCTGCACCGGATCTTGGAAAGAGCACCCTACTTAAGCCCACACCTCCACCCGATCCCTGTAATCCAGTAACCCCACCTCACCTTTTTTGGACACTAAGGGCAACTTATCATGGCCAATCCACCTAACCTGCACATCTTTGGACTAATGGGAGGAAACTGGAGCACCCGGAGGAAACCCACGCAGACACCGGGAGAACGTGCAGAGTCTGCACTGACAGTGACCCAAGCCAGGAATCGAACCTGGGACCCTGGAGCAGTGAAGCAACTGTGCTAACCACTGTGCTGTCCCAAAGCACTGATCCTTTAAGTGTTGCTCTCACTTTCCATTGGGAAAATGATGAAAGTGTTGCCTCTGGTAAATGAGACAGCAGTGGCCTGCTTGATGCATTGTAAGAAGGCTAAATAAGTTCGGATTTGTCACCTGCAATGATACAAAATAAATTGGTAGAATTATAGTTCAATGCAAGTAGCATCTTCAACCACACTAAGTTATTGTCGGCATGCCACACTCCAGTGGGCAGGATACGTAGGTGAGCATTTTTCTGCTAACTCATGGACATATTTTTCAACATGCCTATGTCATTGTGCCAAGGCAGGATGATGTGATACCCAGGTTACCCATGGTACTGCCAATTGTCACTGCTCCCCCATTAGGACTTCCTTGCCATATCCAGCAGGAACATTGGCAGACCCGGTAGCATGTTTTCTCTCCCCATTGATGCTGCCAGACCTGCTGCGTTTTCCACCTTTCTCTGTTTTTATTTCATTTTCCAGCATGCGCGGTATTCAGCTATTTAAGAATTAAGGTCTGCCCTTCTGCCTGCTGAAGGGTTGAAGGGAATCAAGGCAGATAGAGAGGAATAAAAACCACTGTGACTCTAAGAACCAAAATGTAGTTAACCGAGTCAAAATGGGAGCCAATATGAGCAATTTGGCAATTTAACTTTTAAATTTCTTTGAGGTGCAGTTTGCAGGCAATAAATCCTGTTTATAAAAGACCTTTAATAGTTAACAGTTGTAATGCAAAACCACACAGGGAATGCATTATGTGATCAATTTTACAAGCTATAACAAGAAGGTGAGATAGAAATCAGGAGGGCAAAAAGGAGACATGAGATTGCTTTGGCAGATAAGACAAAGGAGAATCCAAAGAGCTTCTACAAATACATAAAGGGCAAAAGAGTAGCTAGGGAGAGAGTAGGGCCTCTCAAGGATCTACAACAACAGTTATGTGCAGATCTACAAGAGATGGGTGAGATCCTAAATGAATATTCCTCATCGGTATTTACTGTTGAGAAAGGCAAGGATGTTAGGGAACTTCGGGAAATAAATAGTGATATCTTGAGGAGTGTAAATATTACAGAGAAGAGGGTGCTGGAAGTCTTAAAACGCATCAACATAGATAAATCCCCGGGACCTGATGAAATGTATCCCAGGACATTATGGGAGGCTAGGGAGGAAATTGCAGGTCCCCTGGCAGAGATATTTGAATCGTCGACAGCCACAGGTGAGATGCCTGAAGATTGAAGGGTAGCAAATGTTGTGCCTTTGTTTAAGACAGGGAAGAGCCTGGGAACTACAGACTGGCGGTGAGTGGTGGGTAAGTTGTTGGAAGGTATTCCAAGAGACAGGATCTACAGGCATTTAGACAGGCAAGGGCTAATTAGGGAAAGTCAGCATGGCTTTGTAAGGGGAAAGTCATGTCTCACAAAATTGACTGAGTTTTTTGAAGGGTAACCAAGAAGGTAGATGAGGGCAGTGCAGTTGGCGTTGTCTACATGGATTTTAGCAAGGCCTTTGACAAGGTACCGCAGGATAGGTTGCTGCATAAGGTTAAATCTCACAGGATCCAGGCTGAGGTAGCCAATTGGAAACAAAATAGGCTTGACGAAAGAAACATAGGGTGGTCATAGAGGGTTTTGTTTTTCAAACTGGAGGCCTGTGGCCAGCGGTGTGCCTCGGGGATCAGTGCTGGGCCCACTGTTATTTGTTATTGAGATTAATGATTTGGATGAGAATTCCGAAGGCATGGTTTGTAAATTTGCAGATGACACCAAGATTGGTGGCATAGTGGACAGTGAAGAAGATTATCTAGGATTGCAACAGGATCTTGATCAATTGGGCCAGTGGGCCGATGAATGGCAGATGGAGTTTAATTTAGATAAATGTAAGTTGATGCATTATGGTAGATCGAAATGGGACAGGGCCTACTCAGTTAACGGTAGGGAGTTGGGGAGAGTTACAAATCAAAGAGATGTAGGAGTACATGTTCATAGCTACTTGAAAGTGGAGTCACAAAAGAACAGGGGGCGAAATTCTTCTCCAACGGCGCGATGTCCGCCGACTGGCGCCAAAAACGGCGCCAATCAGACGGGCATCGCGCCGGGCCAAAGGTGCAGAATGCTCCGCATCTTTGGGGGCCGAGCCACAACATTGAGGGGCTAGGCCGGCGCCGGAGGGATTTCCGCCCCGCCAGCTGGCGGAAATGGCGTTTGTTGCCCCGCCAGCTGGCGGAAATGGCATTTGTTGCCCCGCCAGCTGGCGCGGAAATGCGGCGCATGCGCGGGAGTGTCAGCGGCCGCCGACAATTTCCCGCGCATGCGCAGTGGGGCGAGTCTCTTCCGCCTCCGCCATGGTGGAGGCCGTGGAGGAGGCGGAAGGGAAAGAGTGCCCCCACGGCACAGGCCCACCCGCGGATCGGTGGGCCCCGATCGCGGGCCAGGCCACCGTGGGGGCACCCCCTGTGGTCAGATCACCCCGCGCCCCCCCCCCCCCCAGGACCCCGGAGCCCGCCCATGCCGCCTGGTCCCGCCGGTAAACACCAGCTTTGATTTACGCCGGCGGGACAGGCAATCTCTGGGCGGGACTTCGGCACCCGGGCCGGAGAATTGAGCGGGGGGTCCCGCCAACCGGCGCGGCCCGATTCCCGCCCCTGCCCAATCTCCGGTACCGGAGACTTCGGCGGGGGCGGGGGCGGGATTCACGGCGGCCAACGGCCATTCTCCGACCCGGCGGGGGGTCGGAGAATGACGACCAGGGTAGTGAAGAAGGCATTCGGCATGCTTAGTTTCATTGGTCAGAATATTGAATACAGGAGTTGGGACGTCCTGTTGAAGTTGTACAAGACATTAGTAAGACCACACTTGCAATACTGTGTACGTTCTGGTCACCCAATATAGAAAGGATATTATTAAACTAGAAAGAGTGCAGAAAAGATTTACGAGGATACTACTGGGACTTGATGGTTTGAGTTATAAGGAGAGACTGGATACACTGGGACTCAGGTGTGATCTAATAGAGGTCTATAAAATAATGAGGGGCATAGATAAGGTAGATAGTCAACATCTTTTCTCAAAGGTAGGGGAGAGCTGAAGAGCCTGTTTTCATGCTGTAAACCTCTACGACTGTATGTGTGAAAGGAGGAGGCTGACCTGGGATGTAAATATTGGCACAGGCCAGTTACTGAATGGCTCCACACTGTGCTGGAATTTCTATGTAATTTTGTAGTGACCGGTGGAGTCAGTGCAAAACACAAAACTGTCTTTGGATCTTTCGGATTCTGCAGGCCCACACGTTAATAGCACAGGGCCTTTCCCTGCGTGAGCATACCACTGTGGGATTGCACACTTGTTTATGTAGTAATGCTTGGCAATTGCCCACACAGAATATCTTGTCACTTGTTTGTTTTTTTTGGTGCTTGGCAGCTGCTTGTCACCTTTTTCCTTAAACATGGTCCAACACTTTTCTGTGCACTGCCACTGAAATCTCTTGACAGCAATCCCAAGAAAACCCCAACGCTTTGCTAATTTAAAAAATACCCTGATTTGACGCTGTGGCTGGACAATTGATTGGGTTACAGAGAAAACAAGTTTGGATTTCTGGTGAATTATTTTGTGGAATGAACAGCTCTGAATCTGGCAGTGATGAAAAGGAAGAGACTAACGTCTTCCATCCATCCGGCCTCATCTAGTAATGCTGCCCCGTGGATTATAACACAAGACACTTCCAGACCACCGGATTCATGACATTTCCCAGGGGAGGTATAAAAACAAATAAAATACTTGGGTAATCAGCACTCTCCTGCATGAGGCATGTCCCCTCCAACCAGAGCTTTAGTCATGGGGGCACGTTTTGGGGGCAATGTCATATAACTATTTCTCTCAAAAGGTCTGTGGCATTCTCTTCTCCAGTGGAGGCTGGGTCACTGAAAGTCTTCAAGGCAGAGTTAGACAGATTTTTGACAGACAAGGGAGTCAAGATTTATTGGGAAGCAGAGAGGGAAGTGGAGTTGAGACCACATCCAGATCAGACATATTAGATAGCGGAGCAGGTTCAAAGGGCTGAATAGCCTACTCCTGCTCCTCAATCCTACAACCCAATGTTTCAGATCAGGTGCAGAGTGTGGGGGAAGAAACAGGGGTTTGTGACAAATAATCATATGCAACAATAAAAGTGTGCAGGTACATTGTACGGCCTACGATTGACTGGATTGATTTTGCATTGAGAACACAAAGAGGTGAAACAATTGCTGGCCACTCAGATACGAGGGGCATTTGATCACAACGGCCGGTGCTCAAATTAGAAGCAGCAGATTTGCATACTTTTAACATATTGTCAATGGTAATTTGTGATGCTGAAAATCGAAATGTAGAGTGTTCTGTTCGGGAGGATAAATAAATGCAACGCTCAAATGCAAATAAATAAATACAATTATCAAATGGTTCCTTCAGGAAAATTGTAATTTTGTGTATTTAACTTTGCCTACCCAACTGTTTTCAAATGTTTTGATATACTGCAGAAACAACAGTGAAAAGGGTCAACTGGACTTCCAGTGGCGGCCATGGAGTGAGCGGTCACACATTTGGCAGCTCCAGCTCATGGTGGTCTTTTTGTGGCTTTTACATCGGATTATTACAGGAATTTTGTAAAGTAAAGGTGTGGATGGGGGAACAGAAGCAGGGGACCCCCAGTTTATGGAGCTGCGGCCCAGAAAAAAATCAGAAAAGGAGGAATCAGAAGTTGGTGGCGAGTGAGAACCAGATATCGGGAGTGGAAATGGCAGATGCGCAGGGTACGGCCCCACCAGCTCAGTGGTCGACGGACCAGCTGGTGAGCTTCCTAAATGTGAAGTTCACTCAACAACGCAAGGGGTGTGCGGAGGACCTGGCCCGGGCGGTGGACTCGATCAGGGCGGTGGTTGACCGCGTGGAGGCGAGACTGATGACCCAGGGACAGGCCATCCAGAGGTTGGAGGAGCTGGTGGGGGAGCATGAGGAGCAGTCCACCTCGATGGCAGTGGAGATAGGGATGCTGCAAGACCAGCAGAAGCGACTGCTGGAGAAAGTGGAGGACCTGGAGAACCGTTCTTGGAGGCAGGACATTCAGATTGTGGGTCAGCCGGAGGGAAAAGAAGGATCGGATGCTGGTGCGTATGTGGGGAAGGTGTTGCAGAAGCTGCTGGGAGAAGGTGCGTTCGACAAGCCGCTGGGGGTGGACCAGGCCCACAGGTCGCTTATGCATAAGCCCCAGGGGGGTGAGCTCCCGAGGGCAATGATGGTACGATTGCATTGGTTCCTGGACAAGGAACACGTTATGAGGTGGGCCAGGCAGACAAGGTGATGTATGTGGGAGGATGCTGGGTTCCGGGTGTATGACTGAGGACCTGGGAGCAGAACTCGCAAAGAGGAGGGCGACTTTTAACAAGGTCAAAGTGGCACTGTATGAAAAGGGAATAAAGTTTGGACTGCTGTACCTGGCCCGCCTATGGGTCACCTATGGGGTCGGGAATTACACTTTGGCTCGGTGGAGGAAGTTGTAGACTTTATGAAAGATAATAAACTGATGAGAGAAGGAAGACCTTGAACCTTGACTGTGGGGAACTGAGTCATGTTTTGTAAAACTTTTAACCTTTGACTTACGATGTTCGGACTGACTTTGGAGGTTCTGTATATATTTTTTTCGTTTTTCTCTCAGTTATGTTTGGGATTAGGTTAACAGATAGTACTTTGTTAAGGGAAGCGTGGTGGGCCTTTGTGCTCGGACCTTGAGAGGGACTGATTGTTTGTTTTTGCTTCTTGCCATCATTTTTATTGTTTGGACTAAGAGGGGGGGATGGAACCAGCGGGTGGTAAGATGCTAGGCGCCAGGGGCGGGGGCTGCCAGGCTAGCTGGGAGGGCTAGTTCACGGAAGCAAAGTGGGGGGTGAGCTGAAGACCAATGTAGTGGGGTGATGAGAGGGAGAGTGGGGGGGGGGGGGTTGGGTGGGGCTAGACTGCTGGTGGGAGGGGGCTTTTAAGTTGGTGGAGGAGAGTTGATGGCGGTAGCTGCCTGGGGGCTAGCCAGGGGGTGCGCTGCATGGGCCAAGGACTAGCCTAGGCGGGGTTATGGCTGACTGGCAGGGGAGGGGGGTGGGTTGCCCCCGACTAGGCTGGTCACGTGGAACGTTCGCGGGCTAAATGGGCCAGTCAAAAGGGCCCGTGTGTTCGCACATTTGAGGCAACTGAAGGTGGACGTGGCCATGTTGCGGGAGACACATTTGAAGGTGGGAGATCAGGTTAGGTTGAGCAAGGGATGGGTCGGACAGGTGTTCCATTTGGGATTGGACTTTAAAACGAGGGGAATGGCAATCCTGGTCAATAAAAAGGTGGCATTGCAGGTGGGGAAGATAGTGGCGGACCCAGGGGTAGATTCATCATGGTTAGTGGGAAGCTGGAGAGAATGGCCATGATATTGGTGAATATATATGCACCAAACTGGGACGATGTTGAGTTCATTAGGAGGATGCTAGGAAAGATCCCGGACCTGGATTCACATCAACTGATTATGGGGGGAGACTTTAACACGGTCTTAAACTGGACCGGTCGAGTCCCAGGTCTGGAAAGGTGTCAGCTATGGCAAAAGAGCTACAGGGGTCTATGGAGCACATGGGAGGAGTGGACCCGTGGAGATTTGGGAGGCCATGAAGTAAGGAGTTTTCATTCTACTCCCATGTGCATAAGGTGCACTCCCGGATAGATTTCTTTGTGCTGGACAAAACACGGCTGGCTGAGGTGGTGGATACTGAATATTCAGCTATTGTAGTGTCAGACCACGCCCCACACTGGGTAGACCTGCAAGTTAGCAAAGGAAAGGCCCAGCGGCTGCAATGGAGGTTAGATGTAGGGCTATTACCGGAGCACGAGGTGTGTGAACGGGCGAGGGATGCCATTTGAGGATATATAAGGATCAATGATACGGGTGGGATCTCAGCAGGGGTGGTGTGGGAGGCACTGAAGGCGATTATCAGGGAAGAACTCATTTTGATTTGGGCCCATAAGGAGAAGGCTGAACGGGTGGAGTTAGACAGGCTGGTAGGCAAACTTTTACAGGTGGACAGGCGGTATGCGGATGAGAGGCTTCTGAAGGAGCGTCAGAGACTGCAAATGGAATTTGGGCTCTTGTCCACAGGTAAGGTGGAGGGGCAGCTGAGGAGGGTAAAGGGGGCGGTGTATGTATATGGGGAAAAAACCAGCAGGATGTTGGCGCATCAGCTGAGGAAGCAGAAGGCGGCGAGAGAAATTGGGAAAGTAAAGGGTATAGGCGGGGGGGGGGGGGGGAGGTGGTTTTCGATCCGGCGGGCCTGAATGATGTGTTTTGGGAATTTTATAGTGGACTATACAAATCGGAACCCCCTGCCGGGGAGGAGGGTATGAAGCGATTTTGGGGGGAGCTGGAGTTCCCAAGGATGGATGAGTTGGTGGAAGGCTTGCGAGGCCCAATTGGGCTTGGGGAGATTATAGGCAGATTGGGGGCAATGCAATCGGATAAGGCAAAAGGTTCTACAAACATTTTTTCAGGGCTGCTGGGGCCGCTCCTGGTAAAGGTTTTTAATGAGTACAAGGAGCTGGGAATGCTCCCCCCAACGTTATCGCAGGCATCGATTTCCCTTATTCTGAAGCGGGATAAGGATCGGGAGAACTGTGGGTCGTATAGGCCGATCTCTCTTTTAAATGTGGATGCGAAATTGTTGGCAAAGATCTTTGCCACGCGCATAGAGGATTGTGTCCCGGAGGTGATAGGGCAGTAGCAGATGGGATTTGTGAAGGGACGATACCTGACGTCCAACATTAGGCAGCTCTTAAATGTGATAATGATGCCTGCGGAGCGGCGCGAGGTTGAGGAGGTGACAGCGATGGATGCAGAAAAGCACTTTGATCAGGTAGAGGGGAAGTACCTGTGGGATGTCCTGGGAAGTTTGAATTCGGGCAGAGATTCATTGACTGGGTCCGGCTGTTATATTAGGCACCGGTGGCGCATGTAAGGACCAATTGGGTCCGGCCAGAATATTTTAGTTTGTGTAGGGGGACAAGACAGATGTGTTCACTCTCCCCACTACTGTTTGCCCTGGCCATAGAGCCCTTGGCAATGGCGCTTAGGTCATCGAACATCTGGTTGGGGATAGTGAGAGGGGGAGTGGTGCGGAGCACAGGGTTTCACTCTATGCGGACGACTTGCTCCTTTACATAACAGACCCGCTGAGGGGGATGGCTGGGATCAGGGAGACATTGGAGGAATTTGGTCGGTTCTCAGGCTACAAATTAAACATAGGTAAGAGTGAGGTGTTCGCGATCCAGGCAGGGGGGCAGGAGAGGAGTCTGAGGCAGTTACCGTTGAAAGTGGTGGGAAGGAGTTTTAGGTACCTGGGGATTCAGGTGGCAAGGGTGATGCACTATTAATTACGACGAGACGAGAGTAGAGAGTAACCGAGGCTTTATTACGCAGAGATGTGTAGCCTCCTGCAGCTGCTGCCGAAATGGCTGCAGCTCGGAGAGCACACACATTTATACTCCACCTACTGGGCGGAGCCAGCAGGCAGGGATCTACGCTCGTACCTGTAGTACGAACCTTACCGTAAAACCGTATGCGGTATATACAATACAACAGTGGTGACTACCACATTCGCCCCCTGTTAAAAAGAGTCCAGCGGGTGTGATGGAGAACTATTTACATTCAGGTGTTTAACATTTTAAGGAAAAGTTTACAAATTCAGACGATCGGGCGCCTTGATCCTCATTGCGAGAGCCGCAGTTCTGGTGGCGATTTTGGCGTCGGTTCGGTCGTCGGTGACTCCGGGAGTGTCGACCTCATCTTTATCCCCGGGTGGGACCGAAGGGAGGACGGACTGTCCTGGAGCGGGGGCTGTGGTGGGGTGCGCTGGGGGGAGGAAGGGTGGCGCCGGGGCAGAGCAGGCGGGTGTGGGGACCCAGCTGGTGCCAGGTCCCTGACGGAGACTGTGTCTTGGCGGCCGTCGGGGTACGCTTCGTAGGCGTACTGCGAGTTCACGTGAAGTAGCTGTACCCTCTCAACCAACGGGTCTGCCTTGTGTAGCCACACATGCTTGCGGAGGAGAATGGGTCCTGGAGCTGCCAGCCACGTTGGGAGCGAAACCCCGGAGGTGGATTTCCTGGAGAAGGTAAAGAGACGTTCATGGGGAGTTTCATTAGTCGCAGTGCACAGGAGCGACCGAATGGAGTGAAGGGCGTCGGGAGGACCTCCTGCCAGCGGGAGGCGGGGGATTTCTGGACCATAGGGCCAGCTGGACGGCCTTCCAGACCGTCCCATTCTCCCGCTCCATCTGCCCGTTTCCCCAGGGGTTTTTGCTGGTCTT
Organism: Scyliorhinus torazame; assembly: GCF_047496885.1. Taxonomy (NCBI): domain Eukaryota; kingdom Metazoa; phylum Chordata; class Chondrichthyes; order Carcharhiniformes; family Scyliorhinidae; genus Scyliorhinus; species Scyliorhinus torazame. The sequence continues at coordinate 138,363,242 of NC_092713.1, forward strand.
CCTGCTCGAGGCAATGCCCTGTTGAACAGGTACTAGCGCAGCTCATCGCTCATAAATGAGGATCCCCGGTCGCTGTGGACGTAGGCGGGGAAACCGAACAGAGCGAAGATGGTGTTGAGGGCTTTGATGACAGTGGCAGACGTCATATCGGGGCATGGGACGGCGAAGGGGAATCTGGAATATTCGTCGACCACATTAAGAAAGTGCGTGTTTCGATCAGTGGAGGGGAGGGGCCCTTTGAAGTCCACGCTGAGGCGTTCAAAGGGGCGGGAGGCCTTCATCAGGCACGCTCGGTCTGGCCGGTAGAAGTGCGGTTTACACTCCGCGCAGACCTGGCAGTCTCTGGTGACAGCCCTGACTTCCTCGATGGAGGAGGGCAGATTGTGGGCCTTTATGAAGTGATAAAAGCGGATGACCCCTGGGTGACAGAGATCATCGTGCAGGGTTCGGAGTCGGTCCACTTGTGGGCTGGCACAAATACCTCAGGATAGGGCATTGGGGGGCTCGTTGAGCTTACCGGGGCGATGCAAAATCTCGTAATTGTAGGTGGAGAGCTCGATCCTCCACCTCAAGATTTTATAATTTTTGATCTTACCCCGCTGTCTGTTGTTGAACATGAAGGCAACCGATCGTTGGTCAGTGAGGAGAGTGAATCTCCTGCCGGCCAGGTAATGCCTCCAATGCCGCACAGCTTCAACGATGGCTTGGGCCTCTTTTTCGACGGAGGAGTGCTGAATTTTGGAGGCATGAAGGGTGCGGGAGAAGAATGCCACGGGCCTGCCTGCCTGATTGAGGGTGGCGGCTAGGGCGACGTCTGATGCGTCGCTCTCTACTTGAAAGGGCAGCGTCTCGTCGTCTGCGTGCATCGCAGCCTTGGCAATATCGGCTCTAATACGGTTGAAGGCATGTTGAGCCTCGGCCATCAAGGGGAAAAGGGTTGACTGGATGAGTGGGCGGGCCTTGTCCGCGTAGTTTGGGACCCACTGGGCGTAGTACGAAAAGAACCCCAGCCAGCGTTTGAGGGCCTTGGGGCAGTGGGGAAAGGGGAGCTCTATGAGGGGACGCATGCGGTCGGGATCGGGCCCCAGAGCTCCGTTCTGGACCACATAGCCGAGGATGGCTATGCGGTTTGTGCTGAACACGCACTCCTACTTGTTGTAGGTGAGGTTTCGGAGAGTGGCGGTGTGGAGAAATTTGGCAAGGTTGGCATTGTGGTCCTGCTGATCTTGGCCGCAGATGGTGACATTGTCTAGGTACGGGTGGCCCGCAACCCGTACTGGTCGACCATTCGGTCCATCTCCCTTTGGAAGACCGAGACCCCATTGGTGACGCTGAAGGGAACCCTGAGAAAATGGTACAGGCGGCCATCTGCCTCGAAGGCAGTGTATGGGCGGTCCGCCTTACGGAAGGGGAGCTGGTGGTAGACGGATTTGAGGTTTACAGTTGAGAAGACCCGGTACTGTGCAATCTGATTGACCAGATCAGATATACGAGGGAGGGGGTACGCGTCGAGCTGCGTGTACCTATTGATGGTCTGGCTGTAGTCCACGACCATTCTGTGTTTCTCCCCAGTTTTCACCACTACCACTTAGGCTCTCCAGGGGCTGTTCCTGGCCTCGATGATGCCTTCCCGAAGCAGCCGCTGGACCTCAGACCTGATGAAGGTCCTGTCCTGGGTGCTGTACCGTCTGCTCCTGATGGCGACGGATTTGCAATCCGGGGTTAGGTTTGTGAATAGGGAAGGAGGGTCGACCTTTATGGTCGTGAGGCCGCACAGAGTAAGGGGTGGTAGGGGCCCGCCGAATTGCAAGGTTAAGCTCTGGAGGTTACACTGGAAGTCCAGGCCGAGTAGCAGGTCAACACAGAGGTTGGGGAGGACGTAGAGGCGGACGCCGCTGAATTCTACGCCTTGGACCATGAGTGTGACTATACAGTACCCCTGGATGGCCACGGAGTGGAATCCGGTGGCCAGGGAGATTCTTTGATTGGCGGGGTGTACTGCAAGGGAGCGGTCCTTACCATATCTGGATGGATGAAGCTTTCAGTGCTCCCGGAGTCCAGCAGGCAAGAGGTCACGTGCCCATCGATCTTCACGCTTGTCGAGGCGATGGCTAGATTGTGCGGGCGAGACTGGTCGATCGTGACCGAGGCAAGTCGTGGCTGGTCGTCGCTGGTGTCGAACGATGGGGTGCTCGGGGGGCACGGGTCCTGGAACACTGGTGGTGCCCATGTGCTGTCGGGAAGACAAGATGGTCGCGCCTGATGATCATGGGGTGGACAAGATGGCGGCGCCCACGGGCCGCAAGTGGCGGGGGTAGAAAAAGATGGCGGCGCCCATCGGCCGCACGTGATCCGAGAAGGGGAAGATGGCTGTGCCCACTGGCAGCGCGTGGTCTGAGGGGGAGAAGATGGCGGTGCCCACTGGCCGCGCGTGGTCTGAGGGAGAGACGATGGCGGCACCCACTGGCCGCGCGTGATCCGGGGAGGTGAAGATGGCGGCGCCCAGTGTCCGTATGCGAGGGGGGTCAGGGCAATAGCGGCGACTGAGCGGGCCTGGCACACCGCAGCAAAGTGCCCCTTCTTGCCGCAGGCCTTGCAAAGGGCGGTGTGGGCCGGGCAGCGTTGGCGGGGGTGTTTCTGTTGCCCGAAGATGTAACATCGGGGGCCCCCGGGGTTGGCTAGTTGGCGCGTGGCACAGGCATATTGGCTGGGTGAGGCCCCCGGTGGGGCAGCCGTCTGCGGAGTCCACAATGTGTAGGAGGGGTGGACCGCGTGGCTGGGGGTGTAGGCCTGAATATTGCACGAGGTGACCGTCATCGATAGCGCCAGTTTTTTTCTTGCTGCGAGGTCGAGCGTGGCCCCCCCTAAACGTCACTGGCGTGTGAGGTCTGACCCTATCCCCATAACAAAGGCGTCCCTCATGAGGAGGTTTGAATGTTCTGTGGAATTAAAGCACGCCAGAAATCTTCTACGGACTCACCAGGGAGTTGACTGCGAGTAGAGAGTACGTGTCTGTACCCAGCATGTTCATCTGCTGGGCGTAATTATCTTTCAGTAGTGCCATGGCTTCGTCATGGGAGGAAGAGTTGGGAGGGGAGTTGGAAGTCGGACTGTGGGAAAAGGCCTTGAGGAGAGTCAATTCATCCTCGTTTTGTGCCAGGCTTGGCCTGATCCAGTTCAAGGTGATCCATGGAGCTCAAATTACTGTGGCCCGGATGAGTAGGTTTATTGAGGAGGTGGAGGACAGATGTGGGAGGTGCGGGGGAAGTCCGGCGAATCACGTACACATGTTCTGGGCGTGTCTGAAGTTGAGGGGATTCTGCCACGGATTTGCGGACGTCATGTCAGAGGTCCTGGAAGGGAGGGTAACTCCGAGTCCAGAGAAGGCAATATTTGTGGTGTCGGAAGATCCGGGGGCCCAAGAGGGGAGGGAGGCCGACGCTTCGGCCTTTGCTTCCCTGGTGGCCTGGAGATGGATTTTGCTGGGATGGAGGGACTCGGAGCCTCCAAAGTCAGGAGTGTGGGTCAGCGACGTGGCAGGGTTTCTCAGGCTGGAGAAGATTAAGTTTGCCTTAAGAGGTTCAATTCAGGGGTTCGCTCGGAGGTGGCAGCCATTCATCAACTTCTTTAAGGATAACTGACCGTCGGCAAAAGTGGGGGGGTGGGGGGGAGGGGGGGGAAAGGGAGGCATGGCATTGTAGAATAAGGATAGAGAATCTAATATATACGGGCAGTCAGGAGGTAAGGCGGGGGGAAGTTGGGTATGTTATTGCGATGTAGTTGCGTGTGTCGGACCGCTCTGTTGTTTAGAACGTTTAAATGTGAAAATTATAAATGCTTCAATAAAATGTTTTCTAAAAAAAAAAGAGCAAAGGGTCAGCTGAAACAGGCACAAAGGACCAACATTGGGAGTTCATTCTCTGAATTTGAGTGAATTCCACAGGTTGGTTAGTCTGTCAGTTTACCAGTTAAAATTAATAGAAACTTGCTAAAATTATGTCAACATCAGGGAATTTATTCTGGAAATCCAGTAAAAACTGAAGAGAAATTTTAATAAGAGCAGGTCTTTTCCATTCTAATGGATTCGTATGTGGGGCAAATCATTAAAGATAAAACATGTCCCTCTTCCAAATGTTGAAATTTAAGATGTAATTTTATGCTCCCAGTAGTGGGAGGGCGGAGGAAGACTATGCTTAAGTTGTGCAGAGAATAAATGCTGCATTATTGTTTCTGGTTCTGTGCTCCCTTCAATTGTGGCGCTTGCCTCGTGTTATAACCTGCCCGGATCCTACTGGCTGGAAACAATTGGTTACCCCATGCCTCTTGGGAAATATGGGGCGGAATTCTCCGACCCCCGGCCGGGTCGGAGAATCGGCAGCGGGCCTCGCGAATCGCGCCACGCTGCCCCGATGCCGGTCCGTGATTCTCTGCAGCGTGGAGAATTGGCGCCATTGGGGCCGGCGTGGTCGGCGTGGCACCGATCGCATACAGGTATGCGACGACTTTCCGGCCCGGGCCGGGGCGCGATTCTCCGGCTGGGCCGAGCGGCCATCATCAAAAAGCCGAGTCCTGCCGGCACCGTTCTAACATCCTCTGAGCCGGCGGGACCTCGGTGTTGAAGGGTCTGGGGGCAGCCTGTGGGGGGGGCCTCCGTAGTGGCCTGGCCCGCAATCGGGGCTCTTCTCTGTCGGGGGGCCTCCTTTCCTCCGCGCCAGCTCCTGCCATTTGGCGTCGGTGCCGGCGCGGGGAAGAAGGCCACTGCGCATGCGCTAGTTGACGCCGGCCCAACTGCACATGCACGGATCCCGTGGCGCCGGATTCAGGCCGGGATCGGTAGCTGGAGTGGCGTAGGCCGCTCCAGCGCCGTCCTAGCCCCCTGTGGGCCGCAGAATTGTTTCCCAGAACGGGCGCTGATGCCGGAGTAAAACACCCCCGTTTTTACTCCGGCGCCGGCACTTCGCCGCCCGATGGGAGAATCCCGCCCCAGAGCTCCCCAGTGAGGGGGATGTACAATCGTTAACCTTTCACCTGTATAACTGGAGCTGGCCTGTGTGGTATCAGCTGGAGTGAGAACCAGTAGTGAACTATGGCGTTGTGTAAATATTGTTGTGAATAAAGTTACTTTCTGTTTGAATCTACAAACTTGTGCTGGATTCTTCGTGGTCCTCACAAAACCTTGGACTGAAAAATTAATTTATCTTATCAAGTAAGCTCCAGAATAATTTGTACCTCACCACATTGGAAACCCTTTGTGCACTTCAGCGTTCCTATTTCTGTTTGTTTGTGACATATATGTCTGTCTCATTAGTCTCATGCATATTGTTGCTATGTATAGCCTTATTTTTCATTCTTGCCTCTGCTATTTAGTTAAGTAATGCTGACAAGTCTTCACTTTAAATGAACAAACCTCTTGAATTGGAGTGCTGCTCAATTCACTGACCACTCACTCCACTTATTGCCCCCAATGTTTCCTGCTTTTCCACTCTTCCACATCTGCCAACCATTCCATCTGCCAGAATCCCCTACTTTTCTTTCAGTCTCCGATCTGTTTATTGCTCCATGTTGGTTAAAGAATTTTAATGTATTTACTGACTGTATAGAATGAGAAACAAAAAAAGGTAAGTAGATGGTTGGAGAATATATATGGTCAGGTTTGACCAAAGAAGCTAGTTTTCGTGGACCGGTCAAGTGAGGTCCCATTTTCTCAGACTTTCCCTCACATTGAACCTTTGATTCTGTTTGTCCCTTGTTTTTATCCCATGTCCATCTGCATGGGTATCCTCACTTGTACTACATTAGACTCCTGCTGTCTTTCCCTCATGTCTCCTTTTCTTTCTCTTGCCTCTGTCTCGGTCTCTAATCTTTCTCACACTGTCTCGTTCTCTCCCTCTCTCTCTTAGAGTAATATTCTGTCTCAATTTCTCTCTCTGCCTCTTATTCAGTCCTCCTCTCTCCCAGCTTTAAAGATTCTTTCACTATCTCATCAGGCAGGGTTTTCTGGATGCTGAGGTTTCCCTTCCTGTGAAGAGACAATAGGGAAGGTGCCCCTAATGGTAGCAGCTTCTCCACAGCCATTAAATGCTTGGTGCGGCATTAACTGGCTAAGGCAAGTCTGCCACCCCCATCTGGGTATGAAGTCCTGCCGTTGAGGACTGCCAGCCTATCGGATGTCCAGAAACGCTGTAGTTCCAACAGCGTCAAGTTCTGACTACAGCCAGTTCTCAAAGAAGAGGAACTAATGGAGGCTGGACCGAAAGTAAGTCCGGGGTCGGGCCTGTCTAGCAGGGCCCGGTGAGGGGTGATTAGGGGACTGGGAATGAAAGGCTGGGGATGGTTTGATTGTGTGAATTGAAAATTATTATCGTACAAATTGCATTTAATTAGCATGTTGACAAAGTGAATACTTCCACATGTGTTTTTTTTTAAAATATATTTTATTCAAAATTTTGTGGCCAAACATAACAGTACATAATTTTTCTTTTGAACAACAACAAAGCAATATAAATAACCATGGCCAGTTTTAAACAAATAAATAAATAATATATAAACAAAAACAAAAACAAAACTAAGTGGCAACTGCCTTGTCAAAAATAGTTACTCTCCAAAGATACAATCCAACAATCCAATATACATTACCTATAACAAGTGTCTATACATATACAATGACACCCCTGGGAGTCCGTCCGGTTCCTCCCCCCCCACCCCCCCCCCCCCCCCCCGCCCGCCCGGGTTGCTGCTGTTGTCTTCTTCTTTTCCATTCCCTCTATCTTTCTGTGAGATAGTCGACGAACGGTTGCCACCGCCTGGTGAACCCTTGAGCCGAACCCCTTAATACGAACTTGATCCGTTCTACCTTAATAAACCCTGCCATGTCGTTTATCCAGGTCTCCACACCCGGGGGTTTGGCTTCCTTCCACATAAGCAATGTCCTGCGCCGGGCTACTAGGGACGCAAAGGCCAAAACATCAGCCTCTCTCGCCTCCTGCACTCCCGGCTCTTCTGCAACCCCGAATATAGCCAACCCCCAGCTTGGTTCGACCTGGACCCCCACCACCTTCGAAAGCACCTTTGCCACCCCCACCCAGAACCCCTGTAGTGCCGGGCATGACCAGAACATGTGGGTGTGATTCGCTGGGCTTCTCGAGCATCTCCCACACCTATCCTCTACCCCGAAAAATTTACTGAGCCGTGCTCCAGTCATATGCGCCCTGTGTAACACCTTAAATTGTATCAGGCTTAGCCTGGCACACGAGGACGATGAGTTTACCCCACGTAGGGCATCTGCCCACAGCCCCTCCTCAATCTCCTCCCGCAGCTCTTCTTCCCATTTCCCTTTCAGCTCATCTACCATGATCTCCCCCTCGTCCCTCATTTCCCTATATATGTCCGACACCTTACCTTCCCCCACCCATGTCTCTGAGATCACTCTGTCCTGCACCTCCTGCGTCGTGAGCTGCGGGAATTCCCTCACCTGTTGCCTTGCGAAAGCCCTCAGTTGCATGTACCGAAATGCATTCCCTTGGGGCAACCCATATTTTTCCGTCAGCGCTCCCAGACTCGCGAACGTCCCATCTACGAACAGATCTCTCAATTGTACTACCCCAGCTCTTTGCCATGCTCTAAATCCCCCATCCATTCTCCCCGGAACAAACCTATGGTTATTTCTTATCGGGGACCGCACCGAGGCTCCCGTCCTTCCCCTATGCCGTCTCCACTGCCCCCAAATTTTCAATGTAGCCACCACCACCGGGCTTGTGGTGTATTTCTTCGGTGAGAACGGCAACGGTGCCGTCACCATTGCTTGTAGGCTAGTTCCCCTGCAGGACGCCCTCTCCAATCTCTTCCACGCCGCTCCCTCCCCTTCTCCCATCCACTTGCACACCATTGAAATATTGGCGGCCTAGTAATAGTCGTTTAGGCTCGGTAGTGCCAACCCCCCCCCTGTCCCTACTACGCTGCAAAAATCCTCTCCTCACTCTCGGGGTCTTCCCGGCCCACACAAAACTCATAATACTCTTCTCGATTCTCTTGAAAAAAGCCTTCGTGACCACCACCGGGAGGCACTGAAACACAAAAAGGAATCTCGGGAGGACCACCATTTTAACCGCCTGCACCCTACCTGCCAGTGACAGGTACACCATGTCCCATCTCTTAAAGTCCTCCTCCATCTGTTCCACCAACCGCGTTAAATTAAGCCTGTGTAATGTACATCTGGATCCCCAAGTACCGGAAGTCCCTTATTACCTTCCTCAACGGTAAATCCTCTATTTCCCTGCTCTGCTCCCCTGGATGCACCACAAACAACTCACTTTTCCCCATGTTCAATTTATACCCTGAAAAATCCCTAAACTCCCCAAGTTTCCGCATTATCTCTGGTATCCCCTCCGCCGGGTCCGCCACATACAACAACAAATCATCCGCATACAGAGATACCCGGTGTTCTTCTCCTCCCCTGAGTACTCCCCTCCACTTCCTGGAACCCCTCAGTGCTATGGATAGGGGCTGAATCGCCAGTGCAAACAATAACGGGGACAGAGGACATCCCTGCCTCGTCCCTCTATGGAGCCGAAAATAATCAGACCCCCGTCCATTCATGACCACGCTCGCCATCGGGGCCCTATACAGCAACTGTACCCATCCGATATACCCACCTCCAAAGCCAAATCTCCTCAACACCTCCCACAAATAATCCCACTCCACTCTATCAAATGCTTTCTCGGCATCCATCGCCACCACTATCTCCGCTTCCCCCTCTGGTGGGGGCATCATCATTACCCCTAGCAGCCTCCGTATATTCGTGTTCAGCTGTCTCCCCTTCACAAACGCAGTTTGGTCCTCATGGACCACCCCCGGGACACAATCCTCTATCCTCGTTGCCATTACCTTGGCCAGAATCTTAGCATCCACATTCAGGAGGGAAATGGGCCTATAGGACCCGCATTGCAGCGGGTCTTTTTCCTTCTTTAGGAGGAGCGATATCGTTGCCTCTGACATGGTCGGGGGCAGCTGCCCCCTTTCCCTAGCCTCATTAAAGGTTCTCGTCAGTAGCGGGGCCAGCAAGTACATATATTTCCTATAAAATTCCACTGGGAATCCATCTGGTCCCGGGGCCTTCCCCGCCTGCATGCTCCCAATCCCTTTCACTACTTCCTCCGTCTCAATCTGTACTCCCAGTTCCGCCCTCTCCTGCTCCTCAACCTTAGAAAATTCCAGCTGGTCCAGAAAGCTCATCATTCTCTCCTTCCCTTCCGGGGGCTGAGCTTCATTTAATCTTTCATAAAATGCCTTGAACACTCCATTCACTCTCTCCGCTCCCCGCTCCATCTCTCCCTCCTCATCTCTCACCCCCCCTATCTCCCTCGCTGCTCCCCTTTTCCTCAGTTGGTGGGCCAGCAACCTGCTCGCCTTCTCCCCATATTCGTACTGTACACCCTGTGCCTTACTCCATTGTGCCTCTGCATTACCCGTAGTCAACAAGTCAAATTCTACATGTAGCCTTTGCCTTTCCCTGTACAGTCCCTCCTCCGGTACCTCCGCATATTGTCTGTCCACCCTCAAAAGTTCTTTCAACAACCGCTCCCTTTCCCTACCCTCCTGCTTTCCTTTATGTGCCCTGATAGATATCAGCTCCCCTCTAACCACTGCCTTCAACGCCTCCCAGACCACTCCCACCTGAACCTCCCCATTGTCATTGAGTTCCAAGTACCTTTCAATACACCCCCTCACCCTTAAACACCCCCCCTCATCTGCCAATAATCCCATGTCCATTCTCCAGGGTGGGTGCTGTTCTTTTTCCTCCCCTATCTCCAGGTCCACCCAATGCGGAGCGTGGTCCGAAATAGCTATAGCCGTGTACTCCATCCCCGTCACCTTCGGAATCAGTGCCCTTCCCAAAACAAAAAAGTCTATCCGTGAATAAACTTTGTGGACATAGGAGAAAAACGAAAACTCCTTACTCCTAGGTCTACTAAATCTCCAGGGGTCTACTCCTCCCATCTGCTCCATAAAGTCCTTGAGCACCCTAGCTGCAGCCGGCCTCCTTCAGGTCCTGGACCTCGATCTGTCCAGCCCTGGGTCCAGCACCGTATTAAAATCTCCACCCATTACCAACTTTCCCGTCTCTAGGTCCGGGATGCGTCCCAACATGCGCCTCATAAAATTAGCATCATCCCAGTTCGGGGCATATCCGTTCACTAAACCACCGCCTCCCCTTGCAATCTGCCACTCACCATCACGTATCAGCCCCCACTATCCGCCACTATGGTCTTTGCCTCAAACATTACCCGCTTCCCCACTAATATAGCCACGCCCCTGGTTTTTTTGCGTCTTGCCCCGAATGAAACACCTGTCCCACCCAACCTTTGCGTAGTCTGACCTGGTCTATCAGTTTCAGATGCGTCTCCTGCAGCATAACCACATCTGCCTTAAGTTTCTTTAGGTGTGCGAGTACCCGTGCCCTCTTAATCGGCCCGTTTAACCCTCTCACATTCCACGTGATCAGGCCGGGTTGGGGGGCTCTTTACCGCCCCCCCCCCCCTTGTCGACTAGCCATCTCCTTTTTCAATCCAGCTCCTCACCCGGTTTCCCACGTAGCCGTATCTCCCCCCAGCGGCGCGCTCCCGCCCCCGACCACCCCACCCTATACCAGCTCCTCCTTCTCCCCAGCAGCAGGAACCCAGTTAACCCCCCCCCCCCAGATCCTTTTCTAGCGTAATTGCACCCCCCATGTTGCTCCCAGAAGTCAGCAAACTCTGGCCGACCTCGGCTTCCCCCCGTGACCTCGGCCCCCACTGTGCGAGGCCCCCTCCTTCCTGCTTCCCTGTTCCCGCCATGATTACCATAGCGCGGGAACAAAGCCCGCGTTTCCCATTTGGCCCCACCCCCAATGGCCGGCGCCCCCAGCTCCTCATCCTCCCTCCCCCCCTCCCCCACGACATGGGGAAGAGAGAAAAGTTACAGGGTCGCAGGATTAACAACTTGGGAAATCATCTCTTCACCCCTTTCCCCCCCCTTCACCCCACGTAGTCACCCCACCACTTTGTCCCAAACGTTCTTTTTCTAGCCGCTTATTCCAGTTTCTCCTCGACAATAAATGTCCACGCCTCTTCTGCCGTTTCAAAGTAGTGGTGTTTCCCTTGATGTGTGACCCACAGTCTTGCCGGCTGCAGCATTCCAAATTTAACCTTCCTTTTGTGCAGCACCGCCTTGGCCTGATTAAAGCTTGCCCTCCTTCTCGCCACCTCCGCACTCCAATCTTGATATACGCGGATCACCGCGTTCTCCCACCTCCTGCTCTGAGTTTTCTTTGCCCATCTGAGGACCATCTCTCTGTCCTTATATCGGAGAAATCTCACCACTATGGCTCGAGGAATTTCTCCAGCCCTCGGTCCTTCGCGCCATAACTCGATAAGCTCCCTCCACCTCCAACGGCCCGTCGGGGCCTCCGATCCCATTAACGAGTGAAGCATCGTGCTCCACATATGCCCCGACGTCCGCCCCTTCTGCACCTTCGGGAAGATCAAGATCCTTAAATTCTTCCTCCTCGCATTATTCTCCAGCACCTCCAGCGTTTCCACACACCTTTTGTGTTGTGCCTCGTGCATCTCTGTCTTCACCACCAGGCCCTGTATTTCGTCCTCATTCTCAGCAGCCTTTGCCTTCACGACCCTAAGCTCCTGCTCTGGGTCTTTTGCTCCTCCTTTAGGCCCTTCAATCGCCTGTAATATCGGGGCCAACAGCTCCTTCTTCATCTCCTTTTTAAGTTCTTCCACGCAGCGCCGCAGGAGCTCTTGTTGGTCAGGGCCCCATATTAAACTGCCACCTTCCGACGCCATCTTGCTTTGTGCTTGCATTCCTTGGCGCTGCTCTAGAGGATCCACCGCAATCCGGCTACTTTCCTCTCCTTTTTCCCATCCGTGTCCAGGGGGGATTCCCTTCTGGTTTACCGCACAGTGTTTTTTAGCTGTTAAAATTGCCGTTGGGGCTCCTATCAAGAGCCCAAAAGTCCGTTCCACCGGGAGCTGCCGAAACGTGCGACTTAGCTGGTCATCGCCGCACCCGGAAACTACTCCACATGTGTTTTTGTATACAAACTTAGAACTGTATTTGAGCAACATCTCAAAAGAACTACTTTGGCTGCTCATTAAAGATTGACAATCAAAATTTGAAGTAATGCGTGTCTGGATACTTTGGATAAGGGCAAAACTTTCCATTGGTGGCAACCAATGATGTTTAAATCTCAGATATCTGTGCTCTGTTGATGGCACTTTTCATTTCTCATCATTAACAGCATAACGAACAGTATAGGTTATGGAGGTAATAGAATAAAATCTTCTTTATAAATAAGATAAATTAAACAATGATTATCATCTTAGGATTAACACAAGTATTGTCCATTTCACATTAGGCCAGTTAAAGATAACTTGCTAATTTATAAAGAATGACTTTTTATTAAGTTGGTGATTTTCAGACTTTCTCAGTGAGGAACCACCTGCATATATTAACTCACTCATGAATATCCACTGCCCTAAATAGCACAGTGGGTGTACCTACACCACATGGATTGCAGCAATTCAAGAAGGCAGCTCATCACCACCTTCTCAAGGGCAATTAGGGATGGGCAACTAATGCTGGCCTAGCCAGCAAAGCCCACATCCCAAAAAGTGAACTTAAAACAAAACCTCAAATGCTGACAGCAACCTAAAGAAACATATTCTTGTGGAATTGTATGCAATAAAAGCATGCGCTAATACAGGGTCTGGTACTTACATTGTGGCTTTAACACAGGCAGGACATCCCAAAATCCCATTGCCAAGCCATTTCGCTGGTGAAGGGAAAGATTGGGTGCCTTCCCTGAGGCTAATTGAGTCACTAAAGTGACCAATTAAGCACTATAGCCAGCTTCCACATCGGGAGAGGAGGGGCACCTTCCATTGCGTGGGGAGACCATCCAGTAAAACCTGGCAGCCTTCCAGGGGCTCTGGGTGGGGCGTCCTCTTTTTTGGGTACTCAGAGGGCACAGAGGAGGCCCACGATTGTAAAGCTGCACCACCGGTACTTGACGACCACTCCTCCAATCACCCGGGCCTGCCCTTCTGGCTCTGGCCTTCCCCAATGCCACATTCCCTCTTCAGGATGCCCAGCCTCAGCAATAACCACTGTGCGCGGTGTCACAGCTGATGCTACTGAGCTGCCAGCCTCTGTTTGGGCCAGCAGCTCTTGGGAGTTGCCCACTGTCCTTATTTGGACTGCAGTTCCATGACAGCAAAATGCAGCTCTGGGGCCTCCATCCTCCAAAGGGGAACTTCTACCCTCATGAGAAATTCAGACCCCAGTTTCGAAATCTCTCTTTAGAAATTTATCATGCTTGATGTCTCTCTAGTGACCTCGGTTTTATTCTTTCCATGGCTTTAAAAAAGCAATATGGGGTGAGAAAATGAAATATGACTATAAGCTAGCTCGTAATATAAAATAATATTTGAAGGGTCTTTTTCAATATATAAAAGAGAGAGGCAAGAATGGACATTGGACCACTGGAAAATGAGGCTGGAGAAGTAGTAATAGGGAACATAGAATTGGCAGAGGAATGGCACGGTAGCACAGTGGTTAACACTGTTGCTTCACAGTGTCAGGGACCAGGGGCGTCATTCTCCGACCCCCCGCCGGGTCGGAGAATGGCCGTTGGCCGCCGTGAATCCCGCCCCCGCCGCCGCCAAAGTCTCTGGTACCGGAGATTGGGCGGGGGCGGGAATCGGGCCGCGCCGGTTGGCGGCACCCCCCGCTCAATTCTCCGGCCCGGATGGGCCGAAGTCCCGCCCAGAAATTGCCTGTCCCGCCGGCGAAAATCAAAGCTGGTATTTACCGGCGGGACCAGGCGGCGTGGGCGGGCCCCGGGGTCCTGGGGGGGGGCACGGGGCGATGTGACCCCGGGGGGTGCCCCCACGGTGGCCTGACCCGTGATCGGGGCCCACCGATCCGCGGGCAGGCCTGTGCCGTGGGGGCACTCTTTCCCTTCCGCCTCCGGCACGGCCTCCACCATGGCGGAGGCGGAAGAGACTCTCCCCACTGCGCATGCGCGGGAAACTGTCGGCGGCCGCTGACGCTCCCACGCATGTGCCGCATTTCCGCGCCAGTTGGCGGGGCACCAAACGCCATTTCCGCCAGCTGGTGGGGCAACAAACGCCAAATCCCTCTGGCGTCGGCCTAGCCCCTCAATGTTGGGGCTCGGCCCCCAAAGATGCGGAGCAATCCGCACCTTTGGGCCGGCGCGATGCCCGACTGATTGGCCCCGTTTTTGGCGCCAGTCGGCAGACATCGCGCCGTTGGGGGAGAATTTCGCCCCAGGTTCGATTTGTAGTAATAATCAGGTTTTAAGGCCGATTAAATTGGATATCTTAAATCAAAGAATTGGGCACTTTAAAAACCACAGTCTGCAGAAGCCTGCAGAATCCGAATATACAGAACTCAGACAAGCTGCCGGGGCCTGTCTAAAGCAGCACCTGAATAACCCATCAAGTAATTACCATTGCTACTTGAGATTCACTGGCCTATTGTCCACAGTTCCTGTTATCTCATCAAGTGATAGTCGCTCCTACTTAAGATGCGTTGGCCTATTGTCCGATAACCCATCAAGCAATCATCGCTCCTCCCAGGGCGGGCTCAGGTGCCCTGTCAACAGGTCATCAACCAGACAATTGGGCACTGAGACCCTGCCTCCTGAGACCCCATTGGCCGAAGGCCAAAGGCAGGTGGAGAAAGGAGGTGCGTGGCGACAGGGGGATAATAAAATAGGCATTCCAGACATCTGGGGCGTCATTCTCCGACCCCCCAGAGGGTCGGAGAATGGCCGTTGGCCGCCGTGAATCCCGCCCCCGCCCCCGCCGAAGTCTCCGAAGGGAGAAAAGTCGGCGGGGCATTAATGGCGCCGCTGCCGCGGAGAATGTCACGGGTCTGCGCAAGGCAGCCGATTTTCGGCCTGCCGATATTCTCCCTTCCGGATGGGCCGAAGTCCCGTCGGCGTGATGACCGTTTTCAAACCTCCTTTTCATCGGCGTGACCCGGTGCTCCAGGCTCACGCCGACCAGCGTGGAGATGAGTGACGGCCTGGGGGGTTGGCTCTGGGCAGGAAATGGCGTGGCCGCAGTCTGATTGCGTGAGGAGAGGTGTGTCTCGGGTTGTGTGTGTGTGTGTGTGCGGCGGGGGGGGGGGGGTGGTTAGAGTAGACTGGGCTCCGGGGGAGTACCGGGAGGGGGTCCGTGCCGGGGTGGAGGTTGGGGGGGGGGGGGTCCGTGCCGGGGTGGAGGTTAGGGGTTGGGGGGGCTCCGTGCTGGGGTGGAGGTTGGGGGGGGGTCCGTGCCGGGGTGGAGGTTGGGGGGGGGGGGGTCCGTGCCGGGGTGGAGGTTGGGGGGGGGGTCCGTGCCGGGGTGGAGGTTGGGGGGGGGTCCGTGCTGGGGTGGAGGTTGGGGGGGGTCCGTGCTGGGGTGGAGGTTGGGGGGGGGGTCCGTGCCGTGCCGGGGTGGAGGTTGGGTGGGTGTCCGTGCTGGGGTGGAGGTTGGGGGGGGGTCTGTGCTGGGGTGGAGGCTGGGGGGGGGGTCCGTGCCGTGCCGGGGTGGAGGTTGGGGGTTGGGGGGGGTCCGTGCTGGGGTGGAGGTTGGGGGGGGTCCGTGCCGTGCCGGGGTGGAGGTTGGGGGGGGGTCCGTGCTGGGGTGGGGGCTGGGGGGGGGGTCCGTGCTGGGGTGGAGGTTGGGGGGGGGGTACGTGCCGTGCCGGGGTGGAGGTTGGGGGTTGGGGGGGGGTCCGTGCTGAGGTGGAGGTTGGGGGGGGGGGGGTCCGTGCCGAGGAGGGGGATGGGAGGGCAAGTGAGTTGGTCCACCTGGCCAGGTGCCAGCCTCCAACAGTTGGACCCATGCGGTCCATGCCACCTGGCTGGTGGGAGGAGGGGATATGGGCAATGATGACATGTCGTCGTTCCCCTCCCCCCACCAGGCCGTCATGTTTTCAGATCATCCAGCGATGTTGGCCGCCGTGGTGGGGTGGAGGTTGGGGGGGGGGTCCGTGCCGTGCCGGGGTGGAGGTTGGGTGGGTGTCCGTGCTGGGGTGGAGGTTGGGGGGGGGGTCTGTGCTGGGGTGGAGGCTGGGGGGGGGGGTCCGTGCCGTGCCGGGGTGGAGGTTGGGGGTTGGGGGGGGTCCGTGCTGGGGTGGAGGTTGGGGGGGGTCCGTGCCGTGCCGGGGTGGAGGTTGGGGGGGGGGGTCCGTGCTGGGGTGGGGGCTGGGGGGGGGGTCCGTGCTGGGGTGGAGGTTGGGGGGGGGTACGTGCCGTGCCGGGGTGGAGGTTGGGTCATTCCAGGCACCGAGTGGGGACCTGTCCGGCATATTGCAGACATCGGTGCATCGGTGCATCCGGGCAGTGACAGATGCCCTATATGCCATGGCGCACCGCTACATCCGCTTCCCCGTGGACCGGGCCAGCCAAGATGCCCGGGCCGTGGGCTTCTCTGCCGTTGCCGGGTTCCCCATGGTCCAGGGCGCGATCGATGGGATGCACGTCGCCGTGCGGCCACCTGCAGAGAACAGGGCCGTGTTCACTAATAGGAAGGGGACCTATTCGATGAACGTACAGGTGGTCTGCGACCACCGCATGATGATCCTGCACGTCTGCGCCCGTCACCCAGGCAGTGTACACGACTCATTCGTGTTGTCGCGGTCATCCATCCCCGGCATGTACGAGGGACGCCATCCCCGGCTGAGGGGCTGGTTGCTGGGCGACAGGGGCTACCCATTGCGATCGTGGCTGATGACGCCTATACGGAGGCCACGCAATGAGGTGGAGAACCGCTACAATGATGCCCATGTAGCGACAAGGGGAGTGATCGAGAGGTTCTTTGGCGTGCTGAAGATGCGTTTCAGGTGCCTGGACCTCTCTGGGGGCGCCCTCCAGTATCGGTCAGATAGGGTCGGCTGCATCATTGTGGTGTGCTGCGTCCTGCACAACATAGCCCAGCAGAGGGGCGATGTGCCGCAGGCAGAGGAGGGCGGAGTGGAGGAGCAGCAGGAAGAGGCCCAGTCCTCCCCAGATGAGGGGGATGGGGGCAATGGTCAGGGCAGACGGGGTAGACACAGGCGGGTGGCTGTCCACCGTTACCGGCTGGCCCAGCGGGCACGGGACAGACTGATAGACGCCCGCTTCACTGACTAGATGGGCGTGGGAATCGGGTAGTATGGCCACAGACCGCACACCATGGCAACAGCCGACCACCCACACGCCCCACCCATCCACCCACCCAGCACCCTCACCCCCCTCCCCAACCCCACCCACCCCACCTGCATGCACACCACCCACCCCCCCGCCCCCATTGCCGATCCACCTGCGGCACAACGGGCCGGGCTCACACAGTTGCGGGTGGACGCGTGTCTATCGCAGGCCATGGAGGATGATGATAACCCGCCCTGCGATGAGCTCCTGGCTCTACATCGTTGGACTATGTCTGACCCATGGCCACAGTACCACCATCCACCCGGACCATCCCTGCATGCGGCTGTGACACTGCAGCGCACGGTCCCGTCCTCTGCCCGGGGGATGTTGATGGCGGCCCAGGGGGAAGGGGGCAGACTCACCTGGGACTGAGGTAAGACCACCCCTCACACACACACTTGCGCTCAACGTACATGACACCCCCGCACACTTTGGACAGAGCACAAAGGCAGCTTCTGTAGGTGTAACATTGACTTTAATAACCAAAGGAGTTCATGCACGTGCCCTAGCCCCTAAAACTCATCTGTGCCCTGCACCCGTGCCAACTTACTCAGTGTCTAATTGTTTGGCCTTACGGGCCCTTTGACTACGTCTACGTGGTTCCCCAGACGGTACAGCAGAACTGGAGGTGGACTCCTGTGATTCCTGCCCTCTGACACTGGATCCCTTTGGCGGCCGTTTCCTGGGGCGTCCTGGCCTAGATGGGCCAGGCTGCGGCCCGGGCGACTGGGATGGCGAGCTGCCAGCCTGTCCTGCCCGTTGCCCACCCGATGCACCTGGGACGGAAGGGGGGGGAGTCCGAGGTGTCGCGGTGTACCGGGACCTCCCCTACAGAAGGAGCCGGGACGGACCACACCACCTCCTCCTCCCTCAGGGTGCCCGATGGCCCCCAGGCCTCTACATGGGTGGGGGATGCGAACGGACTGGCCATCCGATGCCCCCCCGACATCTGGCGCTGCCAGTCCTGGAGGCCCGTGCTGGTATCGACAGGGGTCTGCAGGTTTGCAGCCATGGAGCCCAGGGTGTTGGCAAACCCTGTCTGTGACAGTGCGACGCCGGCTCGCACATGGCCACTGACGCCGATGCCCTCAGCGATGGCCTGCAGAGACTGGGCCATGGCCTGCTGAGACTTGGCCATGGCCTGCTGAGACTGGGCCATGGCCTGCAGAGACTGGGCTATGGCGTTGAGCGCCTCTGCCATCTGGCGCTGGCACTGGCTCATGGCCTCCTGTGAGAGGGCAACCATTTCCTGGGCCACAGACGCCGCCTGCACGGAAGGCCCCAGGCCTCGCAAACCGTTCCCCATGTCTGACACCGTCGCACCCATTGCCTCCACCGCGGACGCCACCCGTGCGGTGTCAGCCTGGGTGGCACGCATGACCGGGACCACTCCCAGCTCCTGGACGCGGGTGGACTCCTCCACCTGCGACCGCAGCCGCCGCAAGCCGCCCGTCACCCTCTTCGCTCGTCTCCGGGTCGGTGGTTGCATCGGATCTATGTGTGGGTGTGGTAACTGCAGGAACCCGGGATCCATCTGGGCGGCAGATGTTCGCTTGGGCTGGGCTGCCCTCCGACCGCCCGGTCCCTCTGCTGCTCCTACCTCCACCTGCTGTACCTGGACGGCTGTGTTGTGCGTACCAGTGAGTGTACCAGACGCCTCATCACTAAAGTGCCCAACCGAGGTGAGTGTTTCTGCGATGGTGGAGGGTGTTGGTGACAGCAGTGGCGTTGTGTCGTGCTCTTCGTCCCACTCTGAGTCCATGGCACTTTGGGGTGGGGGTTCGTCTCCACCCATCCACTCTGACTCACTGTCCGGTATTTTGTCTTCCTGGGTAGTGCTGTCCCGGGTAGGGGTGTCCTGGGTAGTGGTGTCCTGGGTAGTGGTGTCCTGGGTAGTGGTGTCCTGGGTAGTGGTGTCCTGGCTCGGATGTGTCGGGGGCCTGTGGCTGCCCCCCTCATCGCTGGGTGGTCGCTCCCGCACGTGACGGGGGTGTCGTCTCCCTGTTGCTCCAGGTCTCTCCGTCCCCCGTGGTGTGCGAGGGGCATCCTGCGGGCGTCGCATGCTGGAGGGTGCAGGTCTCTCCGTCTCCTGTGGTCTCCGAGGGGCATCCTGCGGGCGTCGCATTCTGGAGGGTGCGGGTCTCTCCGTCTCCCGTGGTCTCCGAGGGGCATCCTGCGGGCGTCGCATGCTGGAGGGTCCGGGTCTCTCCGTCTCCTGTGGTCTCCGAGGGGCATCCTGCGGGCGTCGCATGCTGGAGGGTCCGGGTCTCTCCGTCTCCTGTGGTCTCCGAGGGGCATCCTGCGGGCGTCGCATGCTGGAGGGTCCGGGTCTCTCCGTCTCCTGTGGTCTCCGAGGGGCATCCTGCGGGCGTCGCATGCTGGAGGGTCCGGGTCTCTCCGTCTCCTGTGGCCTCCGAGGGGCATCCTGCGGGCGGTCTGCATCTGCGGGGATGGGTGCCTGGACGTTTGGTCCTGCGATACACAATGAAGCATGCATGGTTAGACATCAGGCAGTGATCAGGTGATACGGGGGAGGGGGATATAGGAGAGGGGGATATGGGGACGGGCTGTCGGTGGCTCACTCGCTAGTACGCCCCCGACCTCTGCATCAGCAACCTCCCGGTCCTCAGGTCCGCCAGCCAGTTCCAGGGCCCTTTCCTCGTGTACGGTCAGTGGCCTCTCATCAGCGGGCCCTCCTCCAGTCCTCACATGCTCCCTATTGTTGTGTGCGCGCTTCTCCTGTGGGGGGGGGGGGGGGGGCAGGGGTAAAATGCAACAGTGTTAGGCAGGTATATGAATGCACGCCATCGGTTGCGCGTGCATTGCAGAGGTTAAGGTTAGGGCTGGATTCACTTGGGGATATGGGGGATATGGGGGAGGGGGGATATGGGGGTTATGGGGGAGGGGGGGATATGGGGGATATGGGGGAGGGGGGATATGGGGGAGGGGGGATATGGGGGATATGGGGAGGGGGATATGGGGAGAGGGGATATGGGGGAGGGGGGGATATGTGGGATATGGGGGAGGGGGGATATGGGGGAGGGGGGGATATGGGGGATATGGGGAGGGGGGATATGGGGGATATGGGGGAGGGGGATATGGGGGAGGGGGGGATATGGGGGAGGGGGGATATGGGGGAGGGGGGATATGGGGGAGGGGGGATATGGGGAGGGGGGGATATGGGGGAGGGGGGATATGGGGGAGGGGGGATATGGGGGGTATTGGGGAGGGGGGGATATGAGGGAGGCTCACCCTGCCTGCTCTGACGAGGTCGTTCACCTTCTTGTGGCACTGGGTGCCTGTCCGTGGTGTCAGGGCCACAGCGGTGACGGCCTCTGCCACTTCCCTCCACAGACGCCGGCTGTGGCGTGGGGCAACTCTGCGGCCGTGCCCGGGATACAGGGCGTCCCTCCTCTGCTCCACCGCGTCCAGGAGCGCCTCCACATCGCATGACTCGAACCTCGGGGCTGAGCGACGGCCAGCCATCCAGTTGGGTGTTGCGGTCGGGTGTTCCGGTCGGGTGGGGGGGAGCAGCGTGGCCTTATGAGCCGTCACGCCGTGCAGCGCGTATGACACTGCACGGCGTGAACCACTGCGCAATCGCGGATCCCGTTACGTCGCTGCTAGCCCATTTCGGACCGGAGACTATCGACCCATTTTTCCGACGTGACGCAAGTCGGATTTGCGCCGTTTTTTGCGCCGATCGGCGGACTTTCTGCCGATAACAGAGAATTTTGCCCCTGGAGAGAAAGGACTGGAAGCAAAGACTGGGAGCAAAAGACTGCGAGCAAAAGACTGAAAGCAAAAGACCCGAAGTAAAAGACTCGAAGCAAAGACTCGAAGTTTGGTGTATGAGGTGACCTTGACCAGACCAGAAGGAAGGAAGCAAGCAAGGAACAGCCAGCGAGAATTATCTTTACAAAGAGGAACCAGAGGGACTCCGGGATCGGATCTGCAGCTTACCAAATCACCTTTACGGGAAGTTTGGTCGAATCCTGGGTGTTTCTTGTATGTATAGTGGGTAATTTATGGGTTAACTATATTTAATAAAGTGTGTTGCATTATATCTGTGTCCTACTTTGTTCTACTCATAAATAAAGACACCTGGGTAAACTTTAATTAAAGAGCTGGTTGAAGACCCTGAATTGGACAGTTACAACAGATTCCCGGCTTGGGCCACTGTCTGTGCAGTCCGCACATTTCCCCTGTTTCCTCCAGGTGCTCCGGTTTCCTCCCACAGTCCAAAGACCTTTTTAGGTGAGTTGGACATTCTGAATTCTCCCTCAGTGTATCCGAACATGCGCCGGAGTGTGACGACTAGGGGATTTTCACAGTAACATCATTGCAGTGCCTACTTGTGTCACAAATAAAGATTATTATTAAACTGAATCGGGACCTTGCATCAGTCTTCACATTGGAAAACGCAAGTGGTATACCAGAACTTCAAGAGAGCCAGGGAGAAGAGGTGAGTGAAGTGGCCATCACTAAGGAGAGGATGCAGGGGAAACTGAAAGGTCTGGAGGTGAATACATCACCCGGACCAGATGGACTACACCCCAGGGTTCTGAAGGAGTTAGCTGAAGAGATTGTGGAGGCTGTCATGATATGCAGACATGCAGATAATGATATACATACAGGCACAGACAGGCAGCTAATGAACACAGAGAACAGGACATGACCAATGAGCAGGCAGGACACTCAGGGCTGGTATCTCACTATAAAAGGCACGAGGCACTCACACTTCGTCTCTTTCCACTGATGAACGTCTACAGAGTGAGTCAGAGTGTATTTACAGTATCACACCTCCAGCACGTGGCTAAGAGCTAGTCTGGTTCAGTCAGACAGAGTAACCACATTTAGGTTAGCAGAGAGTCGAACTCATAGAGAACTGTGCTAACTGTGCTACTGGTTCAGTAAATCAGATTGAACTAACTTCAAGGTCTGGAGTATCTTTTGGTTAAAGTTGCATCCAGTTGCAGCCTGTGTTATCCCAGAGTACACAACACGACAGAGGCATTCGTGGAGATCTTTCAGGAATCACTGGAGGCAGGGAGGGTCCCAGAGGATTGGAAAATGGCGAATGTAACACCCCTGTTTAAGAAGGGAGGGAGGCAGCAGATGGGAAATTATAGGCCGGTTAGCCTGACTTTGGTTGTCGGTAAGATTTTAGAGTCTATTATTAAGGATGAGATTGCGAAGTACTGAGAAGTGGATGGTAAAATAGGACTGAGTCAGCACAGATTCGTCAAAGGGAGGTCATGCCTGACAAATCTGTTAGAGTTCTTTGAGGAGGCAAAGCAGAAGTTAGACAAAGGAGAACCAGTGGACGTGATCTATTTGGATTTCCAGAAGGCCTTTGACAGGAGGCTGCTAAATAAGATAAGAGCCCATGGTATTAGGGGCAAGGTACTGGCATGGTAGGGGCTTGGCTGGCAGGCAGAAGGGAGAGAGTGGGGATAAAGGTATCTTTTCAGGATGGCAGCTGGTGACTCGTAGTGTTCCGCAGAGGTCGGTGTTGGGACCACAGCTATTCATGATATATACTAATGATCTGGAAGAAGGAACTGAGGGCATTGTTTCTAAGTTTGCAAATGATACAAAGATATGTAAAGGGACAGGTTGTGTTGAGGAAGCAGAGAAGCTGCAGAAGGACCTGGACAGGCTAGGAGGGTGGGCAAAGAAGTGGCAGATGGAATACAATGTGGAAACTTGTGCGGTTGTGCACTTTGGTAGGAAGAATAGAGATGTAGACTATTTTGTAAATGGAAAAGCCTTGTGAAATTAGAAGCAGAAAGGGAGTTAGGAGTCCTCATTCAGGATTCTCTTAAGGTTAACATGCAGGTTCAGTTTGCAGTTCGGAAAGCAAATGCAATATTAGCATTCATGTCGAGAGGGTTAGAATGCAAGAGCAGAGATGTACCGTTGAGGTTGAATAAGGCTCTGGTCAGACTTCATTTGGAATATTGTGAGCAGTTTTCAGTCCCGTATCTAAGGAAGAATGTGCTGGCCTTGGGAAGGGTGTAGAGGAGGCTCACAACATTGATCTCCGGAATGAAGGACTTATCATATGAGGAGCGGTTGAGGAATTCTCAAACTCTGAATTCTCCCTCAGTGTACCTGAACAAGCGCCAGAATGTGGCGACGAGGGGCTTTTCACAGTAACTTCATTGCAGTGTTTATGAATGCCTACTTGTGACAATAAAGATTATTATTATTAGAGTGTACGTGGAGAAGATGTTTCCATGAGTAGGAGAAACTTAAACCCAAGGACTCAGCCTCAAACTGAAGGGACAATCCTTTAAAACAGAGATAAGGAGGATTTTCTTCAGCCAGAGGGTGGTGAATCTGTGGAACTCTTTGCTGTGGAAGTCTGTGGAGGCCAAATCATTGAGTGTCCTTAAGACAGAAATATATAGGTTCTTTAAAAATTTTTTTTACAATTAAGGGCCAATTTAGCGTGGTCAATCCACCTACCCTGCTCATCTTTTGGTTGTGGGGGTGAGACCCTTGCAGACAACCGAGTGAATCTGCAAACTCCACATGGACAATGACCTGGGGCCGGGACCGAACCCGGAACCTTGGCGCCATGAGACAGCAGTGCTAACCACTGTGCCACTGTGCTGCCCTAGGGATAGATAGGTGCTCGATTATTGAGGGGATCAGGGGTTATGGGGATAAGAAACGTATCAACCATGATCGAATGGCGGAGCAGACTCAATGGGCCAAATGGCCTAATTCTGCTCAATGACTTCTGGTCTTAATATCGCTCTGATAATGGGGTTCCCAGAGCTGCAACTGCAGTCCAACTGTATCCAATCTCTGATACAAATTCAGCGTCATTTTGCTGTTTTTATGTTGAATGCTGGACATAATCAGCCTATTTGACTTTTGAATTGCCCTTTCTAACTGTACATGTTCTGTATTCTCACAATGATCCTGTTTTCCAGATGAATAGGGCTCATTTGGCTCACAGAGTGGACATTTCTCAACTCTTCGTGGAGATGAAATTAAGAGTGAAGAGGTTCTTTCTTTTGGGTTCAGTGAAGCATAAATAAGGGGAAAACTAAAAATTCTGTTTAATGTCTTTACTGCATTTTCCTGTGCATCCACCATACACCCCGGACTCTCATGTGGGCGTCACGGTAGCACAGTGGTTAGCACTGTTGCTTCACAGCGTCTGGGTCCCAGGTTCGATTCCCGGCTTGGGTCGCTGTCTGTGCGGAGTCTGCACGTTCTCCCCGTGACTGCGTGGGTTTCCTCCGGGTGCTCCAGTTTCCTCCCACAAGTCCCGAAAGACGTGCTGTTAGGTAATTTGGACATTCAGAATTTTCCCTCAGTGTACCTGAACAGGTGCCGGAATGTGGCGACTAGGAGCTTTTCACAGTAACTTCATTGCAGTGTTAATGTAAGCCTACTTGTGACAATAAAGATTATTATTAAGTAGCTCATAAATCTGTCTAACTCAGCTTTGAATATAGTCAGTGACTCAGCCTTCATAGCTGTCTGGGGTAGAGAATACCAAAGATTAACGATCCTCTTAAAAGGGAACAAATCCTCCTCACCTTAATATTGTGAAACTATGTCCCCTCTTCAGAGGGCCGTCACAGACATGATAGGCCGATGGCCTCCTTCTGTGTTGTAACCATTCTATGATTCTATAACAGCAAATAAGGACTGTCACTCAAAGACAAAGGGGGAGAGGATTGATAAGAGACACAGGGCACGATTCAGTGGACTTGAAACTAAGTCCGGTTTTACTCGCATTTGGCAGGGTGTTTCTCAGTAGCTGGAGGGCCGAGTTTCACCCGCTATTCGCCGGCACTTTGCCAGGTATTAGAGCCTCAGGGAGCTTCTCCCCACCGAGGCCACACTTTATTTGATCTCCTGCTGGTGAGCTGACGGCTCCTTGCAGATTGCCGATCTCTGCACCCCACCCCCCCGGATTCCAACCCCCCCCCCCCCCCGAACCTTCTAGTGGCCCCCTAGAATGCCCCCCTGCCCTCCTCTAATGGGCAATGACCCCAGACCCGGCCCCTGGCAGTGTCAACCTGGCAGCCGGGCACCTTGGTACTGCCAACCTGTCTCCGTGGCAGTGCCCCGGCACTCTAGAAGTGCCAGGCTGGCATCCTGGCAGTGCCACCCTGGTATTGCCAGTGTGCCTGGGTGGCACTGCCAGTGTGCCAGACTGGCAGTGCTAAGGTGCCCAGGTGCTAGGGGGAGTGTCAATATACAACCCTGCCCTGTCCCCGAACACCCCAGGGTTTCTAATGGCCTGTGAGGAGCCCACCCCCCCCTCCGAGGTACTGTCAGGGCTGGTCCATGTTTGTGGAAACCAGTTCTAAACAGCATATGTTGACTCCCGGGTGCAGGGTGAATGCGGCATCCAGGTATTTAAATGAGCCGAATGGCTGATTTAAATATAATTATCTGGATCACACCCAGGGAGGGCATGATCCAGACCGCGTGGGGCGGAGTGAGTAGGGTGCCCTGTAATCGCTCCACGCCACGCAATGTGATGGCTGAATCACGCACATAAATATTGGCATTAGAATGGAAATAACACTATTAGCCTCTTTGACTCTCCAGTTTTTTGACAGGAAGGCAATGTTGACTAAGAGGAAATTGTGGCTAAAAATAACTGTGGTAATCTTTACTGATGACCTCATACCATGTAATGTTATGATGATGGAGTCATTAGGCGTTAACTTTGAACTTCCTGAACTTTGGAAATGTCATGCAGTTTGGAGGAAATTCCCTATGAATATTTAAATATTCAGAAATGATCTTCTGCTGTACGCTGTAATTTTTTTCAGGATGTTAGTAAAGAGCCCAACAGTTGACGTATTCTATAATTCTAATTCAACATGGAAAATAATAGAAAAATGGGAACTTGGCACTCCCCAGATACGTTGAATTGTGACTTCAAATTAAGAGGAGTAACTTATGAGACAACATGATGTATTCCTCACAGTTGACAATGATGATTATGAAGGCCTGCTGAATTTATAGTCAATCTGCATTTGTTGTAGCTTAACACATACATACTTGTAGCTTAAACCTTACTTTAACAATTAAGTGTTAACTCTAAATAAGAGCTCTGTACAAGGACAGAATTCCAGCAGGGATGTGTTCGGAAAGGTTGATTTGAGCAGAATTTTGCCTTTTATCATCAATGTATTTATCTTACTGTCATTGAATTGAATCCAAGAACTCAAACCAGAGGCTCAAAGTAACTTCTATCTCCGAAGGAGACCATTCGACCCATTGTGTTAATACCAGTCCCTTATCAGGGTAACCCAAAATTGATCTATTTCCTTGATATCTCCTATAATACTCTATACCTTTCTTTATTTCAAGTATCTATACATTTCTATCATAAAGCAGCCAATGATCTCTGCCTCAGCCACTATCTGTAACCAAGTGCTATGCGTGTGGAATTCTCTGCATCAAAGAAAAACTCATTCTCTTAGTGATATACTTAAATTACCCATCCCTCACCACCGACTGTCCAACCAGAGGAAACAATCATTCTTCATTCAGGCAATCAAAACTATTTATTATCTTGAAAACCTTTATTACCTGGGACTTCGATGTTGTGGCCATTTCGGAGACATGGATAGAGCAGGGACAGGAATGGATGTTGCAGGTTCCGGGGTTTAGGTGTTTTAGTAAGCTCAGAGAAGGAGGCAAAAGAGGGGGAGGTGTGGCGCTGCTAGTCAAGAGCAGTATTACGGTGGCGGAGAGGATGCTAGATGGGGACTCTTCTTCCGAGGTAGTATGGGCTGAAGTTAGAAACAGGAAAGGAGAGGTCACCCTGTTGGGAGTCTTTTATAGGCCTCCTAATAGTTCTAGGGATGTAGAGGAAAGGATGGCGAAGATGATTCTGGATATGAGCGAAAGTAACAGGGTAGTTATTATGGGAGACTTTAACTTTCCAAATATTGACTGGAAAAGATATAGTTTGAGTACAATAGATGGGTCGTTTTTTGTACAGTGTGTGCAGGAGGGTTTCCTGAAACAATATGTTGACAGGCCAACAAGAGGCGAGGCCACGTTGGATTTGGTTTTGGGTAATGAACCAGGCCAGGTGTTGGATTTGGAGGTAGGAGAGCACTTTGGGGACAGTGACCACAATTCGGTGACGTTTACGTTAATGATGGAAAGGGATAAGTATACACCGCAGGGCAAGAGTTATAGCTGGGGGAAGGGCAATTATGATGCCATTAGACGTGACTTGGGGGGGATAAGGTGGAGAAGTAGGCTGCAAGTGTTGGGCACACTGGATAAGTGGGGCTTGTTCAAGGATCAGCTACTGCGTGTTCTTGATAAGTATGTACCGGTCAGGCAGGGAGGAAGGCGTCGAGCGAGGGAACCGTGGTTTACCAAGGAAGTGGAATCTCTTGTTAAGAGGAAGAAGGAGGCCTATGTGAAGATGAAGTGTGAAGTTTCGGTTGGGGCGATGGATAGTTACAAGGTAGCGAGGAAGGATCTAAAGAGAGAGCTAAGACGAGCAAGGAGGGGACATGAGAAGTATTTGGCAGGAAGGATCAAGGAAAACCCAAAAGCTTTCTATAGGTATGTCAGGAATAAGCGAATGACTAGGGAAAGAGTAGGACCAGTCAAGGACAGGGATGGGAAATTGTGTGTGGAGTCTGAAGAGATAGGCGAGATACTAAATGAATATTTTTCGTCAGTATTCACTCAGGAAAAAGTTAATGTTGTGGAGGAGAATGCTGAGCCCCAGGCTAATAGAATAGATGACATTGAGGTACGTAGGGAAGAGGTGTTGGCAATTCTGGACAGGCTGAAAATAGATAAGTCCCCGGGACCTGATGGGATTTATCCTAGGATTCTCTGGGAGGCCAGGGAAGAGATTGCTGGACCTTTGGCTTTGATTTTTATGTCATCATTGGCTACAGGAATAGTGCCAGAGGACTGGAGGACAGCAAATGTGGTCCCTTTGTTCAAAAAGGGGAGCAGAGACAACCCCGGCAACTATAGACCGGTGAGCCTCACGTCTGTAGTGGGTAAAGTCTTGGAGGGGATTATAAGAGACAAGATTTATAATCATCTAGATAGGAATAATATGATCAGGGATAGTCAGCATGGCTTTGTGAAGGGTAGGTCATGCCTCACAAACCTTATTGAGTTCTTTGAGAAGGTGACTGAACAGGTAGACGAGGGTAGAGCAGTTGATGTGGTGTATATGGATTTCAGCAAAGCGTTTGATAAGGTTCCCCACGGTAGGCTATTGCAGAAAATACGGAGGCTGGGGATTGAGGGTGATTTAGAGATGTGGATCAGAAATTGGCTAGCTGAAAGAAGACAGAGGGTGGTGGTTGATGGGAAATGTTCAGAATGGAGTACAGTCACAAGTGGAGTACCACAAGGATCTGTTCTGGGGCCGTTGCTGTTTGTCATTTTTATCAATGACCTAGAGGAAGGCGCAGAAGGGTGGGTGAGTAAATTTGCAGACGATACTAAAGTCGGTGGTGTTGTCGATAGAGTGGAAGGATGTAGCAGGTTACAGAGGGATATAGATAAGCTGCAGAGCTGGGCTGAGAGGTGGCAAATGGAGTTTAATGTAGAGAAGTGTGAGGTGATTCACTTTGGAAGGAATAACAGGAATGCGGAATATTTGGCTAATGGTAAAGTTCTTGAAAGTGTGGATGAGCAGAGGGATCTAGGTGTCCATGTACATAGATCCCTGAAAGTTGCCACCCAGGTTGATAGGGTTGTGAAGAAGGCCTATGGAGTGTTGGCCTTTATTGGTAGAGGGATTGAGTTCCGGAGTCGGGAGGTCATGTTGCAGCTGTACAGAACTCTGGTACGGCCGCATTTGGAGTATTGCGTACAGTTCTGGTCACCGCATTATAGGAAGGACGTGGAGGCTTTGGAGCGGGTGCAGAGGAGATTTACCAGGATGTTGCCTGGTATGGAGGGAAAATCTTATGAGGAAAGGCTGATGGACTTGAGGTTGTTTTCGTTGGAGAGAAGAAGGTTAAGAGGAGACTTAATAGAGGCATACAAAATGATCAGGGGGTTGGATAGGGTGGACAGTGAGAGCCTTCTCCCGCGGATGGATATGGCTGGCACGAGGGGACATAACTTTAAACTGAGGGGTAATAGATATAGGACAGAGGTCAGAGGTAGGTTCTTTACGCAAAGAGTAGTGAGGCCGTGGAATGCCCTACCTGCTACAGTAGTGAACTCGCCAACATTGAGGGCATTTAAAAGTTTATTGGATAAACATATGGATGATAATGGCATAGTGTAGGTTAGATGGCTTTTGTTTCGGTGCAACATCGTGGGCCGAAGGGCCTGTACTGCGCTGTATTGTTCTATGTTCTATGTTCTATGTACATTTTTCTTTCAACTTCTCGGTCACAGTTTAAATAATATTTTAAGTCTCTTCTCATAGCTATGACCCACCTCAGTGTCATTAGTCTGGTGAACTGTCTTTGTGTACTCTCAATGGTTTTCATGCCCTTTGTATAATAGGACTTCCAGAGTTTCCTGCCGTACTCTTAACTGTCACTATTTACAAAACTTATAATTCTAATTCTTATGGGGTTTATTTAACTGCCGGTTTTGTACAATTGAAATGGGGCAGATCCTTTACATGTCTGAATTTTTACTTCTTCCAATCCGGAATCCCTGGCCCACATTTTTGTCCCCGGATCGGGTTTTGCAAGGCCGGGAGATTTCTCAACTCAGTGAACTGGCTTTTCAAAATGGCTGCCCGCAAGGGGAGGCGGGCGACCCCGGAACGAGTGCAGAGCTGCTGGGTTTGGAGGCAGGCTGGGTGCTAGGCCTGCCTCTGTGCTTTGGCACCGTGTTTAGAAATAATAAAACCAACTTCCGGTGGCGGCCATGGAGTGAGTGGTCACACACACGGAGGCTCCTGCTTGAAGGTATTGGTTTTGGCCCTTTTCACCCGTGTTATGGGCAGATTTGCCGTAAAAGTGGAGCGGAGAGTGTAGTGAAAGAAGTTCTTCCCTGGATGGGCAAGTTTACTGGCTATTAGACCTGGCTAAAGGCATTGAAGGACCTGATGAAAAGTTGGAGGAGACTCGTGGTGCAGCACAAATTATGAAAATGGCAGAGGGGGAAGGATCATTGTTGGTGGGAAAGCTGCAGATGGAGCAATTGCAGGGCTTCATTAAAGAGGAGTTCTGGCAACAAAGGAAGGAGCTGCAGAGCGACTGGTCGAAGGCAATTGAGGGGGCAGTGGCACCACTTCACGCCACCCTAGGACAGGTGGAAAAGTGTCTTGAAACATGGTGGGGGGGGCAATGATCCAGGAGGTGGAGAAGGTGGTCTCTGAACAGAGTGACTGTATTGAGTTTTTGGAGGCAGAGGGCACAATCCCTGGGGGATCTGTGCATGTCACTGTGGGCAAAGGTGGAGGACCATGAGAATAGGTCCAGGCGACAAAACCTGTTGATTGTGTGCCTGCCAGAGAGAGTGGAGGGAAGAGTGCCACGAACTACGTCACATGGATGTTGCCCAGGTTGGAGGATGAGAAGGAGCTGGATAAGGCCCCATATGTGGACCAGGCCCATAGGTCCTTCAGGCAGAAGTTGAGAGTGGGGGAGCCGTTGTGGGCAGTGATTGTATGGATGCACAGGTTTCTGGACAAAGAAAAGATCCTGAGGTGGGTCAAGGCGAAAATGAGTCTGTGAATGGGAGGGAAATCGAGTCTGGATTTATCAGAACATTTGAGCGGAGTTGGCCAAAATATGAGCGGGGTTCAACAAGGCCATGGCAGTGAGTGCTGTACCGGCACCAGATTCGATTGGGTGTGTTGTATCCGGCCAGACCTTGGTAACCTTTGATGGCCGGGAATATTACTTTGGGATAGCGGAGGAGGCAAATGACTTTATCAGGGAGCATAAGCTGGGAGAGAGCTGTATGGTAACTTGGGATGGAAGGGTTATGTTATTATTCTTGTATGCTAATGTGGGGGGAAGTTAAGGGGGGGATTGCACCAACCCCCTCCTACATTTGTCAGGAGGTCTTTTGTGTTTTTTGATGTTTCGTTTTTGTAAGGGTTGTATTGTTGTGTGAAGGTAGGGATGAGGGAGTGGGGTCCTTCGGGCAGGAGTTGCCACACTAGCGAGCAATGCTAGTGGGGGAGGGGGGCTGTGATGGTTGGCAGTGTGGGTTGGGAGGGATGCAATGTGGCAGGCATGGAGTTTGTGTGTGGTCATGGGCCGGGCGGGGACATGTTGGATGGGCCCGGTTTAGAGTGGGAATGGGCGAGGTGGAGCCCAGGGGTGGTGAAGAGCTTGAGAGCGGAGATGATTTTCTTGTAGGAGACACATCTCCGGGTGAAAGATCAGATGAGGCTGAGGAAGGGATGGGTGGGAGAAGTGTTTCACTCGGGTTTGAGTCAAGGTCAAGAGGGTTGGCCATTTTGTTCAGCAAGAGAACGGGGTTAACGGGGGCCAGGAAGGTGCGGGATCCGGGTGGGGTGGGGAGGGGGGGGGTGCGGTGTGGAAGGTATGTGATAGTCACTGAGGTGTCAGAGGGGACACCGGTGCTGGTGGTAAATGTGTATGCAACTAATTGGGATGATGTTGGTTTTGTAAAGCGATTACTGGGGGTGATGTGGCACCTGGACTCTCAGTTGATCATGGGGGGGTGGGGGGGGGGGGATTCTTACAGTGTAATGGAGCCGAGGTTGGATAGGTCAAGCCCGAAGTCAATGGGAAGGTCGAGACTGGCAAAAGAACTGGGAGGGTTCATGCAAAGGATGGGGATGGCGGATCCATGGAGGTTGGGAATCCGGGAGAAAAGGAGTATTTCTTCTTCTTGCATTTTTATAGGGTTTATTCTCGGATTGCGTTTTTGGGGGGGAGAGTTGGGCTGTGCTTATGGGGATAGTGGGGATGGAATATGCAGAGATTGTGATCTCAGACCATGTGCCACACTGGTTAGATGTTCAGGACATGTGCAGAGGCCGGGGTGGAGGTTGGACTCAGGTCTTTTGGGTAATGAGGAGTTTTGTGGGAGGGTGAGAGTGGCAATTAAGAACTATGTGGATCTCAACCAGAATGGTGAGGTTTCAGCAGCTACGTTTTGGGAGGCCTTGAAAGCGGTGGTCCAAGGGGAAATTATTTTGTTCAAGGTCCACAGGGATAGGATCAGGAGGGAAGAGCACCGGCAGTTATTGAATCAGAAAGTTGAGGTGGACAGGAGATACTCGACGGCCCCACGAAGGAGCTGTTGGCAGAGAGGAAGACGTTGCAGGGGCAATTAGATCGGTTGACAATGGGTAATGCGGTGGGGCAGCTGCGGAGGGCGAGGGGGGGGTGCGGTATATACATGAGGAGAAGCCGAGTCGCATGTTGGCCCATCAGTTGTGGCGTCAGACAGCGTCCATGGAAATTCTGCAGGTGACGGCGGAGAAGGGGGAAGTGGTGACAGAGCCGGAGAAGATAAATTAGGTATTTAAGGCTTTCAGGGTTGTACAGGGCTGAGCCAGTGGGGAAGGCAGAGGATATGGGGTGATTTTTGGATGGGTTGGAGTTCCCAGAGTTGGAGGACGGGAAGAGGCAGGCATTGGAGGAGCTGTTGGGGTTAAGCGAGGTGATGGAGTGCATTGATAGGATGCAGTCGGGGAAGGCCCTGGGCCGGACAGCTTTCCGGCGGAGTTTTACAAGCAGTTTGTGATGGAGTTGGCCCCTCCCCTGGAGGGTATGTTTAGTGAGGCGGTGGAAGAGGGGCAGTTGCCAGTTACGTTAACGCAGGCGCCAATTTTGTTGATGCCGAAAAAAGGGAAGGACCCACTGGAGAGTGGGTCCCACCCATGCCAACATATGCCACCCCATACCCTCATTCTCTTTGCCCTTACACCCTCCATGACAACTCACCTAGTATCCTTTAAACTTGCTGGTCAGCTTTGACACTGTCAGACAGTTTGACAGTTCCAAAGAGTGTGTACGTAAAAAAAGCATAATCATGTTTCATTCTCACAAAGCGTGCCTTATGTTTGTTAAAGGTATTCCAGGACACCATTCAAAGAGATATCTTACCTCTCCACAGTGGTCGGCCAACTATCCAAATGATCCACTAAAAGCTCAGACTTTCTCTTACCTGATCTGCTCTGTGGACTCTGGGATTCACCACGCAGCTGGAGTTCATAAATCAGGGCTGGATTCTCTGCCCCACCACATTTCTATTTCACCCTGCCGGCGGGATGCTCCGTTACGCTGGCTGGTCAATGGGGTTTCCCATTGTGGGGCAGCCCCACGCCGTCGGGAAACTCCCGGGCTGCCGGCAAAACGGAGCATCCCGCCGGCGAAGAATCCAGCCCCAGAAGTCAGTGGAGGCAGCTGGTGATTTAAATGGCCAGCTGCCTCCATGAATACACGTCTGCACAGATCCTGGCCCGACTCCAAATCCACTCCCGCGAAGGTGAGAAATGCAGGGTTCGGGACTTCCGACTTTCATCCATTTCCAGAAGATTTTCCACGATGTGAGTCCGCTGGCCCCTGGCCAAGATTTTCTGCTCTCCCCACCTCACCCCTCACTCCGACATGGTAGGCTTCCCCCTGGCAGATCCGGTGAGCCATTGGCCACTGGTAGGATCTTCCGGTCACATCAAAGTCCGTGAGCCTTTGCGTGGCTCACCCTCCCTGCTGCTGGGAACCCACCACGGGGTCAACTTTCGCAGGACTGCAAAATCCCACCAGTGGGGGAGATGGAAAATCCTACCCCATGGGCGAGATTCTCCGACTCGCCGGGGGCTGGCGTGAATCCCGCCCCCGCTGGTTGCCGAATTCTCCGGCACCGGATATTCGGCGGGGGCGGGAATCGCGACGCACCGGTTGGCGGGCCCCCCCCCCCCCCCGGGATTCTCCGGCCCGGATGGGCCGAAGTCCCGCCGCTAAAATGCCTGTCCCGCCGGCGTAGATTAAACCTTACCGGCGGGACAAGGCGGCGCGGGCGGGTTCCGGGGTCCTGGGGGGGGCACGGGCCGATCTGGCCCCGGGGAGTGCCCCCACGGTGGCCTGGCCCGCGATCGGGGCCCACCGATCCGTGGGCGGGCCTGTGCCGTGGGGGCACTCTTTTCATTCCGCCTTCGCCACGGTCTCCACCATGGCAGAGGCAGAAGAGACTCCCTCCACTGCGCATGCGTGGGAATGCCGTCAGCGGCCGCTAACGCTCCCGCACATGCGCCGCCCAGAGATGTCATTTCCGCGCCAGCTGGCGGGGCACCAAAGGCCTTTTCCGCCAGCTGGCGGGGCGGAAATCCGTCCGGCGCCGACCTAGCCCCTTAAGGTTGGGACTCGGCCCCCAAAGATGTGGAGCATTCCGCACCTTTGGGGCGGCGCGATGCCCGACTGATTTGCGCCGTTTTGGGCGCCAGTCGGCTGACATCGCGCCGTTTCCGGAGAATTTCGCCCCTTATCTTTGCTCATTTGTCCCTTTTGTATTATTACATTGAACTTAACTATGGTCTCTGCTTCCCAATTCCTTATTTTTTCCACTACACTTCCTTTTAAATTACATTATTTTTTGGTTTCCAAAGTGAATCTTATTGAAAAGGAAATTAGCAATTGTATAATGGGTAGAAGTCTTGAGAGTTACTTTTGGAGTCCAATGCATTTTATGTTCGTCAAATCTTAATTGATTGAATTTCCATCCTGTTTGAAATTTGAATCTAAATACCAGAGGGAATCCCCTTCGAAATATTCCCCTAAATATTGTTCCACAATAGGCTGCATTGTACAATCAGAACCAATTATTTTTTGGATAGACAGTGGTCAATCAATCAGAAACACACCCCAAAGGCAGAATTTTCCCAGGCCCCTGGAGGCTATTTTCCTGGTGGGTGGGTGGAAAACGTATAGGAAAATTAGAAAGCAATACATTGGGCTGGTTTGCCAAAGAGCTCCCACTTTTCCCAGGAATGGAATGCATGGATTGTCAGCACAGCAACGATGGGAATCCAATTGAACGCATTAACAGATCAATTGGCAATCGTTTTGCCAGGGAAGGGAATCAGACCAGTGGTACTCGGAATTTGCGGAGTAACTCATCAGCTCAGGGGAGGCGAGAGCACAGCAGGAAGACATTGAGGTCTGGAACTGACATGCACTCAGATATATAAAGCAGCAAGGCTGTGATTGGCCTCCTATTACAGGAGTCGCTCAGTGCGACTGCTCCTACGAATAGAGCTGGAGAGAAAGACTTTGCTGAAACTATCCGCAACATTATTTGCCAACTCAATTGGACGACAGGCTTACCACAGTGCCTGTTTTCAATGTCAAAGAGCAAGGGGCAGTCTGGCTCGAAATAGGCAGGACAATCTGCACAGCCAGAAACTGAACTTCTCTGAATTCCCAAATTACTATAATTTCAAAAATGTTCACATATTTAGTCTACGCCACATGTTTCTTGGATAATTCAGTTTGATTCTGATTTTAAAAATCCTCTGGGTTGCAATTTAAGCGCATCTTTACCCACAGTGGGTGTGACCTAATGGGCATGGTGCACCTGAAAAGCAGCTCGCCGCGGTGCAGCGTTGCCGTTGAAAGCCGGGAGACCCCACCCCCGGGATCTACTCTCACCAGAGTCACTGCAATGTCGCAAGATGTTGCTAGGTGACTCCCGCCCACAATGGGCGGGATCACATTTGAGCAAATCTGCATATTAGAGTGAGGCAGTAAGCCTTACTCTGATGTGCAGATTCCTGAGGTACCTGAGGCTTTGGGATTCAACCCCTTCGTGTCAGAGACCTTGGGCAAGTGCCAATCAGCACTGGTCGCCCCCAAGGAGGAAGGTAACCAGAGCCCTGTGTCTATCCTGACTGCGGAGCCTCTGTTTACGCTACCATTGCAGCAAAACTGGGTTGTTACACTGCACACGTAAAACCCCCACGTCCCCATGTCTGATGTGCTCACGTTCCTTGCCAGGTACGTCGAGCTGAAAAGTAACAGCATGCAACTGAAGGACACCTTTGGCATCTGGACAAGTGAGCACCAGATCAAGGTGACTCTGAGAACAGACGGCGACGGAACCATCCTGTATCCCCCCTCCAGTTTCGCCATTGGAGGAAATCGTGGCTATCTCTACTACGTGGGACAGCCACGAGTATGCCGCACCTGTGGCAAAACGGGTCATGTTGCCGCCAACTACAATGTCACCTTCTACAAAAACTGCAGGCAGGAGGGACACATGACAAAGGACTGCAAGGAAGACAAGTGCTGCAGCCTGTGTGGGGAGGCCGGCCATCTTTACAGGGCCTGCCCAAAACGCGGGGCAACATACGCACAAATCATCAGCGGCGGAGTCAAAAAGACGGCCACAGAGGAGGTTCATGCACCCTCCATTGACAAAGACACCACAGCGTAGAATGCTGAAAATCAACAGAAGGGCCCTCAACTAAAAGTGGAGGCCCCAGCTCAACCTGACAACTCAACCCCAACCTCATCTGACGAGGAAGACTCAATGGAAGAGGACGGAACCAAGAAACAAGAGCCCTGGGAAACGGTGAACAGGGACAAACGAAAGAGGAAACAAAAAATGAACTGAAGAAACCCCCGATGGGGAGTGGCAAAAACAAGACAAGAATCGGCCTCAAATAAAAAGGCAAAGTACCAATGTAGAACGGGATGCACAGACCCCCCAGACCACAGACAGGGAAGGAAATAAAGCGCGCCGAGATCATCAACCTCTGGTGGTTGGGAACAGCAAAATGACCAACGGACACCAAACGCCGGACATTAAAAATAAAGTCACCGACCAACTCCAGAAATTAACAAGCAGCAACAACCCAGGCGAAAACTGGGCTGCAACCCCAACACCCACTGACTGCCACGACGGACGCCAGGGCTACACTACCCCCCCAATGCATCCCCATCGGGTTCACGGGCCCAGTGCGGACCAGGACAGCTTTCTCAGCCCTGCAACTGTGCAACAGTTTGCGAGCACCACCGGCATGCTGGGGAACATTCAACAGCTGGAACACCCATCTGCATAGACTCTGGACTCTGAGACTGGTAATTCTACCTTTTTTAAAATGGGGTTTAAAATTGCATCTATCAATGTGCGAAGCATTAAAGATACTTCACGGTGTGTAGCCAAACTCGGATACTTAGCAAACGTGAAAGCCAACCTACTGTTCCTGCAGGAGTGTGGAATTCCTCACCTCAGCAACTACAGGCGCTGGTCGAGCTGGTGGTCTCATGGGCCATCCATCTGGTCAGGAGGAAACGACTGTCGTTCCTCCGGCCTGGGTATTCTGCTGCGGGGAGGCAACTTCACCATCTCCGACGTTAAGGAGGTAGTGGGTGGACGCCTCCTTGTAGTAGATGTTAAATACAAAAACGTCCCTCTCAGACTCATTAACGTGTACGCCCCGCACGCAAAGAGTGTGCGGCTGGCAGTCCTTCAGCATCTCCCGCTGCTGATGGCCACCTCCAAGCCTGTCATTCTGGGCGGTGACTTCAACTGCATCATCGATGCGGCAGGACGATCCGGCAGAGCCGACAGCAAACTAGACGCTGCGTCCAGGATCCTGATTGAAACGGTAAAAGACGCCAAGCTGCTCGGCGTCTTCAGCAACCCTGCAGACGGAGCGCAGCGTAGATACACATGGTCACAGCCAGACGGGTCCGTCCGCTCCAGGATAGACTTCTTCTTTGTGTCCCATGCTTTCACGGTCGGATCCACCGTCGTTAAGCCGGTGTTCTTCTCTGACCACTGCCTCCTACTGGCCAACTGCCACCTGCAGGAAAACCAGGGGGCGGGCAGGGGGACATGGAAGCTGAATGTAAAACTGTTGACTCCAGAGAACCTCGAGGAACTTAAAAGGGATTACAAAGGTTGGAGAACTGTGAAACCCCTCTTTGAGTCTCCACACCTCTGGTGGGAAGCAATCAAGGGGAACATCAAAAGGTTTTTCATCCTCAAAGGCATTCAAAAGGTGAGAGAGAGACGAGGGGCCATGTCCAGGCACCAGAAATGTATGCAGAATTTGCTCCAGCTGCAGTCAATGGGGGTTGATGTCAAGGAAGATCTCCAAGAGGTGAAGAGCCAGCAAGCCTCGCTCTATACCTCGGAGGCCAAGGTCAAGAGGGTTGGCCATTTTGTTCAGCAAGAGAACAGGGTTATCGGGGGCCAGGAAGGTGCGGGTCCCGGGTGGGGTGGGGTGGGGTGGGGGGGGGGGGTGCGTGAGGGGGGGGGGGGGTGTGCGGCGTGGAAGTTATGTGATAGTCACTGAGGTGTCAGAGGGGACACCGGTGGTGGTGGTAAATGTGTATGCAACTAATTGGGATGATGTTGGTTTTGTAAAGCGATTACTGGGGGTGATGTGGCACCTGGACTCTCAGTTGATCAATGGGGGGTGGGGGGGGGGATTCTTACAGTGTAATGGAGCCGAGGTTGGATAGGTCAAGCCCTAAGTCAATGGGAAGGTCGAGACTGGCAAAAGAACTGGGAGGGTTCATGCAAAGGATGGGGATGGTGGATCCATGGAGGTTGGGAATCCGGGAGAAAAGGAGTATTTCTTCTTCTTGCATTTTTATAGGGTCTATTCTAGGATTGATTTTTTTAGGGGGAGAGTTGGGCTGTGCTGATGGGGCTGGTAGGGATGGAATATGCAGAGATTGTGATCTCAGACCATGTGCCACACTGGTTAGATGTTCAGGACAGGTGCAGAGGCCGGGGTGGAGGTTGGACTCAGGACTTTTTGGTAATGAGGAGTTTTGTGGGAGGGTGAGAGTGGCAATTAAGAACTATGTGGATCTCAACCAGAATGGTGAGGTTTCAGCAGCTACGTTTTGGGAGGCCTTGAAAGCGGTGATCCAAGGGGAAATTATTTTGTTCAAGGTCCACAGGGATAGAATCAGGAGGGAGGAGCACCGGCAGTTATTGAATCAGAAAGTTGAGGTGGACAGGAGATACTCGACGGCCCCACGAAGGAGCTGTTGGCAGAGAGGAAGACGTTGCAGGGGCAATTGGATCGGTTGACAATGGGTAATGCGGTGGGGCAGCTGCGGAGGGCGAGGGGGGGTGCGGGATATGTATGAGGAGAAGGCGAGTCGCATGTTGGCCCATCAGTTGTGGCGTCAGACAGCAACCATGGAAAT